>NW_017729032.1:174480146-174498932 GCF_001723915.1 Gavialis gangeticus
CCCTCCCCCCGGCAACGGTCAGCCATGCCCCGCCCCGCCCGTCACTCCCCGCCACTCCGCCCCGCTTGGCCCCGCCCCCCTCCCGTGAGCTCGCGCGGGGCGGGCCCGGGGCCGCCGGTTATTTGACCCCGCGCCCGTGACCCCCGCGCCTTCTCTTTCCTGCCGCCTGCCGGAGCTCGCAGCGCTGCCGCCGCCGCCGCCGCCATGCCTAACATCGTGCTGTTCAGCGGCAGCTCTCACCAGGACCTGTCCCAGCGGGTGGCCGACCGGCTCGGGCTGGAGCTGGGCAAGGTGGTCACCAAGAAATTCAGCAACCAGGAGACCAGGTGGGCGGTGGGGGGCGCAGCGGCTTGCTCTCTCTCCCCTCCCCTCCCCCATCCTGCGGCGCCCATGGCTTGAGAGGGTTGGGGGGGGCTGGAGCCACAGTCGCCCGTGACGTTAATGGCCCCGCCCCGCGCCGGGCTCCCAGGTGAGGTTCTATCCCAGCCCCCACCTCTTGCCCACGTGCGCGATTGGGGGAGGAGGGAGGGGGGCTGGCTGAGCCAATCCCCGCCCGGCCTGACACTGGCTCCTGCTACCAAGGTCGTTCCTGCCTGCCCCTTGCTGTTGCCCACGGGGTAAATAGCTGCACGTTGGATCCGTTCAAGTTCCTGGGAGGTTCTTCTCCCCCAACAGGGGCCGAGGGGCTGCTAGCTGTCCCACCTGGGAACGATGAAGGCCCCTTTGTGCCTTGATCTGCTTGTGAAGGGAAGGCTTAACTTGCTAAAGAAGAAATAACCATTTCTGAGTACAGCTGCCTTTTTGAGTCTTGAAGTATACTGTTAAAAATTAAGGCTGTGGGTGTATGAATGGGTTCTCCAAGGCACACTCTAGCCAGCCTGAGGAAATCAAGTTGTGACCACATAATATAACCTGTTGAACCAAGACAAATCTGCCCTGATCCCTGATTTGCAAAACTTTACCCAAGTTCAAATCCAATCACTGCCCCTCCCAGTCACCCTTCCCTCCAAGGTGCATAGTTGAGGATAGCTGTTAGCGAGCCATTGACCAAGCCACTTACTTTTAGGGTTTTGCCTAAAGATTCCCAGTTTGGGGCAGTTGTATTCATTTACTTATAACCTGTTGAAAACTGCATAGTAATCTAACATTATTACCCAAAAGTTCAAAACTATCAACTTCAGTTATGTTGGGTAAGAGACTTAGCAACAGAGAGGCAAATTGCTTCTCATCTGCATAATAAGCTTACCCTAGTTTAGGATTGGTGGATTTGTCCAAATTTATGGGGTCTTTTCCTTTTCTTCCTATGGCGAAAGTTGTCAGTTAGGGATATCAAGTTTGGTTTTTTTCCCATGTGCTTGTCTTGTGCCTGGCTGAGTTCTTACATCCTGGCAGCAGTCACATGCAACGGGAATAGTTTCAGGGCCTTGCCTCAGAGGGAAAAGTTACAAGGTAATATAGTTGATAAGATCATACATTAAAAAGTGGTGGTTCTTTATTACTGACTTAAACGACAGCATTTTTTTTTTCAGAGAAGCTAGTAGGATGCCTTCTGTGAAGGCAGTACTGATGTACCTTTAGAGGAGCCAGGTGCTGCTGTATGGTTTTTACCAGCTAGCAGGTGTAAGCGTTGCCATATGTTAGCTGAGATTTCAGAATGTTGGCCTACCTGAGTGGTAATTTGGATTTTACTGATTGAGATGTTCTGCATTCAAGTGGACACTTGGGGGCTGGGAAAAAGACTGTATTTTCCTGGATGCACTTATCCTCACTTTGTTTAGACAATGCTCATTAGAAGCACAACTCTGTCAGTGCTGTGGTTAGCAACCCCCAAAACTGATTAGTTCCCATCACTTTAAAGGCATCTAATAGTAGCCCCAAAAGCTGACTAGTTCATATCATTTTCAAAGCTTCTAAAAGGAGCTGCCAAAGCTGATTAATAGAAGACGTGAGAATGTGGTGAGCTAGTCACTCTGGGGGGACTCTAATATCATTGCATTGACAGGGTTGTGTACATAATGACCATTGCATATAATGCTGCCAGTGATGTTGTGTCGTGGTCATGAAAGCAGCCAACTCCCTTCAGTTTTTAAGGCTCTGAATAGCAGCCATGAAATTATTAGATGCCTTGAAAATGAAGGTAGATAGTAATCAAGAAACTACTTCCAAGATTGCTAATACCACCTTCCTTTTCACTTCTTCCCTTTCACTGCTTCTGATGCAGTTAAATGATACAGCTGTTTACAAAATAGATGGTTGCAATTACAATTAGTACTTGGGTAACTGGAGAACAGTTAAATTGCAAAGTAGGCAGTGGGACTGAAAGATGCTATGTATACCTGGCTTATGCACTAACCAAGAGGTGTCACATTTGCATTGAACCCCAGGCCAGAATCAGACCTCAGCACTCCTTGTAGACTGGATCCAGGCCTGGACATACTGTGGCAGCTCTGGCTCCATTCTGGGCTTTGTGGCAGTAATGGCAGCTCCATTTATTGCACGTGAGCAGCTCCGTCTCCTATCCTGTACTCCATGCTGGAACAGAAGCTGCTACTGATGCCACATGCTCGGTCCCACAGCAGCAGCTTTAGCTCTGGCCTGAATCATGTGGCAGTGGCTCCAGCATGGGGGGGGGGGTAACAGTTGGCAGCCAAGGAGGTGGGGCCACAGCCATGACAAAAAGGGAAGTGGCTGGAGGGTGACCAGGGCTATGTCACAAAATCTGCTGGGGCCTCAGCAACAGGTAAGAAATTGGGGTTGGCATTGAGTCTTGGAGTTAAACAGTACTGCAGTACTGTTAGGTGTGCAAACATGATTCATAAGATAAATCCATAGATTCCCATAGGAACCCATTGTGTTAACAGGCTGCCTGTTGTGGCCCTAGTTCTTTGCAACAAAAAAATTGCTTTAGTATTTTTTGGTAGTTTTTACTCTTAAAACTCTTTAAAAAAAAAAAGAGCTAGCAATTTCCAAGGCTTGCCTCAAGTCTAAAAAGGTTGAACTACTGTATCAGAAAGTAAGGACTGACTTTTGTTTGCTGTTGAAAACTGCTTCTTGGGTTTGGGGTTTATCTGGTCAGAATTGCTTTGACTCAGATTTATATCCCACATGAAGTGTTATTACTTTTGAAATATTACACATTTAATTTACTGGATAACTTGATTAAAACCTATGCTTCATGATTAGGCCATCTTCTATATAATTTTAGGTGTATTTGGAGGGGTGCCATAAAATAATTGGGTGCTAGTCACTACAGGATGGCCATGGACTAACTAGGACTGCCAGATTTTCATATGTGATCAAGAATTTCGTGCAGAGTGTGGTCTGAAGGGAAAATAAACTATTGAAAGCTTCCAGGAGAACTTCCTTTGACATTTGCATTTATTTTTTTTCCTAAACAAAGATGTGTGAATCTTAAATCCTTTTTTATTTTTAATATTTGGTTATAAATCCTTAACTGTAGCTATTAAAAGTGGTGCTCTACTCACAGTGCAGACTTTTTCCTCCTGAACAAATAATTTGTCTCATTTTTTAATATTTACTATACTGGAGGTTATGCTGCTAATTTTGATTCTAGAAGTCCAGTGTATTCTAACTGTAACTCGATATAAAATTCAAAAGTAGCTATGAGAATTCCTGGAGAATATATGGGCAGTCAACTACAGCTGAAGTAAATTGGATATATGGGCTGCGAGGTCATTTTAAGTCTTAATTGTGTACAACTATAATTTTTTCCTGCGCCAGCTGCTTTTGATTTTTTTTTTTTTTTTTAATTAGAAATGCTAATACACACATTTCATGATGTACATTATTGCAGAATCCTGGAAGACAGCAAGCAACTCATTAACTCCAATATTAATTTACTCAGAATTCTCTCCCCCAAAAAAAGAACCACAACTTTTTCGTATGCCATGCTCAGGCACAAGCATGTGTAAATAGATAAGCCTTCCCCTGAAGGTCAACAACCCCTTTTTCTGTCAGATCAGCTACGGGAGCAGCAAATCCCAGGGACTCATGACCTAGAAACTCACTGCACTTTAATTGACAGGCTCTTAAATGAACACACGCGTGCACATGCACACAGACGTGCGAGTGCATGCACATATACAGGCATATCAATTCACATACCCCCAACTTCTATTTGTTTATCGAAATGGGTTTTGTGATGAAAAAGATAATAAACTGGGAGGTGCTCTCGCCTTTAAAATCATAAATCTTTGTTTACAGGGTAGAATGTAAGAAAAAACGTTTAAGATCGTTCTTAAATATTTATGGGCATTGGGGCAGTCAAAATACAATCTGTAGAGGCCTTTGTATTTCATTGTTAACACCTTTAATTGTACCAGAAACTAATGGAGGTACAAATACAGTCTCTGCTTGCCAGGACATGGTGTTAAACTGGCAGATACCTTGTGTGCTCCATGAAATTTCTGAAATGTTTTCATGTACTCAAATTGGAGTACATTTCAATACTCTAATTCAGACTTGACACAGGCTGTATCAACAGCTATAGAGTGGCTAGCAACTGCAAACTTCTTTTGCATTTTGCAAGGATACTTATGAGAATTATTCTTAAGCCCCAGCTCTTCCCTTTTCTTTTGAAGGCAAAGGATAAACTTTCCTTCAGCAGACTAGCCAAGTCCATTAACAGTGAAAATAGTGAGAATTTTTTTCTCTTAATTTTCTGTAACCAGACATTTTAACTGCATTAGTGTTTGTGCCAATCATTAGATTTATAACAAAGGTTAAAATATGTGCATTAGCAGGTATAATAACTTGATATTTTTTTCCCCTCTAAGCAGTTAACCAAATTGTCCCTGTGCTTATGGCACTTAAATCACACCTGACACCTGAGAATTGACTGAGTCTCTAAATGGAAGATATTGGGGAGTGTTGGGTAGAGGGAATAGATTATGGCTCTGGCCTTACACTGTCACTGCTGTGCGGTTCTGCCCTGCCTGCCCTTCCTTCTCCTGGACACTGTTCTCTGCCCACCTTCAGCCTCATCCCATCCACCCAGCTGAGTGTGCCCTGCCCACAGGGGTCCCGGGCCAGTTTCCATGGAGACCCTGCCCATTCTATCTGGTGCTTGCAGTAGTAGGTGCAGTGCAGGTGGGGCAGAGTGCATGGGGAGTGGAGATGCTGGTGGTTGCAGCTGGAAGGAGCCACCTACAGGGGCTGCTGGGAAGTAGAGTCCAGCTGCCGTGCCACTCCTGCCCTGCTGCTGCACTGCCTGGCCCTGCAGGCTATAGCTTCCAGCATGCCCTAAAGCCACCCATGGAGATGGTGGGCTGCATTTTGTGCCAGGTAGAACTTATGTGCCTAGGGGCAGCGGGCCTGACCACCTCCTGGTCTGGCCCCCACACCTGAGCAGGGGAGGGCCAAAGGACCTGCCATGGACTGGACAGAATCACTTGGCAGACTGAATCCAAGCCATGAGCTGTATTTTGCCCACCCCTGGCCTAAGACCTGTCCCTGCAGTGCTGCTACTAGAAGCAGGGTGCTCTAAGTAATGGTGTCTGGAGCCTTAACGAGGTGCAAAAAGCTAAGCAGAATCTGTGCTTTGAGTGTACCAAGAAGCATTTAATGAGGTGCAAACTGTCCGGAACATGTTATTTCTGCCTGAAGTAGCAGATGCAGTTAATTAGGTTTACCAGGAGTTCATTTAATATTGAAATCCTATGAGATTAGGTAAATGGCTGGTAAAGGCTGCACAATTTAAATGACCAAAGGGTGTCTTAAATGATTTACAGTGTATATAAGGCATGTTATACAGTAATTCTTAAACCTAAGCTGGATCATTTTTAATCTGCTCCAAAGATTGAATTGTGAATTATCTCTTCATGCACATAATACTGTTTTCTGTTAGTGAATAGGGAAATTAAAAGAGGTTTGAGGATTAGGCCTGCCTGCATGGTTAGGGGGGAGTGTTAGAAGCCCTTGTAAAATGTGCTTACTAAACAAGTTAGAGGGATGTGTTTGCTTAGATACAAAATGTCAGTTTTTAAATTGAAACTTAAGGGTTAAATTAATAAAAATAAATAAATAAAAATTGGGAACCTCTTACAAAAGCCACAAGAGGTTCTCAAGTATTTTTTTAAAATTTAACCTTTAAATTATCTCTCTGAGAAATAATCAGTGTTTACTGAATCTTGAATACAGTGAATTTTGAAGGTATCTTAAAATACAATATGCAAGGACAAAAACTGAGCATAGTTTATTTCTGTTTTGTAGATACTCGTGACATGGTCTTAGAGGTTACTTGTTCCCTTCAGGTGTAAGGATCAATTCTTGAAGGTGATTGCATTGTAGTTCCTCATTAGATTGTTAATAAATCATAATATTGAGACAAGAAGACTAAATTACACATTTCAGTAATTGTTTGGAGCACTGCTCAAACCAAATGTCAAGACTTTAAAACTATAGGCCATTTTCTAGTCCGTTCTCTGCCTCATTTGGAAAATATGGGAGATGAACCTCTGATAATTTGGAGGCAGGAGCGCACAAATTTACTGAGAGGTGAAGGTATATGGTAACAATTTGTTAGCTGCTCTGATTGCTGACCCATGTGCATGCTCTTATCCTGATGTAAATGAAAGGTAGCCTAAGACTGCCTTTTGCTCTAGCTCTAAAATTTTAGTGTCAAGTCACTGAATCTTGTACTGTATGCTCAGACCTCTTAGGGCTTTACCAGTTCAGTTTCCAGGAATTTTAGCAGTATTGACTGTGCTGTAGCCTAGTGCTCCTGGGATGGAGAATTATCTGCAAAGGTTGCTACAGACTGGACACTTGGATATAGCTGGTGGCTATATCCACCAGGGTTGGATATAGCTGGTGCCCAAGCAGTATGGCAAAGCTGCTTGACTTGAATTCAGCAGAGTTAAGATAGATGGCAAGAAGGATGGTTAGTTTGGATCTAGGATCCTGCCATGAGGGAAGATATGGGAGGGAGTGATAAAATACTAAACTCTGATCCCTTGACACTTTAAAATCCTACCATATCTACCTGCTGCTTTGGGTACCTAAATACCTTTTAAAATCAGTCCCAATTTCAAAAGTGACCTAGGCATTTAGGAGATCAATTGAAATTTAGGCGCTCGTGTGGCTATGGGCATGTGTATGCTGCAGACAGCATTGTAGGATGAGGATACCTAAGGTCTTTTGGGTACTAGAAGGAGTTTAGTTGCGGCAGTGGTGAAAGGTACTTGGGTGAACTTAGTCTTGCAGGAAGCATCTAGGAATTATTTAGTGGCGTGTTACCTGAAGATGACATATTTTATAGTAGGGTTTGTATCCAGGTTCTGTTGACTCTGAGTGAGAAGTTTTAGGTAAACTGAACATTACCAAACAGTTGAATTTGTTTTTATGCAATTTAATCAAACATAGCTTGTAATGCTGGGACATGATCCATCCCTGTGTCCTTTTTCTCTGTCCTCATCCTACTAGATTGTTTAAACATTAATTTATCCAGCTGGGATTTTTTTTTTAAGTAAATAGATTATGATACATTTCAAACTATTATAAATTGATTTGACATGTTAAGATGTCAGTACAGTACTTATTTAATCAATGAATTAGTTATTGCTGTCCTATTCTTTATAGTATAGATACTCTTAAAGTGTGTGGGTTTTATTGTTTGATTGGGGCTTTTTTTAATAGCTGTTTTGGTGTAGATTTCATAAACGTTAGGGCTGGAAGGGACTTGGAAGATCATTGAGTCCAGCCCCTGCCCCAGGGGTAGGAAGTCAGCTGGGGTCATAGGATCCCAGCAATATAAACATCCAAATTTCTCTTGAAGGCGTTCAAAGTAGGTGGTTGAACCACCTCCGGCGGCAGTCTTTTCCAGACCTTGGGGACTCGGACAGTAAAGAAGTTCTTCCTTATGTCCAGCCTGAAATGGTCTTGAAGGAGTTTGTGACTGTTTGACCTTGTTATCCCCTGGTGCGCTCTGGTGAACAGACGTTCCCCCAGATCCTGATGAGCACCCCGATAAACTTATAGGCAGCCACCAGATCACCCCTGAGCCTGCGCTTTTCCACGCTGAAGAGTCCTATAGCTCTCAGCCTCTCATCATAAGTTCTGTTTTCCTGACCTCTGATCATGCATGTGGCTCTCCTCTGCACCCTCTCAAGCTTCTCCACATCCTTTTTGAATTGTGGAGCCCAAAACTGGATGCAGTACTCCATCTACGGCCTCACCAAGGCCAAGTACAACGGGAGAATGATGGCCTGGGATTTGCTTGAGAAGCATCTATGCATACAAGCCAGCATTTTGCTTGCTTTCCTAGCCGCAGCATCACACTGAAGGCTCATGTTCATCTTGTGGTCAATCATGACCGCCAAGTCCTTTTTGTCCATAGTGCTAGCCAGCATAGCTCTGCTGAGACTATAAGCATACTGTGGGTTTTTCTTCCCAAGGTGGAGAACCTTGCGTTTTTTTGGTGTTAAACACCATCAGGTTCTCGTCCGCCCATTTCCTGAAGTTGTCAAGGTCAGCCTGGATCGCCCTCCTATCCTCAGGCTTTACCCCAGAGTTTGGTGTCGTTGGTGAACTTGGCCAGTCCACTTCTGATACCAATGTCCACATCATTAATGAAGATGTTGAATAGTGTTGGCCCAAGGACAGAGCCTTGAGGGACCCCACTGGTCACAGGGCACTACGACAATAGACTTCTGTCAACTACCACCCTCTGGGTCTGACCACAGAGCCAATTTTCCAGCCAGCAGATCATGGTGAAGCCGAGGCCGCAGTTGACCAGTTTTGCCAAGAGGTGATCATGGGATACCAGATGGACAGCTTTTTTGAAGTCAAGATATATGACATCAGTCTCCTCTCCCTTGTCCAGGTGATAGGTCAACTGGTTGTAAAAGGAAATGAGATTGGTCAAACAAGACCTACCCACAACAAACCGGTGCTGGCTATCCCTCAGGATGCTGTCATCGGCCAGTCTTTTAAGAATGGCCTCTTTAATAAACTTTCCGAAGACCTTCCCTGGGATAGAGGTCAGGCTGATGGGCCTGTAGTTTGCCAGATCCACTTGCCTCCTCTTCTTGAAGATAGGCACCACATTGGCCTTCTTCCAGTCCTCAGGCACCAGAGTGCGAGGAGTTCTTGAAGATCCGTGCCAGGGGCGGGGCTGAGCTATGCTACTAGCCAGCTCCTTGAGTACCCTGGGGTGTAAGCTGTCAGGGCTGGCTGAAAGTATCCAGCCTCTCAAGGTGTTCCTTCACGAGGTCAGCATTCATGGAGGGTAAGGAATCATCCTCACCCAGGTGTTCCTGTCCTGTAATGGGCAGGGTCGCCCCGTGGGACTGGTGAAAAACCGATGCAAATTACCCATTTAGCAAGTTGGCTTTTTCCTGGGCATCAGTTGTCAGTTGTCCCATCTGGCTTAGTAGGGATCTGATGTTTCCCTTGCTTTTCCTCCAGCTCCCCACAAAGCTGAAAAAGGACTTTTTATTGTCTTTGATCCTTGTAGCTAGTTGAAGTTCTGTTGCAGCCTTGGCTTTCCTGGTTTGTTCCCTGCAAGTCCAGACCAGTGCAGAATATTCCTTCTTGGAAGTGGATCCAGTCCTCCATCCTTTGTAGATCTTTCTTTTTAGACGCAGGAGGTCCACTAATTCCCTGCAGACCCAAAGGGACTGCAGTGCCCTTTTGCTGCCTTTCCTCTGAGATGGATTAGAACTAGGTTGTGCATCCAGGATCGCTCCCTTAAGGAGCTCAACCACTTGTCCTGAACTCCCCGCCCCTTTGGGTTGTGGTCCCTTAGGGCCTCACCTACAAGCCTCCTGAGCTTGTCAAAGTCAGCTTTCCTGGAGTCTTGAGTTCTGTACTGCTGACTGACTTGCCAGCTTTATGGCATATGGTGAAGGTGATCAGCTCATGATCACTGTCACCCAGCTTCCCTTTGGACACCATGAATTGAAGACAGGTTAGAGCAGTGGTCTCCAAAGTGGGGTGCGCAAGATGATCCATTGGGGTACGGGAAGAAAATATTAGAACTTCCATTTATATTTATATAAATATACATATATTGGGGGTGCGTGCTCAACATTTTTACTGATAGGGGTGCACGATCAAAAATTTGGGGGCCACTGGTTTAGAGCAATATCTTAGAACACTCCAAAAATATCAGCGTTCTGATTAGTTTATCCTTTAATTGCTGTGCAATGGCTAAGGAGTTGGCTGCTGATCTGATTAGATTGGTTGATACTGTCACATATCCCTCAATATTGAACTTTGAGAAGATAAATAATGAAGGATATTAACCTGTTGCATAATTATCTTCAGCCAGTTCTGAGGACTTTTAATATGCAATAATACTTTTGCATTTCTAAGTCGTAATATTCACTAAAGCCTTTTAGCCAAGTATTTACATCAACTGCATGTATACCCCAAGTAGGAGTTGTTTACACCTAGGCTATACAGTGCCTATTTGCATAAAAAGTGTGTAGTCCTAGGCTTAAAACCATATCCTCAAAATCTGAGCTCTCTGTGAATGAAAGAAAGGTTAACAGATGCACTGAGATTGTAATTAACTCCAGGGCAGTGGGAAGGCACCAGTTATTGGCAGAGGAAGAAAGAACCTCTGAAGCATGCGTCCCAGTTCTGTGCTCTAATCATTGTATTGTATTTCCTTTCAGAGTATACGAATACCAAAGAAGAATGCAAAGCTTATCTTGGTCTTGTATCAACCTGTTATTGTTCAATGGGGCCTCTTTTTGGGGGGAGTGGGGATTATAACGAACTTGGCCTTTTGAATCTATAAAGGTTAAAAATTTAAGATTATACACTTAGATCAATAAACTATTTTTTCGAGTGTGTGTGTGTTGGTTACATGGACAAGCCATTCTCCATACTACACTAGTGTGTATGTTTGGTTACTTGTTTTAAGTTTTAGACGGGGTGGCAACCTCTGGCCCCTGTGCCAGATTCAGCCTGTGAAGAGGGCCAGGATGGCATAAAGATTCAGGTGGCATGCAGCTATGCTAAACCAGCTGTCTCCTCTGCAGTACCCTCTTCCACAGCCCTCCCTGCTGCTCTCTTGTTCCTGTGCCTCCCTTGCAGAGGGGGTGAGTGTTTGTTTGTAGAGATGGGAAATGTTAGGCAGCTTGAGTTCTCAAGCTTTGTAGCATCTTTCCCCCCCTCTCCCTGTGTCACTTTATGCTGTCTTTTTTTCCCCTTTTGTAATCATATATCTTTATTGGAGAGATTTGAGGGGGGAGGGCAGGATGCCAAAACACCAAGTCTGTAGCTTTAGAGTTGCTTCTGACCTATCTGAAAGCTATAACACGATACCAGTATCTACTTATTATATTTAAGCTGATCTCAATACAGAATACAGTCAAAGCTGATGTACTTTGTCTTCCTCTTCCCCCTCTTTTCTCCCACTCCCCCTACCCGTCATGATTTGAAAAGTTGATCCTGACAGTTGCTCAAAAATCCTTTTTTTTCAGATGCATATGGTCAGAACAGGTGACTGTTTTACCTCTTAAATGTTCCTTACATTCTTGGACACTTGATGCAAGTGCATAGTTTTTTTTTACCTTTCTAAACTACTGCTGCTGCTTGCTATCACAGAATTGATCTGTGAGTGGACCTGGTAACACTATTTTTAAGGATGTCCAGAAGTTCCTATTTTCAGTTGTTTATAACTTTGCCACATGTCTAGTGAACGGTTACATTCTGGTTATCCAGGGTAAGCACAAATCTGTCTCTTTCCTTTGATCAGTTGTAGTACACTTTATGCTTTGGAACAGGGACTTGACATTTGGCAGGAGAATAGCCATTGTATTAGTGGCATGGCTTTTTCTTTTCCTATGAAACTGTACGTAGACTTGGACAACAGAAGTATCTGAAATGTTTTAGTTCGAATGCTTGCCGGAGACATGCTAGCACTTAAGGTGAAATATCTGGAGATTGTCTACCTTGAGCATGCTCAAGCCTCTAATGCTGACCATATGGTGCATGACATATTCGTATAGCAATGGAGCAATGTACCGTTTTATCCATGGCCACAGCAGGAATGCCAGACTTCCTTGGTAATTGCTGCTTTCTTTGAGGGTACATGCAGATGTTTGGGAAGGTTAGATTGTGTTGAAAATGGCCATCTCGTCTAACTCAGTTTGCCCATGTGCAGTCCTTATACTTGGATCCCTACTTTGCACTTCTTTCGATCTAACTGTACAGAAGAAGTTCAGGACAATTGGATCAGTCTAAAAGTGGCTGACTCAATCAAAGGGAAATGTACCTCCAAGGTAATCCAACTTAGATTGTGTCCAGCAAGACTGATCTTACTGAACTTGTGCAGCCCCAGGGCTGGGAAAGCCCAGCCACCAGCACCTGCCCCTGGGGCTTCACTTTTCTTACCTGCCTCCTGGCATTGAGCAATTTCTAGCTCACATCCAGATGGACAGTCAGCCCTCCCCCCCTCCACCGCCCCTCCCAATCCAACAGGTTGCTTCAGGTGCTGGTTTTACCAGCATTCACTGATGTTGGGACCCAAGGAATAAGTCAGGGTATGGGAGGGTTGGCTTGCTGGTGGGAAGGGGGTGTTCATCTGGGGATGGGGCAGGTTAGGGGGTAGCCCCTGTTCCTGGGGTGTGTGGAAAAGAGCCTCCCAACCCCCCTGCAAGCCTTCCTGATCCTGCCAACCCCTGTGCAGACCCTGCCTCCTCCCCGAAGCCCCCTGCATTCCAATAAACCTTCGATTAAGTCGCCATTTTTAACTTGCTGTACCCTCCCCCAGCCTCCCTAAATGTCTGTAAATGTCTTATCCATGCTTTTTCTGATTGTGTCTGGGCAATAGACTGGGATGTTTAAGACATCTAGTATGGAGGGTGTGGGTTGTGCTAGATGACTGCTATGAATACAGAGGAGAAAGCAGCCCTATTTGAATGTGGTGGGAAAAGACCAGTGAGACGAGGAATATTGAAAGGGTAGGGGAGAAGAACTGAGTCTGTTCTCAGAGTACAGGAGAGACCATGAATGGGAAAGGTAGATTGGCACTGAAGTAGCATTCTCAGAGTAGGAGACTAGGACTGGTTTGAGAAGTCAGATGCCTGGCCCTGTAGGCAAGGAGAACAGGTTTGGGGAGATAGACTGGGGTGCAAAGGAGATGGGGCAGGGAGAGTTGGGCTGAGGCAAAAGGGGTCAACCTTGGAGGGAGAGATTCCAGTAAACGATTCTTTCTTTGAGTGCAGGGAGTGGAACACAACGTCCCAGAACCTCACCATTATTTTGCTATCAGCCTGTCTGTGAAACTTGCTGGCAAAAATGTCTGTTCTTCCTCGAATGCTAATCTGCAGGGGGGATGACTACTATTAAGTTCAAGTGCTTTAAGTCTCTGTGGTGTGTGCAGTGCTTTCAGCCCTGATGATGACCAGCTTGGATCCAATATGATAGCACTAACATTTTCTTTTTGCTTTTTTTAAAGTAAAGAATTCTGTCTTGTGAACATTTGCCCTGTGAGTAGCTTATAAGAAGATTGGGGATGGTTCATTCATTGGCTTTATTGCTCTTTGGACCAATTAGAAATGAGAGTGCTGTAGCACTGCATGCTTATCCGGTTTGCTCTTTTTCATTTATCTATTTAAATTGGATTTAGCTTTGGAATCTAATGGGTAGTGGAAATGGGGGTCTGATACTGGAGTATTGCAATACAGTACAGTGACTTGTAGGAAAACAGCAATGTAAAAGGAGGAAGAGGGGAAATAAAGAAATTCATACAAACTTTCACACAAAGAAGAAACACTTGGCCATTTAAGAATGTTTTGAGAGTTGATGAACAATGATAAAATTCTTACACTTGTATTTTAAAGCCTTGTGTGAATTTTAGCCAGATTGTTGCCTGACTCAGTCAGCAACAATTGAGAGTAGTGTGTTAAGCCACAGCAGGGAAATAAATTAAAATTTTATAAAGCTACTTAAATACAGATGTCATAACCAAAGAAATGAATGGTGTAGGCAGCTAAAATTATTTCAATGTTGTAGTTTTTTACATGGTTTTAAGTGACTTAATGATCCTGCCCTCTTTTGGGGATCATGAGGGGTATGATATTAAAAATATCTGTGTTAAATTGAACAACAGTTTGAACTATATCTTACTTTGATAGCAGTACTTATTCTGTATAAGTTGGCACAGACCTTTTCTTGATGCAGGTAGAGAAGTGAAATTTAGATAAACTGCCCATTTGACATTTCATCATAAGCTAATTATGAATGAATTAATTCACCGTAAAATGCATGTTTCAAGTGATAGGACCATGGAGATCTATTAGCTTTTTAAAAAAAATCTGTCTTGCAAACTCAGAATTGTATTAATTCTAGAATTATTTCTCTTGTTCTAGCAATTTAAATGATTCACTAGCCAAATCTTATTTTTCTCAGTGTAGAGATTGGTGAAAGTGTAAGAGGGGAAGATGTGTATATCATTCAGAGTGGCTGTGGAGAAATAAATGACAACTTGATGGAGCTCCTCATCATGATAAATGCCTGCAAGATTGCATCATCATCTAGAGTGACTGCAGTTATTCCATGTTTTCCATATGCCAGACAAGATAAGAAAGATAAGGTAGGTGAAATGTATTTCATTAAGAAAAACTGTATCAACCTGTATATAACTACTCCCACTGGCATGTTTGAAGATAATAAATAAACTTCCCTAAATATTTATGGTGTAGACAGACATAATACTTGAATTGTTCCAAGAGTGCGACTGATTTTTGGAAACGAGTTCAAAATTGTCCTGTGTCAGAGGTGTATGCATAAAACAGAGGTAACAGTTCCAAGTGGAAGGGTCAAGTCAGACTGCCAACAAGAGGTGGTAGTGAGTATGCAACCCAATTGCAATAGCTTACTCCTCTTTCTCACAAACACTGAGATGAAGACAGATGCTTTCTAGCTTTTTAAAGAAATTTGTGGTGGTACCCTGACTGAGGCTACCCAGAAGTGTATGTATAGGATGACGGTGCTGCTTGAACCCCTGTCTCTTAGTTGCTGATGGGCTCCGTGTTCTGGAGTTGCCAGAATTTTTGTGGCTTTTAAGAGCACTTTCCCCTCAAGCTGATCATCAGTTTTGCTGAAGTTTCTGGAAATTGATGTTGGTGTTGTACATCCCAGGCTGATTTGGGAATGATGGGGTGGCCAGGTTTGGGGAAGGTGGCTGCCTGGACTATGTGCCTGGGGTCTCGGGACAGCTCGGTTTTTAAAGAGCTGGCTAACTTCATTCTATTGGTGGCAGTGGAGTTCTTGAGTACCCTCTGCTGGGGTCCCTGGCCCATAGGCTCACAGGACCAGGGATCCAGGCAACCCTCCAAGTTGACCACTTCCCACCTCAGATAAGCCTGTGATGCATGAAAACCTAGTCAGTTGCCACCAATGGAAAGAAATTGACCAGCTTGTTAGAACTGGCAGAGAGCTGCCTCCACAGTTTTTCCAGCTAGGGACACTGCAGTCAAGTGCAAGCAATAGTTTGGGGCACTCCATTTTTTTTGCTGTGTAATAGAGCAGTCACTTACTGGGTGGGGGTAGAGAAGCAGGAGCATTGCAGCATGGGGTGTCTGGAGGACCAGCTAGACATTAGTCATGGAAAGCTTTTTGTACACAGTCAGTTCTTAGAGAATCAGTAATACTTGATTACCCAGGCATACTTTTGAAATGTTTCAGGTGATTTTTAAATTGCTGTTAACTGGCTTGTATGTTTAGACACTTGGAGTGCCTGAAGCCCATGGAGGGAGGCTGCTCTGAAGTACTGTAATTGCAGCATGTTAGATTAGTGCAATTAATCATATCTACCAGTGTGTGCTAATTGATGCATTCAAGCAGCCTCTGTCTCATGTACCAGCATTCCCATGCTGAAAAATGGCAGGGGGAGGGGAAGTAGTGATTTTTCCCAAGCAACTTTTATTCTATGTAGCGGAGCTAAAGGTACAGAGGAATTGGGAAATGAAGGCAAGATTTTTTTGTTGTCTCACAGCTTCAAAATGCATTGACATTCTGTTTGCTTTGTTCAAAATTGTGGTTAGCTGATTATAATTTTTTTTTTTAAGCAAGTGGACCAATAAACTTCCTTCTTGATAAAACAAGGTAACGTACTCCCCTTAAGCACACTTCTGGGAGCGTTAAAATGTCAAAATTCTCTTGTGTTCCAGTCAAGGTACAAATAATTCAAGTGTTACAGAAGGGCTATTGCCAAAACTAATCTGAAAAGGTTTGGCCAAAATAAATGGGGGGCTGTGGTTAGTTGAACTGGAATATAAGGATCTCTTGTGTCGATATACTTCTATGGACCATCTTGGTGTGATCCTTTTAAAAGACCCAAAATCCAAGGGAGCGGAGGGGTGAGGTTAAAGTATCTACTGGTTTCATTTTTTTATTATTATTTATGGAGAGCCATGGATTTACATGACAAGGTAGAAGCAAATTGCCCTTGGCCCTGCCACAAAGATTACAATGTGAAGGCAGAAACAGATGTCTTACAGAACATGTAGTCCTCTGCAGACCTGTTTATGGGCTACTTAAGCTAAAGCAGCAGTTCTCAACCATATTATACTCAAGGTTAGATTCTAAGTACCTCTTGGAAAATGCCAGCTCTTAATTTTCACTTGTGTGGTATTTTTGTTGTTGTTTTTTTTTTCCACTAAAAAAATAAATGAATACATTGTAAAGAGCAGTTCTTGTGTTACAAAGAACTTGGATCACCACAGGTCAGAATGCTTTTTAACGCTATCAATTCCCTTTGAAAACCCTGGGTTTATCATTTTTGCACATCTAATAGTGTGTGGCATGCTCCAACATCCTTGAGGGATATCAAGACACCCCAAGATGTTACAGCACCCTGGTTGAGAATTTCTAATCTAAAGAAACGTGGCAAGATTCCTGTTTTTGAGACTGGTCACCATGAACATCATAGTGTTAGCGTGACATTGGGGAGCTGGAGAAACTGTTCCAAGTTTAATACATACCTAAAAATTGTCTTTTTGGGGAAAAGCCATAGCATACCTCCAAGCAACACCAGGAATGTCTTAATATTCTGATGAGGATATTCTCTGTTTTGGAGGTGCCATCTAAGGATCTAGGTAATAACTAGAATCTGACATTAGGTAGTGAAAGATCTAGTTTCTAATCACAACTTTTTTGGGAATGCCATGGAACTTCTCTCATGCTGGGGCAGTTGTTTCATACCTCCATGCTCTTGTTTCCATATCGGTAAAATGTCAAGCATTTAATTTTTTCCATTCTTTATAAAACAGCCTTGGTATCTGGCTCTGCAAAAGGTCTCATTATTAGTCAGAGTAACATGTAGTCTAGGCCATAGCAGAAGTGCTCATAGCATGGCCCTGTCGGGCAAAATCCACTAAATACCTTGTCACAAGGACACGAAAAAGGACATGAAGTCTGAAATAGACTGGGCATTTGTCTGCATTGCAATCATTTGTGTGCTGTAACTTACTTGAATTAGCTTGGGTACTAGAAGCAGTTTTGCCCCAAGAGCACGGAGCTCTGTGTGGGTTGTTTTTTGTCTTGAGCACTGTGCTGCCATGTTTACATTTACTTCCAGGATATGACCCAAGTTTAAATTAACTAGGTTGGGTACCAGAAGCTTAGTAGATGCTGCCTAGAGTACAACAGTTTATTTTCCCCTGTTTCTCCATGCTGCTATTACTAGGCTTCTTTGGGGACCAATCTAGCTTGTTCAAAGCAAGTCCAGATATCTCTTAGGTATGTTGCAGTCTGCATTATAGACTTGCTCAAAGTATTATGTTAATCTTCAGAGTGCGTGGTAAGATTAGCTTGTGCAGGCTGCTGCAAATGAGCCTTTGAGATAGGTTTGGAGTTCTGCTGCTGCTGGAATCTTATTTCTTTCACTTTCTGGAAGGGGTTCCTGGAGCCTTGATTAGGTGTCAGGTTTTTTTATAAATCCTGATACACAAGTGATATTTATTAGTCGGATTATCTTAATGTGAAGCTGTGTGGGGAAATTTTTTGAGTTCTATTTTAGATGGTTTATTTTATGTAGGATATGATGCCAGTCCTGTAGGTATAGCAGGGGTGGGCAATTTCTTTCTGCTGGAGGGCCACTTAACAAATTGTGGTGAAGTATCAAGGGCCGCAAGGGTAGCCCCAACTCTTGACAGGTGCCCCACCCCACTAGTCACCATCTTGGTACCAGAAATCCTACCCCCTTTGCTACCAGAAGTCTCTCCCCTTGCCTGGGAAGTACTCCTTTTGGAAGGGGGGGTTTGCTTGCATATTGTGTGTGTGGTGGTAGGGGGGTGCATGTTGGGGGATGGGGAGTGTATGTGGCTGGGGGGTGGGAGTGACTGTGCAGGGTGTGTGTGGTGGGGGAGGGATGTTGGGTGTGGGGGGGACAGTATTGGGGGGGTGTATATATGGGTATAGTGTGGGGTGTAGGTGGGTTGGGTGTGTGCATGTGGGGGACTTTCCCCTCTCCCTTGCTCAGCTTCCCCCCATCACCTGCTTATTACGATGTGTCTGAGCCTAGCCCATCCACAAGCAAGAGGTGGGGTAGGGGCAGGGCAGCCAGCACTGCCTGTCTGGCTTGCAGTGTGCTGCAAAGGGGTGGGAAAGCAGCTGCTGCCAGTGGGTGTGCAGTAAGGGAAGCTGAGGGGAGGAGCCAAGCCTGATACTGTTGGCTTTCTTGGTCTCTATCCTAAGCCTGTCTGGCAAGGCTACAGCCAGGCACACATTGGATCCTGCTGTGGCTGCTGCTCCTGCCCCACTTGCCTGTCCCACAATTGTTGGGCAGGGCTTTGTGAGCAGCTGAGC
>NW_017729032.1:174499028-174504356 GCF_001723915.1 Gavialis gangeticus
CCAATCTGCCTGCTCCGCTCCCCTCAACACTGCAGCTCCTCTTCCCCAACTGCAGTTCCCCAGGCAGCTGCAGCAGCCATGCTTGGACTATATCCACTGGCCAGGGTTGTGGCCCTCTGGGAAAGACTTGGAGCGCAGCACATGCTGCCCCAGGCAGGAGTGAGCAGGACTCGGCCCCATGTGGAGAGGCAGCTGCTAGCGGGGCCGGATACAGTTAATTGGTGGGTGCCTGCCTGTGGGCCAGGTCAAATCAGCTGGCAGGCCAAATCTGGCCTGTAGGCAATTTTTTGCCTGCCCCTCGGCTATAGGCTAATTTGATAGACAACCAGTGTAGTCTGAATAGATAGTTACTTGGATGTTCTAGATCCTGGCTCTGAACTCCTGAAGGTTTGAACCATATCAGGTCTTAGAAGCTTATTCCTTTATGTAGCTATTGAGTTACCTGGAAAACTTTGCTAGGTTTCCTTGGAATTGAGTGCCCACTTGGTGCACGTGTGCATTCTAGATTTACAACTTTAGAAATTGTTTAAGTAATCTCCTTTTGGTTTTCTTTGTGGTGCTTGTGTTGCAAATAACTTGTCCAGTGTTGTGCTTTATTTTAATGAAGGCAATATAATAAACTACTTAAAGGCTATATAGCCTGTACTTCACTTTTTTTTTTTGCCTTCACCCATTTTAAAGGCTACTAAGGTACATCCTCTGTCTGTAGGGTGTTGTATGATGTGGGTTTTTCAGGTCTTAAAGTAATCTTCCTCTAACTTTGGTAGACTGGTGAACAACTTTTAAATAGCAAAGAAATTATCGCCATAATGAAATGCTGTTAAGTAGGCAGGAATTTTTATTACCAACTTATGGAAATTGACAGTGGATGCTTTAAATTCCTTTGATAAACTGCTTTGTTAAATGTAGTAATTCATTTCAGAGATCTTAAGGTCCACTTCAAACCTTGCATAGAGTGCCTGCTTGGTTCACTGTTGCTTCTTGCATCTGCAACTGCTGAACATATAAAAAGATGTTACGTAGTTAGGAATATAAGGCAACTTAACTACTACCAATTCCTAGAATTTAGACAGTGTTCCTTAATCTGTTGTACCTGTGTCACTGGAGTTTTTCTTGCCAGAACTTAATCAAATTATGTATTCAGTTTTAAGTGGTAAAGCATGGGCACTTGTGTTAACGTCTTCCTGGCTTGAATTTCACACAATCTTTTTGATATTCTAAAGTAGCTCATGAAGGCTGATTTGGGCTTATGCCAACATCAAAAATGTAGGCACTATGAGGAAACCTTATGTTTCTGCTATCTTAAACAAATGCTGATTATTCCCCCACTTTTTAAACAAAAAAGAAAGGGAAAAAAAAAGAAAAGACAAAATAAATTCTTTATAATACTTCAGGCTGGCATCTTGTTGATTCCTATGTGGTGTTCTCTTGGGGTCTCCTATAAAAAATAAATAATACAGGAAACTTTGCCTCAGTTACTGAACTAATGTCCGGTCATAGTGTTGACTTGCCTTAAGGGTTCATCTTAATAGACATGAAAGGATTTGCTGACTACTGCTATACTTTCTTCCATATCAATTATGTTCTACAATATGTATAACAATATAGTATCTGCATATATTGACTGTGTAAATGGGGCGAAGGGGTGTGCGCATGCCTGCACTAAGTTGTTCTAACTTTGAATACAGAGTTTGTAAATTCGTTTGGAATCTGTTTTAGTTGAATGCACCTAATAATAATAGTTAATAACTGTAATTCCCAAAGGCCTTCAAATGGCTATCACATGTTTATACCTTATGGTCAGACTGAGAAGCTTTGTGCTTTCCTATGCATTTTCCAGTCTCAGCTTGAAAATGTTCTTCGTATCACAAATAACTTCCTGGTTGTTCAGTACAAATGTTTTATGGATCTGAACAGATGATGACAGGATTTACCTGGCTAATTCCAGAAAGTTGCCAGTAGAAAGCTTTATAGTGTCTTACTTTAGACAACATTTATTTTAGAAGCTTTTCTGCCTTTTGAATTTTTGATGCTAAATTTTCAGATGCTGCTGCCTTATAAAGCAAGTGGCTTATTAATGCTATGAATTCTATAGTACAGGCTTGGTAAGAGGAGACATTACTAGTGAAAGGGAAACCCCCCTTTCAGGCTCCTGACCAAAAAACAAATAGCAAAGGTACTTGTGAAACTTGGATTCAAATGGAAGGAGTGGAAATAGCATTTAGGGGACTGAGAGATGACATGAAAGCTGAAATCAAATCCTGACAGCTGGGAACAAAACTTGTATTGAAACCTTTTGTTTTTTCCAAAATATCTTGAAGCTGAACTGAAAAATGCCGAGTCTGAGCAGTCAAACCAAGTTGACTAGGTGACCAGAAATATGGATTATCATGGCCTAAAAGGTTTATAATAAAATGAGAGCGATCCAGAAAGCTTTGGCCAGCTTGTATCTTACTAAGAAATGAACTGCTGCGGTGACTTCTAAGATGCTGTAAGATCACCTACTTTACAGGGGTTACAGACCACTCTGGAAGCCTGATGCCGGAAAGCGGAATTAACGCCTGACTGCCAGCTAGAGAACTAGGTGGAAATATAGTAGTTTTAGCTTGATTAATACAAAGGGCAGAAGATGAAAAAGATTTTTATAAGTTCATTTTGGTGGGGTGGTTTTTATGATGATGGTGCTATGGAACCACCTAAGTGCTATTGATCCAAAGTAATTTGGGCAGGTCAGGGTTAGAACCATAGAAATCCCACTTGAACCAATGAAGGATATGGGACTCATGTCCTTGTTGGTACTTGGTTATGCCACAATAATGAATTGGTAGTGACATAGCTTGACCTAATTTTGCACACTAAGATTGGTAGGTGAACAGAGGTGCTATGGAGCTGGAGGGATTTTTACAGGGACTAAATAACCTCTTTGCAGTAACTTGGCAGATGAGAATGTAGCTGCTAGCAAATAAGTGTGAAGGTGATTTGCCAGTAGTATAACAGACTTTTTTCTAACTTATATGAGGGGAAAAAAGGAAATTGCTTTAGGAATTTTCATCTAAGGTTAAAGTGTTCTAAAGTTCCTGAAGTGCCTAGTGCACTGAGTTTCAATGATGGTGCTGTGGCATCCTGGGATGCTGTAAGATCCTTTTCGGTGGCGTGTAGTATTAGCACTTGTAGGTGTGGAATCCTCATTCCTTTTTAAAATCTCTGGATTTATCTTGTGAATCCATAGTGTCCAAAACATCCTGACCTCTTATGGTCTTCCTGAGTTCTTTGCAACAGATGTATTGTGCTCTTTTTTTCCCATAGTTACAAAACAAATGAAAGCTAAGAGCTGGCATTAAAGCTGTCTCCACTGAATCTAGTGTTAGTCCCATGCTCTGGATCCTGTGGAGTTTTGGTTTGGACACTGCTGGTCTAGTCAAAACAAATCCATTTCAATTCCCAGTTTCCACCAGATGGAGCTGTTGCACGCAGACCTATCAGTTCTCTTCTTTGTGTGAGCAAGAAAGTTCTCTTTTGGAGTGTGAGCAAGAAATCTCTACTAATTTTGATATCCCATAGTCTTCTTAATAGGAGAATCCACTCTGCTTTATTTTTTGTATTTGGAGACCCTTTTAAGGACCGAGTAAGTTCAGTGTATGTGAATTGTGGTGTCAGGAAATTGGTGTTGCCTGAGAGCTGGCTGAAATCTTAAAAATGATGACCTTCCTCCCCCTTTTTTATTCCTTTTTTTACTACTTACAAAGGTCATCCAAGTTTTCTGAGGTAATAAGCAGATCAGAAGTGAGATCCAGATGCAAAAGAAAGTATAACTGTTTTAGGTTAGCGTATTAGCAAAACGCTCCACTAAAAGTCTAAGTTAGTAAGACTGTTTAGGCATAGAGTGCTCTGAAATAATTGCGTTAAAGGGCCTTCACTTTAGTTTTGTCTTCCCTTCCTCCTAGTTTTGTCACCTATATATCCCATTGTCTCATTCAGTAACTTTACATAGTAGTACTTTCTTGTTTTGCGTTGAGATTAACAAGTGATAACAGGTTGGGATATTGCAGAAAATGTAAAGGAAAAATCTCTATGCATCAAATCTAAGCTTTAGTCTACTTTTATCACCTCTTTCCAGCTCTTTTAATACATGTTGGCTTGTTTCTCAGAGTCGCGCTCCAATCTCGGCAAAACTTGTTGCCAATATGCTGTCAGTTGCTGGGGCTGACCACATCATCACCATGGACTTGCATGCTTCGCAAATACAGGTAATTACAGGTTCTTGTTGTTTGTGGCTAGGAATTTCACTGAGTTTGAGACAGGTTAATTCTTTCTTCATAGACTGCATTAAACTTATTTCTTTTCACAGCAGCGAGCACCTTTTTGAAAACATAATTCTGATACTTGAAGATGTTAGTGGGAGGGAGTTGTGGAAGGACATTTATACCAACAATGTTGAAACATGCATTTCTGCTGCAAAATGCAATGGAGAAATTGCAGATCAAGAAGTAGCCCAACAGGTCACAGCTACTCTCTTCTTGATAGAGAGTAACCCTGATCTAGGTAGTATATTTGCCATCATCAGCACTTTTAGTTCAGAGTCTGAGGTTTTTCAGTAGGTTTTTGGAGCAACTTTAAAGTATATCAGAGACCCCAATAGACCGTATCTAGTGCAATATTTTTTCAGTATTTTTGCTAATAAAATAATTCAGTTCTTGCACATTAATCAAGAAGCGGAGATTTGGCTTGTTGAAATAGTAAAGTATAAACTTAAAATATGACATTCTTAACTTTTTTTTTTTTGTTTGTTTTATTGAAAGAAGTCTTAATATGTAGCCTCAGACGTGGAGTAGGTGTTGGCCACATGTACTCCTTGAAGTGGGGTTCAGAATCTTTTTTTCTTGTACTCTAGCACATTTTTTCCAGTGGTGGAAGGCAATGAGGTCCAGAAGCTATTCTTTAAAAATCTTAATTTTGTGTAGATATTAATTTGTAGGTTAATCTTCTTTCTGTATTCTTACACTTCTTTCTCCCCCACTTCCCCTCCCCTCCCCACCAGTTAAAAAAATAAAAAGAAAAAAAAGAAAAAAAAAAACCCAAAAGCCCTACTACTCCCTGGCTTTATAGTAGGAAGTCACCTGTGATCTTTTTACTCCTCTTTATCTTGCTTATAGATGGGATTTTTAAAGTCAATAGTTTGCGCTTTCTAGTGTTGGCCTAATTGTGCTCCCACCAAAGCTTTCTATTCCATTAAAAGCAGAATTAGACCAGGGTGGAGCACACTTTGAAAATTTACCTTAGGTGTTTAAAGCTGGTAAAGACTTCAAAATTTTCCCTTGTGTATGGGTG
>NW_017729032.1:174504384-174517601 GCF_001723915.1 Gavialis gangeticus
TTTTTGTTTGTTTGTTTGTTTTTGTTTTTTTAAGTTGCCAACAAGGAATAATGGAGAATTAATATACACTGAGGAACTATTTTTTCTGTTTTGGGCTCTAGGGTTTCTTTGATATTCCGGTGGATAACCTATATGCAGAACCTGCAGTGTTGCAGTGGATTAAAGAGAACATTTTGGAATGGAGAAACTGCATCATAGTTTCACCTGATGCAGGTGGAGCGAAAAGGTAGTATGTAAGCAGTCAGTTTCCACTGAGTTCAGCTACCAATATACATGACTTTTTGTGGTTTTGTTGTAAGTGGTATGAAGCATAGGTTGCAAATGCTGATGGCTTCCAATTCCGTTGTAATGGGACATTTATTCTTCCAATGCTGCTTGCCTTTAGTAATAATTAAGAACTTTTTTTCACTCCTAAGGAAAATCTTTTTTTCTTGTTCCCTGGTTATGACCTTATTAGCAGAGTCCCTTTACAGGAGGGAAGAGGTTTTTTCCGGTGCTTTCTTCCTTAGCCTAGGTGCTGCACTTCCTGCTTGGCTCTGGAGCTGCCTAGGCTTCTGTACTCTTTTAAAGCATGTGGCTTGCCCTCACTTACCTACTGGAGTTTAGGTAAGAGCTTACTTGTCATCTTTCTTTTGTAGAGTGGTTGTATTCCTTCTGGGAATCACTGGCTCAAGTTGTGTGCTATGCATCTCAGAACATCAGTTTGAAAACATGACATGAGTTTTTTGTTTTATGTGGTATTGGGAGGATGTAGAAGTGCCAGACTTGCAATATTACTTCACTCCTTAGCATCTCTCATTGAGCATGTTGCCTTTTACCAGTTCTGATGGTCAGATTGATGCCAGAGTACAGAATAGTGTATAAAATGTGTGCCATATCAGGTGGAACACTTCTCAGACAAAAGCTGTTAGTCGTGCAACTCTTGAAACCGAAAGAAGACTCTTAGGCCTCCACCTCCTCCTAGCTTTCTGTCAGTGGAGAAGGGATTGCAGCAGGTATTAGGTTTTCTGGTCCTTTCACTACTAGTGGTCAACTGCCCTAAAGTGATTTTTGTCTAAAGCACCATGTTTTGTCATGAGTGGTGTTACTGGAACAGCTTCCCCCACCACACACACAGAGGGGGCAATTGGGCTGGCTAGTTGGTTGGAAGCCCTGGGTTCCAGATGAAGCTAATTCTATGTGTGCATCAATTTTTAAAAACCGTTTTTGAGACAATAGGAAACGTTAAAAATGCACATTTTTCTGTGAAACTTACTTTTCATGTTTTCTTTACAAACTTGATTCCCGAGGAACATTTGCTTATATTTAATTATTCATATTTTCATCTCCTCTGCCGACCAAATTTGGGGGGGAAATATCCTAATGATGTAAAGAAACTGGCAGATGTTTATTTGCATTACCCTGTTTGGGGTACAGCATTTCCTTCCTGAACTCTTTAATAAAAGGTCCACTGAACTAATGCTGGGAGTAATAGAAGTGACTGAACAGTAAACAATGTTTTGATTTTTAAACATTCATGTTTTCTGCATAAGTGGAGATAGGTAGTTAGCTGTGTTCATCTGAAGTCAGACAGAAGACAAGGTCAAGATGTACCTTTTTATAGGCTACTTGAATCAGATGCATAAGCTTTTATGCGCAAGAGCTCACTTCATTATTAGATGCTGCCTTCTGCCTGTTCCCTTCATAGATCTGGAAGTATTACAGCGATAGAAACAATTTCATGCATGATCTCCAAAGTTTGGAAAATCTGGGTTCTGGCTGTTCCACTTCTTCTTTACTCGTTTTCCTGTTGGCTGCTTACCCTATAAAAGGAATCTTATCAGTGCAGTAAGGCATGAAACTCCTCTTGATACTTAATGCTTCTGAGTAAACAGATGTATGTATTGTGGCAAACAGCACTGAGACAAAATGTCAAACCACTAACCTTTTTCTAATCGCCTCTTTTTTTTTTTAAGTCACTTTTTAGATTTAGTTTCTGTAGGAATTTTTTTTAAGTTAAATATAATAATGGTTCACCATTGTTCTGGGTGGTGTATGAATAGTTTGTACTTGGAAGATTGCCTTCCGTCTTCTGACTTTATCAATCTATGAGTTTTTATTTTTAGGTGCTTTGGGAAGACTTGAGACAATTTTTTTAATGGAAGTTACAGTACGGAAAAACAATTCAAAAGTATTATTCTAATAGAAGCATATTATGCAGTGATTGGAATTTAAAGTTGTTTGTTTAGTTTTTTTAATGGAGCTCAAGACTGGCCAAAAAGGTCACTCTGTGAGTGTTTTAGGACATCTTTACTCATCAATACTGATTTGTAAGTAAATGTTAGTTATTTTTCAAGTGCTATGCAGTAGAAAGGTTAAGGTGGAGTAAATAAAGACCTGACTGCTGTGCCAACATCTAGGTAACAATACTACTGGATTTTATTTTTTAAATTCCTGGTGTCTGTAATTTTCAGCTGAATGAGACCTTAATTTTTTTTTGTATCTGCAGAATTGAGGGTATTTCTGTAGGAACTATCTAGTAGTATTCTTAAATACTTAAGTGGTGATACAAGACTGAGTACCTGAATTGTTCATGTGTATATCACTTGACATTACATATGACAATCTCAGTCCTAAACTCTAATTTGCATGCATCTCATCTAAAGTGCAACATCTGTCTTCAAAATTGGATGTCTTTAACCAGTCAAAGTTGGTAATACCCATAGGTAATTCAAATGGTCAAAAAAAGCTAAACATTAGTTTAAATATGTTTGCCTTTCCTAGCCATACTCCTTGTAGTTTTCTTTTCTTCCAAATTGAATATCCTTCTTAGTCCCTATCCCTTGCCCACCAGCAGTCCTGAAGGAAAAAAACATTTTCTTGAAAACAGAAGATGCGGTGGTATCTGAACTCCCAGAGAGAAGCCTTTTCTCATAGAAGCAGTTTGAGAAGAGGTCAAGCAGCATACGTGTCATCTATTCATATCTGCAAGGGGAGGCTACAGTATGACAAAGGCCAAAATCTGTTTGGAACAGTGGTCTGTAAGCAGCTCATAAAGGAGTTTCTTTGCCTTTTAATGATACTTTTTATAGCTAAAGCTTATTTAATCTGCTTTTATAATGTAACTGTAAGTAGACACAACTTCAGAAGTTCAGTTGCATTGCAGTTTGCATTGGGTCTGGGACACTGGAGGGGTAGTAAGTAGTAATTAACCTATATTTTTCCCAGTAAAAAGTGTATCATGTGGGATCTTTTGTTAGCAGAGTAACAAAAGCATGTTCTTTCAGTCATCTGAAAAAGAATAATGGATTACAAATTCTGCTAACTGCTCCAATTCTGGCTAAATTCTTGCTGGCCTTATCGCATGTGTTCGTTTGGATGAAGGCCTTTTTTGTAAGCACGAAGTTTAGTGCCAAAAAACAAACTCAACCCTCGAAAATGTTTAGAATGAATTTTCAGTGTTTTAAGATGCTCTGTCTAGAAGACCCATTGATTAGCAGAGGACCAGCTTTGTTACTAAGCACCTCTGTACTTCTAGCATTTGCAAATGACTGTTGCTCTTAAATATAAGCATTGCTGCAATGCATGTTTTACAAATATGTTTTGATTCTTTCTTCCAACAGGGTTACATCAATAGCTGACAGATTGAATGTGGAATTTGCTCTTATTCACAAGGAAAGAAAGAAAGCTAATGAAGTGGACAGAATGGTCTTGGTTGGTGATGTGAAAGATAGGGTAGCTATTCTTGTTGACGACATGGCTGACACATGTGGCACAATTTGTCATGCAGTAGACAAGTAAGTATAGTTATAAACTGGCCCTAGTCCCCACCATATAGGCATGAGTATATTGTAAGCAAACCTAATTGGATCATGCATGCTTCCAAGTCAGCTTAGTCTAGGTAGTGCAGTCAGTGTCTAACTCCAGATAAGTAAGGCATAATTGCAGGGTCAGACTGCTTCACTAATGCCCTTCTTAGGCTGCTGTCCACAGCCCAAAATGAGGATTTGAAACTTTCCAATTTCTACCTGCCACCTTCTGCCCTCCCTCTACTTTGTTTTAAAATCACAGTCCTGAAGTTGTAGTTAAACTGGACACCTTGGCTTCTAGTGTAGAGATGCTACAGCAAGAAACCAAGGAATACAGGCTTTAGCAAAGGTAACTTTTGGCAAAAGTAACTTCTGTACCTCTCAAGAGGTAAGACTCTGAAAGTAATAAATACACACTTTCCAGTCTTATTATTTTCATTGAATCCAACATGTCACCAGAGCTTTAGGCTGGGCGTAATCCATTCTGCAAGTGCTGCTTGCCTGTGGGGATGAAAAAGTGAATAGAGCTGAACCAGCTCTTCAGTAATCTGGTCTTTCTGCTGTGTGTTCAGTGACAAAAAGGCTCCACCACGCCAGTTATATTTTGACACATACATACTTCCAGGATAGTAGTTGGAGTCATTGGGACTACTTTTTGCATAATTTAGGTGTTTATGGAATAGGGGCTTCAGACTAAGCTCTTTAGAACAGAACCATCTCTTGCTATATTTGTACTACATCTTGGAACACCCTATTTAAAAGTCTGATCTGCTCCTATTACGGTACAAATAAAAATAAGCACAGGTTGAAAAACGTTTTCAGTAAGCATTCTCAGCGTACAACAGAAAATACTAAAAACTTGTTTCTCTGCTACCTTACGGCAAATCTGAGTTTCTCTTTGGGTTTCCATCTTATATTCTGTATCTGAGCTAGAAAATTGCTGGCATTTCAGGGCCATCTCCTATTTGGGCTTCCTCTTCTTTTTTTTTGCCTGTTCCAGTTTTTGTAGTAGTCCTTGTATAAAACATCAGTTTCCCATACCTGGAACTAAGAAAGGAAAGTTAGTCAAAACCTGTAACCTTTCCTGCTTGTCTGGAGTTGTTTGTATTCTTCCTTGTTTTCATTTTCCATGCTTCCTTCACTTTCTTTTTAGCATCAGCAGTACATTAAAATCACGTACACTACAGATCATGCCTCATTTTAGTTACCTAGGCTTTTCAGTGCAAGACCTTTTTTGTGGGGAGAGGAGTCAGAGATCCATGGCCATTTCGCTCTTGTAATCGCTCATGCAAGTTGTGGTGATTTGGCTACAGACTTTCAAGGTGGTAGCAGTAAAGCTACTGCACCATGGCAACTCAGTCTTTCCACCATTCTGTTGTTGCATTATAAGAAGCTTGTGTTGCTCAGGAAGCAACTTCAGCAGGGAATTGCTGCTAGAATTGCCCCTTCTATTGCAGGTTGTTATAAAACTTCAGTTTAATGTTTCTTTTGAGTCCTGGGCTGGCATTACTCTGTCCAGATATAGGAGGAACAAAGCATGTTACAGCAACTTATGAATATTATGGAGCACCTGCATGAAGAAAATCTTGTAGCATGCAAATAGCATCGCTTATTTTCCCTTTTATTGATAGCTGCTTACAGTAAAATACTCCACGTCTGACTATCTCTTCCTCTCTCTCTCCTTAACCATATATAATGCTTCTAGCTTCTTACTTCCCTTGTATTCCTCACAAACACAATTGTTTAAATTACAAATGAAAATAAATACTTGGCTTGTTTCCCACTGGGGCTAAAGGTACTCACAAATTCACTGTGTTATCTGTTTGATTCTGTATTTCATCTACTTTAGGGCTTTTCAGCTTCTAAGAGGCTAGGGGCTGAAACTCACAGGCCACACCAGCATGGGTTACACATACCCAGGTCTCAGCAGGGTGAGCCATAGGTCTCCTGGGCTATGTGCCATGGGCGTGCCCCACGGCTGCAACTCATACCTGCACGGTACCAGGCTCACCCTCAGCCTGCACCACACTGCAGTGTCTTGCCCCCTGAGGTGGGTGCAGGCAGCAGAAGCCAGAGGCAGGAAGGGGAGCCTAAAGACTCCAGCTACTGTTGTAGCCAGAGCAATGTGGGGAATGGGTAGGACTCTGGGGCCTCAACTTAATCCTTCACTGAATGCATAGCACCCACAGGCAACCAGTTGGATGTCCTTGGTCTACTTGCTGAAAGCTCAAACCTAGAATTCAGACTTTGAGGCTAGTATTACTTGCCATTATTCATTTGCCAGGAGCTGTTCTGATCTCTGCTAAATTTTTACAAAGGTTAACTTCTTTCTCTTTCATATGAAGGAATCTGTATGTCAATTAGTTTTTAAATAGTATTTCTTTGGAAGTGGCAAAGCCAGGTAGCCTTATTTAAAATCTGTGTATTTTAAACGCATAGTAACTAGTTTTCCTTCTGTTCTATAGGTTGTTATCTGCTGGAGCAACCAAAGTCTTCGCTATTCTCACTCATGGAATCTTCTCTGGTCCTGCTATTTCTCGAATTAATAATGCTGGATTTGAGGCTGTTGTAGTAACTAACACAATCCCACAAGAAGAGAAAATGAAACACTGCCCCAAGATTCAGGTATTACTAGGGCAGTGAAGGGAGGTGTGTGGTGGGCCTTCTGTGCCTTCCCTGTGGGCCCAGAGTTCTCCAGCCCTGTATTCCTCTTGCTGTATGCCAGCCCAGCTGCAGACAGACAGGGAGCTGCACTTCTTGGTGCCAAGTGCTGCAGTCTGGTTGAGGGAGAGGGGTGTGAATATTTACGCATTTGTGCTTTATCCTGGCAGAAAAGCAACTCTCCTAGGAGAAACTGAATGTCTGTACAAAGCCTTAAATAAACCCCTTGCAGGCTTGTTACTCACTTTATCTATCTGTACACTAGAAAATAGTTGCCAAGGTTTTGGCATAATTAGCTCACATTTGCAGAATATTCCTTTTTCCTCAGGAGAGAGACTAATGGCCGCTAGTCTTAGCAATAATAAACTTGTGTATTTTATTCGGTTTTAGGTTATTGACATCTCCATGATCCTGGCCGAAGCAATCCGAAGAACACACAATGGTGAATCAGTCTCCTACCTGTTCAGCCACGTTCCATTGTAACTGCAAGAGATTATAGTGTGCCTTTGCATACGCTACATCAAACAGCACTGTCGTTATTATAAATACTACAACTTGATAATGAACACCTTTTAAAAAGCGTCAGAGCTTGCATACTTAATGATCCTTTTGTTTTCTGATTAACCCTTATTCGTTGAAAATGGATGACAAAGCTCCATCTTGAAAAACCTTTTACGAATTTCCTTGAAGGCTTTAGGGGTTTGACCTGTGACTTATTCTTACAGGTAGCTTGTATTTCTTTATCTGACTACAGCAAGAGGAGTAAAAAATTTCAAAACTTAGATTTGAGGGACTTCCAGAGGTAGCCCTATCTAAGATATTGCACATTGGTTTATATTTAATAAAAGCTTGGATGGACAAAGAGGTGGTTCTCTGGCTATGTGAGATTTTAAATCTTGTCTAAGGTTGTTAGCTACATATCTTTTTTGTCTCCCTAGTGGAGAGAGTTCAAAGCATTTTCCCTGAAGTTAAATAAAATTCTGGAGCTTGATGACTATCTCCTTCACATACCTCATGGTTAAACTTGTTGAGCAAGTCTTATTTTTATGGGGTTGGTATGGCCATGGCTATGTGATTACTTGCTCCTGCTGTCAGTTAAAATGTTACTTCAGATGTCTGTTCTTAAAACTGGGACCAGATTCACCACACGTCTACCTGTGATACTTACTTACTAGAATATCTGCATTCTGAACTAAAACTAAACTAGTACATTGTATTAAAAGACGCAAGGTACACTTTGCCACATTTAATTTTGTCTATTAATTAAACTTTCAAAGAAGCTACTGATGCCTAACTTCATTTCTCTTCTGTTTTTAATAACAGTGACTATCACTTACCAAACTTATAAATTTCCATAACAAGTTTAATCAATTCTAGATATCTTCATATTATTCAGTGCATTGTATTTTACAGCATATGAAATTCAAACAGTATAATCTTGCTTTTTGTGGTCATGTAGGTGGTTTGTGATGGTTAGTGAGCCTTTTTGTCTTTGAGTGCAAAGACATTCCATAGTTTAATGACAGCTTTTCTGTTTTTTTTCAAGATGTAGTATATAACATTTTAAACATAGCCCAGAAAGCAAATGGAGTTGTATCTCTATTTATAAAAAGCCTATAAGGTGTGATCCCTGCCTGTGTTTGTCTGACACCATAATGTACATGCATTTAACTTGAGTAGGCTTCCCCACTTTTATGGGGAAGGTGGTAGAGCATGACCTTTATATTCTATGAGACCACTTTTTATTGGTTTGCTGCCACCATTGGTTTGGTTGGCTCTCGAGTCTCAAGTGCCCTGTAAATAGGGAGTGAAAGCCATTTTGAAAGCAGTTTAACAGTTGAAATGCTGGGACTCTTTGTTTTTTCTTATAGTTCATTATTAGATACAGCTGTCATGGGTAATTAAGGTTTTAAAATCTTTTCTGCTGAAGCATAGAACTTAGTGTTCTGAAGAGTCTTAAAGGTCTAAAAGGAGAGTGTGCTGAGCCACCGGCATCACATGTTCATTTACTTGGATCATGCCAGATATTGAAAGACAAGTATAATTTTAAAAAGTCTTTTGTGGCTGTGGATACCACAGAAACACCACAGGATTTCAACCAGTTCTTTGCTAGAACTGCTCTACTAGGTCACAATGCACTTAGAATATTAAACTAATATTTATATTTACCATTTCAGTTTCCTCCTAATAATTCTCAGACTATTACATCTAGGTATTCTTTTCAGTACTTTGCTAGCTGTCATATGTTTTGTTCAGTATTAAAAAAAAAAAAAAAAAAAAAAAAAGAGGAATGGTGGTGGTAAGAAGCCTATCTGTGTCACTCATCCAAAGAGAAAATTCAATTCTGGAGTTTCTTCCTATTTAATTTCTTATTCTGATTTTATTTTTAAATCCCTGTAGCACAACAGGGTAACTCTACATTGCCTACTTGCTGCGGAAAAGTTTTATCTAACCCCTTGTCATAAGGCTATACTTCCTAAAATGCTGTTCTGCAGTGAAGTCTCTTTTGCAAAACTATGGTTGTATAGTCTTGATCATACCAAAGTTTGGTTGACCGAAAACTTCAAAAGTTTTATCATACCTCTCCTTTCATTGGTTTGTTTAATATTCTAAAAAGCATCTGTTGGTGTTTTGAAGATCAGGTCTCTGTTACAAATGAAATGTTGAATGGGTTGCCTTTTTATTGTGCTCAAGTATGCTCAATAAAAATTTTTTAATTGTGCTTTCAGGCTGATTTTAATTTTCTTAAATTCTTTTGGTAACCCAAAATTAGAGAGAATTTTCTTGAAGGAAAGTAGGGAGGGAAATATGAACTTGGTATGCTATAAGCCTGCCTCAGTTCTCCTGAATAATGGTAGGAGATGTAAATCGCAGTACACTGAACAGACCTTCAGAATAGAGCCATACTTCTCCCTGTTTTATCTGCTCTACAGAAAAAAAAAATTGACAAACTTTAAATTTTTATTATTGGACATCTGATTTAACACATCATACAAAGGTCAGGCCAGATTTCTCAGATTATTAATATTAATGTTGGTAAGTATTTTTTTTAATTTTGGGCACTTTAAGCAATGGCTTGAAGCACTGTAGGACTGAGGTCACACAGCCAGACCAGATGTCTTTTGGATGTCCATAGGAATATCCAGTTAGCTTTGCTGAACTGTTGGTATGCCTCTTAGTAGGATGTGTTCTCCTCTCTGACTTTTCACTTTTCTAAAAAAAACCCCAAAAACCAGGGATCTGAGTCTTCCATTCACCATGGGGAAAACAGTAGAATGTGGATTTCCTCATTTTAAGGAGGAAAAACACTGGTTTCTCCTTGCAGACTGGCAGAGTTCTGGCCTGCAAGGGGCTCAGGGAACGGAGGTCAGGCAGAGGGCACCAAGTGCATGTGCGCATGCCAGCCAGGCAGTGTGAGAGCAGCTCCACACAGGTAAGTCTACCTGCAAGTTGAAATTGAAGCCCCCATAGTGAGGGAGGAAGGGAGTTGGGCAGGGCTGGCTGGGGCTGCTGCCCAGTCAGGGTTGTGCATGGAGCTTGGGGCCTGGGATGAGTGGCCACAGGGCCTGAGTGGGGAGTGGGACGGAGCCATAGGGAGTGAATGCAGAGACTGGCTCCCTGCTGCTGTGTACACATGGGGTTGAGGGCATGGTGGGCACCCCCCTCCCCGGACTTATGCCCTCACCTGGTGCACATGCAGGATGGTGGCTGTGGGCTCAGGGCTCCCTACCCTGCTGCCCTCCCCACAGGGACCTCCGCGGTCCAGCAGGAGGGACCCAATGTGTCAGGGCAGAAGGGGGCAGAGAGGCTTGATGCTGCCATGGTGAGACACCACCTGCCCACCTGGCAGCAGCAGGAGTGGCAGTGTAGAGTTGTCTCCTGCTGCTGCCAGATAGGCAAGGGGCATCTCGCTATGGTGGCTTGGGGTGTGCAATGGTGGCACCGAGCCTCTCCACCTCACTGCTGTGCTGTGCTGTGCTGTCTTGCTCACTGGGCTGTGAAGTTCCCCTGGGAGGAGGGAAGCAGGGTAGAGAGATCCAAACCTGTAGTGGCCAGCCTGTATTGGCTTCCACCCCATGGGTTCCACTCCAGCCATGCTGCCCAAGGGAGGAGAGGAGGAGCTGGGCTCCATGCTCTGCTGTGCTGCAGCAGCTGCCACCTCCCATGGGTGGTAGCCAGGGCTCAGGTGCTTCTGGGAGCTCAGGGCTGTGGAACCAGGTCTCTAGACCCCTAGTTCTGACAGGGGCCCCCTCTGCCAGGGCTGGGAGGGCCCAGGGGGCTGTGGTTGGGGACTGAGGGGCACCAGCAGGACACAGGGACCTGTGAGTTGGGAGTGAGAGGCAGTGGCATGGGCAGGGGACTGGTATATCAGGCCTGCTCAGTGCCACAAAGGGGGAAGGCAGAGGGCGACAGCAGCACCTGATCCACATCCTGGTGGGTGAAGGAGGCAGGGGGAGATCTGATTTTTATCATGGAGGTGGGGGGGAGCAAACAAACCCCAAAATCAAAAGCCAAAATTTATAGGTATTTTGAATTTTATTATTGTGATTGAGGCACTGGTAGACTTCCAAAACTGCTTTTAAACTGTAACTATATCAATAAAACATTGTGTTCAACTGATACGTGTGTGTGTGTGTGTGTGTGTGTGTGTGTATAATGGTGTTTACATTTTTCTGTGCTTAAAATGAAGATTTTGGAGAGTGGTTTAATCAGAGAATTTACAATTTTTAAATCGAAAACCAGGATCCCTAGTTGTTTAATTTTAATCACGGATTTAGGGGGTTTTAGCAGAGAATTTTGTTTGGTTTTTGGTTGGTTGGTGTTTGTTTATTTGTTTGTTTGTTTTCCCCCCCATGATAAAGTCACAAATTCTCTGCTAAACCCCCCCAAATCCATGATTAATATTAAAGCCCTTCCCCAGCCTTGCTGGTGCCCCTTGTCCCCCCACTTACAGCCCCTGCTCCCCTAGCCCTGCTGGAGGCAGCCCCCAGCTGCCAGACTGGAGCTGGGTCCCTGCTGTGGGCTTCGGCAGGGCAGCTCCCTGCTGCTGTGTGCACTCCCAGAGGGTGGGGGGGGGGGCCATGCCCCCAAGATTCGTACCTAGGATAGGTGCAGGCTCAAGCTCCCATCCTGCTTCCCTCCCTCAGGGCCTCTGGAGCCAGCAGGCGCGAGACCCAGTGCGGCAGAGAACAGGGGGCCTGCCATTCCTTGCCACCGTGTTTCCCTCCCCTATGACCCTGTGGGAGGAACAGTGCAAAAAATCTCCTTGCCACTTGTCACCCCCAGTGCCCTGGCAATGTGCCTCCTGCCTGCAAGGCTGCAGTGATGGCAGCAGGGTCTTGCTTGTGTACTCAGTGAGCATGTCTACGTGTGCCTATTAATGTCAGCTATAAGCTCCAGAGTTTATCACGCTGGAGATTTATTGCTGCTGGGTATGTGTCTACGCATGCGTCTGGGATTGCAACATACTAGAGCTTGGATGCAGCAGCCCTGGCTGGCAGGGGGCCCTGGCTCAACATGCTGTGAAGGGTCTGGCTGGGTTATGAGTGCTTCAGTGCAGGGCTAGCCAGCAGCTATTAAGTTTATAAACTGTAAGCATACTGTCAGCCAGGTGATCAGCAGGGATCCTGGTTTTCTCTGATTTAAGAAAAAAAAAATCCCCACTTTCAGGTTTAAAAAGGTAACCCAAAATCCACTTTCTTTTTAATCTGGCACAGGGGAAAAAAAAAAAAAAAAACCAACCAGAAAACCCCCCAAAACCATCGCCAATACATAAATATATGTAGTGGTAGTTCATTTTGATCATGGAAAAATGTGGATTTGTTAAACAGGTATTTACATTACAGAATTAAATCAATTGTTGCCATACAAATAAAGCAGCTGGGTTTAAACTATTTACAGTTTTGCATTGGCATTTAATTTTTATCGTGCAAAACGATCAGAGTTAATTTTGAAGTTGAGTTAAAAGTATTTCTACTTCCCTGAAGGGAAGGAAATTGCAGTGGTTGCAGGTCACATTCTGCAGTTGGGTCTTTCCTACTGTTTCCTCTTGTTTGTTGCTTTTTGGGGTTTTTTTAAGTGCCAACAACCATAAACTTCTGTAACTTCTCATCCACTTTTACAGTCCCCAGGCTTCTGTCATGGTCTTTAGCTATCACTTCTGCAATTTTCCTATTCCTCAGTTCTTTTTTTGCATCTGTCTGTTTGTCTGCTTTACTATGGTTTAATGAATCCCTGTTAAATTATCTGCTAAGCATCACACTTCGAGGGGCATAATATTACTATAGTAAACGTTCTGGGTAATAGCATAATGACTTGTTTGCAAGTTGCTCATTGGGTAAAATGTCAATTAGCAAAAGTGGGTCACTTTCAACTTCTGTAATATTTTGATTCTGGAAAGTGGGAGAGCCCAAATTGTTAAACTCATTAAATATAATTGATTTAAGAGTTAAAATTAATGTAATTATTGCTTTCTTGCTGGCACTCCTTCCTGTGCAAGGGGGATAAATAAATGTTAAGGTATTGTCCCAGCAATGAAGGCATAAAGACCTTATGGGAATTCTGTCTATCGGGATCCTGGTCTCCATCCCTAAGTTGCCTGCAGTGTGTGGATGGGCATCCCTTGTGGATGGGAGCTATTTTTACAGCTGTAACAACTGCCAGTCCCTTACATCTGCCAGCTGCACTCTCGCTATGGTTGCAGCAAGTGAAACAGCAAGTTAATGCTTCTGTAATTTGGTCTGTAAGGGTTTTGCGGGGAGAGATGTG
>NW_017729032.1:174517954-174526613 GCF_001723915.1 Gavialis gangeticus
TTTTTTTTTTGGGGGGGGGTTTGGTAGTTCAGTTTTTGCTTCATTTGATGGGAATATTTCTCTTTTCTATGCCTCCTTTTCTGTGCAAGTGAAGCCAACTCCATCCATCTGGAGTGGAACAAAAATAATTTCACAATACATAGGAGGACACCTTGCATAATTTTCCCTTATACAATAGGCAAGGATTTAGGTTAGACTTTGGGTTACCTCTTAATTTTATAACGATTTCTAAACTTCAGCATGGCACAGCCGAGGATTTAGGGTAAAATCACATGTTGGAGTTAGGTGATAATTCTAAGGATTGTTAATTTTGTGTTAAGGTTAACTAATACTAGTGATTTAGCAGGGATCCTATGGCTCTGTAGCTACGGCTCTGCAGTGGCGGTGAAGGATGGTGGCTGTGGGGGGCAGGAGGGGCTCGCACACGGAGGCCACTGCCGCTTACCTGTGGAGCCATACCAGCAGTGACAACCACTGCATGCAAAACCTCCGCGTGCCACTGCTGCCACCACAGAGCCATGCCCGTGGAGCTGTGTGGCTGGCCTCAGGGCGGCAGCGGCAGTGTGAGGGTCAGGTGGCATGCAGCCACCCTCACCGCCATCCCACGCTGCAAGGTGGCCACGGCTGCCACCATGCTGCTGCTGCCCTGCAGCCGGCCGCACAGTTCTGTGGGCATGACTCTGTGGTTGCAGCGGCAGCACATGGAGGTTTTGCACGCAGCGGCTGTTACCTCTGGCACAGCTCCACAGGTAAGTGGCAGCGGCTGCCATGTGCAAGCCCCCACTCTGCCCCCTACAGCCACCTCCCTCTCTGCTGCTGCAGTACCATGGCCATGGAACTGCACAGCCACCTGCATGCGAGTCCCCCCTCTCTCTCCCCCGCTCCCCCCAACACACCCCTGGCCAGCCGGCCGGGTGGCATGTGTGTGGCTCGCACATGACGGGCACCACCACACCATGCCCCGCATCACTTGCCCACAAAGGCCCCTGCAGTGGGGCACCCCTGCATCACCCCCCAGCCGTGCTCCCAACTGCGGTTTACCGCCTGGTGTTAGCAGCACCCCCTGCTTCCCCAGCCCCCTTTCCTTGCCCTACCCCCCAAACCCCACTTACCTCTGAGATCCAGGGGTGAAGGGCAAAGGGCGAGTCTGAGCCTGAGCCCAGACTTGAGTGACTCAGGCTCAGGCCCTGCCCTTCCCCCTCTCCCTTCCCATCTTGGTAGGGCTGGGGGTTTCCTGCCCTTTCTACAATTGGCTCTTGCAGTCTGGAGCTGTGCCAGCCTGCAAGAGCTCTTTGCAAAGGCAGAGAATCTGCAGGTTTCTCTGCTAAAAAGGGAAATCTGTGTTTTCTCATATAAACAGGGAATCCACGGTTTTCTCCATTTTTCTGTGGGAAATGGAAAACCTGGATCCCTGGTGATTAGTCGCACATTTTGGGTTAATACCCTCTCTTAGACATGTCACTAGAAGGCAGGCAGGGACATGTCTAGGGGCTGCAAGTGCAAATGCCTGCCCTGCTTGTATAGGCCAGGGAGGTGGTGTCTTAGTCTATGTTAAGTGTTTGCAGTAGCGTAACTACCTCTGCTACTAGGCAACTATGCTGGCAAACATGTCTTTCTGTAGAGAGGAAAATAGGCACCAATTTTCCACTTACTGCTGGTATTTTATCCAATAATTTTCTCCTTAAGTGTTTTTATAAGCTACTAGATTTAGGGGAGGGAGTTAAAAGTTGTGGCTGATTTCTAATCCTTCCCTTTCAGTTATTCTTGATGTATTTGCCTATAATTGTGCTCATCTTGGGTTCTCCTGCTTCTTGCATATTTTTGCCTCTTTAAAGGTGATGTGCAAAAGACAATAAGAGTTTTTATTAACCCTGCATTTTTTTTGTTTAAATCAGTTTTTTATCAAGAACTGTTATTTAAAATATGTTTAAAATGGAAGCAGAACTAAAAGCAAAACAAAACCCTTTTTAATGCCTTGGAATAAAATAGGCTCTGTGTCTAAGCCACAGAGATGTATCTGAGTACAGAAAGCCTTTACGGTGAAATTCCTAAAAGGACACTGCATTCATTCTTTCCATTATAGGCTCCATTGTCAGTTACTTAGTTCTGTCCATGTGACCTTCAATAATTGTCTTTTCTAGCTTTTTTTATGCTTGGTTTTCATCTTCCTTGATGGTGCTTATGTTTTCAACTGTATCTTACTTATAACTAATAAGCTAACTTCTCCCATTCTTAAAGAGCCACTTTTTTCCAAAATCCTTTTTAAATTAATCCTTCTGGGCAAAACAAATGTCCAAAATAATCCACATCAAGAAACTGATTTTTGTGTCTAATTTGTGTGGTTCTTTTCACTTAATTCTAAGCCTTTTAAGCTAAGGACCATATCTGCTAAATTAACAGTTTCTGCTGTAGTACTGGTGTTCACCAAGGACGTAATTGTTAGCTTTATGGAAATCCTATACAATCATAATGGTGTAAGCCTGGAAGTTTAAATGTTAGAATCCTTTTTCTGTTCGTGCAGCCTCCACATATACTAATGCATTAAAAGGAGCTGGAGCTGGTTGAGCATGGTCAGTTATTTCTTCATAATGCACTTTTCTCCCTACCCAGTTAGTGTTTTATTTTCCTTAAATGTTTTGCAACTGTTCACCTACTGCAGGCACACTTGTCTCCTTAGGTAGTCATCTCAGGAAATTTTTAGAGTAGGGCTGCCCATAACCAGTCCAACCCCTGAAGGTACAAGATGAATTTTATTCAAGTAAAATATACTTTTAAAAATAGTCATTATAGACATGGTAAACTCGAGAGTGAATTACCTAGATCTGGGAGAGCACTATGCTGTCTTATGAACAAATGTGCACTATGGGAAGGAAACCCAAATAAGTAAACCTCTGAGCTATTTTTATTAGAGGGTGGGAGGAATTAATGAGGTACCATCTTCTCAATTTAAATATGAGTCTTTGAGGAAGTGAGTAGCATCAGTAGCTTTTTCATGCATAATTCTTAGAGCTGAAGAGAAAATGATATGCTGGTAATTAACATTGTATTCTTGAAATGAGTTACACCAGCTTGCACTGTCTTCTGTACCTGAGCTGAAACAGTGGGGACCTCATTCAAGCTATTCTCTCACCCTCTGGTTTACAGTTTTCACCAAAGAAAAGTCTCCTTTGAACCTTGGAAGAGCACGAGGAAAATGGTAGGTTCAGCTTCCACTTTAAACATTTCTTAGAAAACTGTGCAAATGAGACTTGGGTGGCAGGGATTTTTAAGAATACATCCTCTTCTTTTTCCTTCCTAGCACCAGTTGTATAATTTGTACATGAATCGGATAGCATTTTCATATTCACGTAATAATATGTTAATAATCTTTTCCAGAATATTTATAGCCCAGAGGATACTATAATATATATACTATATTCCGGCTTTCCATTTTTCTTTTGAAATGGAACAGCCACAAAAAGAGGTCACAAAGGTCAATTCAGCATATAACATCAGTACCTTTTTTCTCAATATTTGATTAATACTGTAATTCAGATGTAGATTTAATAGGGTTATAACTAGCCCTCTGATTGTCATGGATGCCTATCAGAATGTGTTATAATATGGTTAACAGGTGAGAATAAAAAGCTGGCATTTGAAATAGGGATAGCCCCAATGATGAAATATATATTTGGAACAAAACACAGTACTTTTTTTACTTTCTGTAATTGCAACCAAATGGTTAACAGAAAACTGCAATATCACATGTATGTTTTGAACTGCTCATTCAAACTAATTTCTCCTATTTTGAAGAGTTTGATACCAATTGTTACTGATAAATTCCCTGAAGAAACTGGGAGACCCTTAGTTTTGTATTGTAGTACGCATTACACAAATAACTAGAGGTAGTGCTTAATAAGCGGGCTAACTAGCTAAATAGACAAAATAAAGTGAGAAAGGGGAAGTTGCATTTTTCTCTGTGTGAGAAGTGGGAAACTGAACACAGAAATATAAACGCGTAAATTAGCTTTGTAAGCATAAAGATCAAGAAATCCATGTTATTTAGGGACATAGACATTTTTGAAAACCCCACTATACCTTTAGGTGCCTAAATGCCATTAAGAACCTGGCTTAAATGACCTGGGGAGTCTGTGACAAATCAGCAGGGGAGAAAAAAAAAAAGTCTCATCTTGGATTCAAGTACAGGACCAGGCCAGGTGATGGCTTAGTTCTGGTTTTTGGATCTTGGACCTAGGGCTGAAGCTAGAGTTGAGTTGCTGCCTGCCTCTGGAATGGCTTGTTTGACAAGGGAGCAGGCACATGGCAGAGGGGGGAACTACAGCTTACCCCTTCACCCTGACCCCCTACACCTGTGCCTGTCTCTCCACTCCCTGATCCCTCCCTGCTGCTTGCACCCCCCAGCACATCCTCTTCTCTCTGACCTTTTGCATTAGCCTCTCCAGCCCTGACCTGGTCTGGTGGGGCTGGGCCAGGGCTACCACTTCCTCTGACTGATCTGGTGCTAAAGCAGAACTTCAGCAGAAGGTTAGGGCATGGAGCAGGGAGTGGGGCTGGGAGGCAAGCATGGTGGGGGCAGGTGGCAGGTGTTAGATACAGACATGGGGAGCAGGGGATAGGAGGGGCAGGCAGAGGCATGAGGGGCAAGGTGTGGGAGGTAGATGGGCACAGAGGGGCAAACACTGGGGGTGCAAAGTAGGGGGCAGGAACAGGTACTAGGGGGAGGGGCAGGAGCATGCAGGAAGGGCAAGGGGCTGGGGCCTGGCCCCTCAACATCCACTGCTGCTTTCCCTGCCAGAATGGTGGGCTGGGGAGAAATTGTGGGGGGGAGGGAATTTAAGATGATGTTCCACTATAGTTTTCCATATATAGAACTTAATTAATGAGGGGTCTACTTGCATTCAAAGTTATCTTGGATTTGGGTAAATATAGTATTAACCACAGCACCATTACTCTTTTTATAACAACAAAGCATAGTTTTGAATATAGATCATTAAAAATAATTGCAGCAGTGATGGCTACTGTTATCACAGGAGAGACTTATTTGAAGGGGTTAGAAATTAACCTGTTTGAGTTTTTTGCTTGAAATGTCAAATTCAACAAAGATACTTTTGTCTCTGTTGTGCCAAGGGGGGAGAGCATCCTCATATCTTCCACTTGATCATAAGCTATGTAATCCTTCTGTGGTCTCGTGCCAAGAAGAAGACTCGCATGGAAAAGACTTTTCTGACTCTTAGCAGACTTTCTCAGCTTCTCCACCTGGGTTATCCTTGGATGTGTCTTCCCCTACATTTAGTACTTGTGAAGAAACGCCTCTCTTACAAAATGTATTAAACATGCCTCTTTAAATAAATATATAATATTTACAAGAACCTATCAACATTCTATCTTGCAACTTTTTTAGATGTAAAATCCTCCCCCCTCCCTTGCTAATAGAAACACATTTATTACTAGATCTGTATTTTTTTTTTAAGTGATTGGGGAAATAAATGTATGTTTACCTTGTCCAAATGAATACTTGCCTGTCTCTTATTCACCATTCTCAGTTAAAGGGACAATGTTGAAAGGAATCAATTTTTAAAATGGTTTGGTTAAAGCCCATTAAATCTCTCTGTGGATGTATTCAGCATTAAAGGAATCTTCATTTTTTTCTGCTTCAGTTAATTTCTAAAGTGAATTAAAAGAAACAAGATTAAGGCCCTACTTGCTAGCCTAGGCTAGCTTAGCAAGAGGGGTTTCAGAATACCTTTTTGGCTTTTTCTTTCTTCCGCATGCTTTTATTTTATTATTATATTCACTGATTTATTCTTTTCAATTTTATAATTAGATTGGATAGGATTACTATAGAATTTAATTTATATAGGAAGGCAAATACAATATAATGTACTTCTATACATTTATACTTTGCAGGATAAGGAGAGGGGAGCAGTGTCACTGCCTGTGCCTGAGACTGCACCCCCTCCACAGGCACCAGCCATAACTCCTGCACCACTACCATGACAACAAGAAGCAGCACCAGTATGACAGCCTCCTCCACCTCCATTTCACTTCCCATGCTGCACCTTCCAGTGCCAGAGAAAAAGAGCGGGAGCTGGATCTGGATCTCAGTGCCCTAGCAAGGGAAATTATAGGGAAGGAGGCTTCCATGGGAAGGCTTCCATGGTGGGGTCCAGAGGCACCAAACCCTACCATCAGGCAGGTAGTGCTCAGGCCTTCGTGGCTGTCTATCTCACCCAGGATGTGGAGCCACTGCTGTATAGCCCCTTGGCCTACTGGGCCAGTCACAGCCAGATGTGGCTGGATCTGGCCACAGTTGCCTGCAAGCACCTGTCCTGTCTACCAACCAGTGTTCTGAGTGTGAGGGTGTTCAGCATTGCTGGAGATGTAGTGACACCCCACTGCACCTGCTTGAATTCTGGTTTGGTGGAGCAGCTGGTGTTCCTCAAGGTGAACCTCCTGCTGCTGGGGTTCCCCAAGCTCCAGGTGCAGATGGAGTGAATGCGACCTTCCTCACTCTGTCCACACCTATTTCCTTTTTTCATTTTTTAAAAGCCAATTAATGCCCCGTTCTCAGAACTGGAGAGGGCACTCACTGCAGCACCAGTCAGCAGGGGAAGAATGTGTCCCTGCTGAGCTTCTGTGCCAGGATGAACTTGGAGGTATTGGCCAGGGCTATGGGGAGGACACCCCAGGTCCTGGGCATGACCACTAAAACTGCACTCTGCCAGGGTTGGGGAGGCCTGGGAGGGCTGCTGGTGGTGTGGCAGCCCTATAAATGCCAGGACTGAGGATCCCCCTTGTGAAAGGTGGGTAGGAGGCACCATAACTTACAGCTACCACACACATGCTCAGAGTCCTGTTTGGGGAAAGCCCAGACCCATCATATCTTTGACAGGCATGAGGCTTGCTGGTTGCAGTGGAGTTGTGAGGCTCCAGGTGAGCTCAGCTTAGCTGCCTGGAATTCCAGCTTTTAGGTTGAAAACCCCTTTGTCAAGCTGAGGAAGCACCTGCAGTTTGTGTGTCTGCTGTTCCTGGCTGGAAGGAATAGTGTAAAGAAGCCAGAGGCTGGTATGCAATGCAGGCAAGAAAGCCAAATCAGTGAAAATGGAAATGGAGGTGTCAGGGGGTGAAGGACAGGCTTGGGTGGGGAGGGGGATGTAGCATCACAGGTAGAAGTGGAGAAGTACCTGAGGAGTCAGATGTCTGGCAGGTTGTAGTGTGTCAGAATTCCACTATACTGAGGTCATGAATTTCTGTACCTAGGTGGATGATGAAGTGAAGTTCATAGGCCCAGCTGTGAAAAGTAGTTTGTAAATTCCCTCTCAGGATCAGGCCTGAGAGACTGGAGGCAGAGTTTTTTTTGTGAGAAATGTGCCCCCACAGGTAGTTGGGTATTATTGTCTTTGATAGATTCTGGGGTGTAGTTTGTGGGGGTACTGGATGTAGTTGGCAGGTTTTATGTTTTATGGTGGACCAGTAGGGGGCGCTGGTGAATTGAGCCACCCACCTGGAGCACACCTGTGCATTGACCCCCTTCCTGGAGCACACCCACTAGCCTGGCGGTTCCAATGCCGCCACCCAGGGATGGGCTTGATTCTGGCTCTGTGCAGCCTGGGAAACACAGGCCTAGTAGTTCTCGAGGGTACTTGATATTCACTTCAAGAACTTGGGATGCTTCCCTCAGTCAGAAGCACAAGTAGTGGTCTCCCTTAGTCAGCCGAACCAAGGGGACCCCAAGGCATAATCTAGACCCACTCCCAATAAGTCTCCCATATTAGGTACAAAGGAGAACGTTACTGGTTACAAAGGGTAGGTTTGGAATAGGGTACAGGGTATAGCAATATCATAGAAATCCCATAGAGCAAACTCCCATGGCTAGGTAGCCTTTGATCATGCATCTGAGTTACTGCAAGCTATATATCTAGTTAGATCTCAGGTAGCTTACTCACCAGCATCATCCAGACAGATGAAGATTCCCTGTGGAGGCAGGCTGTTCCGTGATCATGAGTTTTGAGAGAGAGCAAGTTTCGGATGCTTCAGCTCTTCTCTCTCTCTCTGAGTTTTCCTCGTGGCTGCTGCACCTTCCTCCTGGGCAGTCCTTGACTTATATAGCCCTTGTGACCTCATTTACCTGGTCCAATGGAGGCCAGCACCTGTTAGCTGTCAGCCAACCAACTTGAAATGCATCACTAGTTGCTGGGAAGACTGGCAGTTCCTAGCTCCCCAGGGAGCAAGCCCCAATGTGATGCCAGTCACGTAGGTAGAGGGAGCAGGTTTCCCCCCTCCCTCAGGAATGTATCCAGCTCAGGTTACCTAAAGAAATAGGGTAAGGTGTGTACCCTCTGCTGCTCCCATCCTAACCAAATTGTCACAGAGCAGAGTTTTTAGGGAGAAACAGAGGTGGCCTTCTGCCACAGTTGGGTATTATTGTCTTTGATAGATTCTGGGGTGCAGTTTGTGGGGGTACTGGAGGTAGTTGGCAGGTTTTGTGTTTTGTGCTGTAGGAAGTTGGCTTCAGTTCTGGTGATGAGGTTAGGTTAGCAAGGTTCAGTGCTTGTTTCATTTTATAAACCACTTTTCAGAGCTGGGCCTATGAACTCCATTTCATCAGCCTCCTAGGGAGTAGGTACAGAAACTCATGGACTCAGTATAGACATTGGAA
>NW_017729032.1:174526624-174526894 GCF_001723915.1 Gavialis gangeticus
AGCCTCTGGCTTCTTTACTATTCATTCCATCCAGGACCAGCACACACACAGACTAAAAGCAGGTGCTTCCTCAGCCTGACAAAGGCTTTTTTAACCCAAAAGTTTGCTAAGATAGATTTCTCTAAATATTCAGTTTAAAAAAAAATAAATATATAAACAGAAAAACACAACGTAACCCATCACACAACACAAGTAACACATCATTTATATATCCAAAACAATATCTCTCTTTCTTCCATTCAATTTTTTTATAAAAAGAAAGGCTCTGTG
>NW_017729032.1:174531894-174549967 GCF_001723915.1 Gavialis gangeticus
TAAAAAAAAATAAATATATAAACAGAAAAACACAACGTAACCCATCACACAACACAAGTAACACATCATTTATATATCCAAAACAATATCTCTCTTTCTTCCATTCAATTTTTTTATAAAAAGAAAGGCTCTGTGACAGTTTGGCTGCCTGAGACGCTGCTGGTGCTACTGTGCTAGTGCTTACTAAGTTATTTTATACCTGTTGTCATTTAAAGTGGTGAACCAGGCTGAGGCTGTAGGGGAGGAGGCAGTCTCATTGCAGCACACTACAGTGTTATGTAGATTCCCCAGCGCCAGTGAGGGTGCACCTTAACACCAGATAGTCATGAATTTTGCCTGTCAGCAGCCTGAGGTGCAGTTTCCCAGAACCCCCTGCACCCATCTCCTTGAAAGATGGCAGGCTTATTGGCTTCATCAGGGGCTAGCATTTCTGCAGTTTTCATCCTGCTGCACCTTAACACACACAGTGTCACCCATGTCACAAATTTTGCTTGTCAGCAGCCTGAGGTGCAGTTTCCCAGAAACCCCTGCACCTATCTCCTTGAAACATCGCAAGTTTCATAGCCTCAGCAGGGGCTATCATCTCTTCAGTTTTCACCCCCCTGTGCCTTCACACTTACAAGTGACATGAGTTTTGCTTTCAAGAATTTGAGATACAGTTTTGCAGAAACTCCTGTACCTATCCTCTTGAAACTTGGCAGACCTTGTAGCCTCAGCAGGGGCTACCATCCAAGTAAGTTTCATTTGAATCGGGCAAGAAATGTCAAAGTTATAGGCAGTTTTATGCTTCCTCATTATAGCCTTTGGCAAAACAGCAAAACAGTTGTGATGAAACGGAACAGCGGTTTCGAAATGAAACAAAACTCAAAATAAAACACTGTTCCATCAAAACAGAAGTTGAAATGGAATGGTGCCATTTTTCACAGCCCTACTAAGTTCTACCACCACGTGTAGCTAGCTCTGCACACATGTGCGCGCGCACACCTTCCCCCCCCCTCCCCCCCCCCCCCCCCCCCCCAGTCAGGCATGGGGCTGGACCTGACGATCTCACAAGGTACCTTCCAGCCCTAACGTCTATGAAATATATGAAGATTATTCATACATGATGAATCATTCTAGATTTTCCTGCAGCATCAGGCTGTATTGTGCAGCCTCCTACATCCTCTGCTTTCTACTCTACAGAACTGCAGCAAGGCATAAAACTTGCACCAAGGCATAGAATGTCTATTAAGTTTTAAGGCACTGTATCTAAAGCACTTTAAGTAGTGTAAAAGTCACAGCATCTTTTGAAATGCATGCCCTGCACATGTATAGGTACCCTCTGTGTCCACAGGGTTTAATGTAGTTTAAGTGCTCCATTTTAAATTCACATCTCTAGTTGATTTAGATTAATTTTCCTAAGTAATTTTGTGTAGACCAGATGTAAATCCCCATTTTAGATGCTGCAAATGTTTCTCTCTTTCTGACTAGAGGAAAGAGTGGAAAGGCTCTTATCATTTTTACAATGTTGTAAAATATGTGTTATGAAAAAGGCTGTGGTGTCTCAGATGTTCAGGTCACTTATGAACCCATTTGAAAATAAATGTGATGGGTGCCTATACATGAGCAGTGGGGCTACTCTGAAGTGCTGTAATTACAATGTATTGGAGCAGACTGCCTCCTCCCCCTGCTGATCAAGTCAGAGCAGACTTGATTAATCAATTAATCGAATCTGCCGGAGCATGGTAATTACCACACTCCAGCAGACTCCAGTATCTGGTGTATTAACATCCCTGCACTGTAAAATGACAGTGCAGGTGCTTTAACTGGTGCTCGTTAAAAGCTTCAATCAAATGAGCTTCAGCTTGACTTCAGTTAAAGTGCCCCCACCACCATTTTTCAGTGCAGGGATGATAATACACATGACACTCCAGGTGCTTTAATTAGAGTGGCATTCAGAGCTGCTCTAATTAAAGTGCTCCCAGAGCATGTGTATAAATGCTCAATGTAATTGAATTTGTCTCATTAAAATAACTCCTAGGGCCATAGTCCTATTTCCAGTGGTGACAGTTGTACTTTTTTTATGTTCATACTTTCAAACTGAGGCTTTCTGTTAGAGGGAATTCAGGTGGAGGTGTGGGGTAGAAGGTCATAAACACTGATTAAATAATGGACATCAGAGAACAAAAATGTAGGGTTATAAGAGATCTGCTCTATGTATCTATTGTGGTGGGGAGGAATATTCTGCAGCTACTGACAGCTCTTTTATTGATGCCTGGGGCTAAAAAAGAAACACCAAACTAGCAGGGCCTGTGGGTGGAATAAGGGGGCAGACAGGATCTATGGGGCAGGTGGGGTGTCTTGGGGGACAGGGGGGTTCCCTCCCCCACCCTCCAGGACCAGGGGCTAATTTTAGGGCCACCTGAAGTGACACCCCCCCCAATCCACCAACTCCTCCCCCACAACTTACTTGCTCAGCTCCTGGCACTGGTGAACACCAGTAAAATGGGCTCTGGGAGTGGCTTGTGGGACATGGGCTTTGGCAGGCTGGTCAGTGGGCATGGGGGTGTTATTTGTCTGGGGGTGTGGGGAGGGGCTGGTTGGCTAAGAATAGCCAGGGAGAGTGTAGGCAAAGTTGAGCCCCAGGGCTGGGAGCAGTGCTTGGTCTTTTCCTACCTCTGCGCTGTGCTGGGAACTGTACCGAAGTTCAGGACAGTTTAGATGGGTCTAAAAATGGCCAACCCAATCTAAGTTAAATTACCTCAGATGGTGTGGTCTAGATTAGATTATCTGCCATGATAAATAGAATCAGATGTAGGGTTAACTAAGATTGGGTTGGCCATTTTTACATCTATCTAACTGTCCTGAACATCTGTACAGTTCCCACTTAGATCCACCTAAGGTTCTCACCAGGGTGAACTTAGATCAGGTGGCTGTTTTTAACGTGATCTTACTTTTCTCAAAGCTCTCTGAATGTCTGTACCTAGCCTAGGTGTGCTTGTGTCTGAGGAAATGGAGCAGTTCAGTTAAGTATAATATATAAAGCAGGATATCCTAAATGAAAATAAATAAATAAATAAATAAATAAAAAATTTACCATCCAGGTGTATCTGAGTCGGTATTCAGGAGTACTTTCACATACTTTCAGTTTAGCAGGTGGCTGTGTGAAGCTCCAGTCGCTGATTCAATTCAGCAGAGATTCGGCCTGATTCAATGGCCAAATCTCTGAATCTAAACTGAATCAGGAGACCCTTTAATCTCTCCAAATCGAATCAAAACCTCCAAATCAATTCCGAGTTTCAGAAAGATTCAACAATTCAGACATAGACATCACTTGAAATTGGGTTTTTTACATACTGGAAGGTACCAGGTGGCTCATGAATGCTGAGATGGTGGGGCAGATGAAACATCCTACAAGAGTGCGGGAAGTCCCCAGCACACTCAGCAGCAGACCCAGAAGTGGACCAGAAGCACTTCCAGGTCCACTGGGCAGTGCACTGGGGGGCTCCCTTGTGCCCCCTCAGCTCAGCAACTGGTGCCTCCTGGGTCTGAGGGGGCACCTGGGGTTCCCCTGTGTCCAATCACAAAGCCAGGGGGGTGTGGAAGGATGCCCCTGTGTTCCTGTGGCACGCCCAACCTCCCCACCATTGCAGCATTCATGAGCCATGCTTGGTACCCTGAGGTACATAGAAAAAAATATTTAAAGCTGTATTTATGGCTGAATTGCAAAACTCTGAATTGGCATCGAATCTTCAGATTTGGATTCAGCCAAATCGAAATAGGGACAGCAATCCAAATCAACAAATCAAATCACTGTCCCTGATTCAGGCCGGATCTGAATTGAATGCGGCTCATTTCGCACAGCCCTAGCTCTTAACATAAAAAGACTTCTATATTAAAATAAAAATTAAGGCAAAAGAAACACTTGACCATGTCAAGAGGCACCTGCTTACATTTTTTATTTTTCAATGTTATTAGCTGCTTAATTAAGTATCTACATTCAGTCAGTACATTTAATTAATTTGGTCCCTTAAAAATCAGTTCATGCCATGTTTCTCTCCTCCATTGCCGAGGCATACATTTAATTTTTTTAAAAGTTTTCATTGAATGTATTGAGCAATAAAAAATCCAGCTGAAAGATTCCAAATTAAAAGTTCTCCTGAGATGGCTTAAAATTGTATTAAAATGCAAGTGAGAAAGAAACTCTTTGGAATACTATTTTAGAAAAGTAATATTTTGATGAAAGCCATAAAGTAGAAAAATAACCGTGATAATATTGCAGAAAAGGTCATTCCCATCCACACCCCACCCCTGCAAATAATGTTAAATATAAAGAGGACCAAAACAACAAAGGTCTGTGTGAAAACAGAGCTCACTTTTGGAAATTCTGTCAGTTAAAAAGTCACTGATTTGGGATATCATTTGTTTCTATTTAGGGGCACCAACGGCTTAAATACATAACAACGTTTAAGTTATTCTTAAGGTAGTAGCTTACAATAAATTGGGTAAAATAGTATTAAAACTACAAGAGTTTAAAAGTAAGTAATATACTCCACTTTATATGCATGATTAATTTAGCTGCATAACAGTGCCAGTTTCAATTTGTTGCCTGTTGGTTATATTGTAACAAACTTTAGTTTTCTGCGTATTGGTTAAGTTCACAAACCACTTATGTGCACAGGAACTCTTAGCCGATTTGTACTCAGTTTAACTGTGTAATTGGTGAAAAAGATTAGGAACTATAATTTCAAGTCTTTTAAAGCAGCCTTGATTTGACTAGGTCCTGTCAATTTTAAATTTGCTCTTAAAGGTCTAAGGCACTCTTAGAAACAAGGTAAGGAGACTTTAGGAAGTGTAAAAAGTGTAATTCCATCTGTTCTTGTAGCAGTTAATAGGCGTTATCGTGTTTACTCAAATGGAAAACTACCCTGATTATTAAATAACCCCTCAATAATTAGACTCTATATATGGAAAATGGAGTGGAAATAGTCCCCATCAGCATTTTTTAGCCTTTTTTAGCTAAGATCAAATGTTGGCACCAAAGGGAGGGTGTCAGGACTGGCTCTGGCAGTCCCAGTCCCAGCCTGATTTTGCAGTACCTCCAGGCCTGGTGCCAGTTCCTCATGGAGCTGGGTTTTTTTTCCCAAGGGCCACACACACGCGCGCACACACAAAAGTTCCCATCAACATGATCAGCATGTTTGCCCAGTGTGGGCTATGTGTTTTATAGTTATGCTCACTGTTGATTTAGTCAACTTTATAGTTAGTTTCCATTACTGAGCACGTGCTGCTTTTGGCAGAAATTTAATCATAGCCAATAGACTTAGTGAGATTTCCTTGCATTCCATCATAAGACGAAGGGCTTTTTCTCCCTGTGCCAACTGAGGGCAAAAACCTCATCTTGTATTCAAGTTATTACAGTATTTAGAATGAGTTAGGTGTGTGTAGAATCTGATTTCAGTCCTGAGTTTATGTACTTAAAGTATATTGTAATGATTTTGGTTGATTCTATATCAAGTTGGGTACTCAGATCATTAGTTATTTTTTAAATAATTTATGCCAGGATAAATAGAATCTGCCTATTATGTATATATTCATGACTACAAAATATGCAAAACACAGCAAGCCCTTTTATTTTCTATCTCTGTGTATATTAATTCACTGTTTCCTTTGTACATGCTGTGCAGTTGCAATTTACCTTGTGTTTAAAATGAGATGCTGGAAATAGTTCCCTTAAAATTTAAAAAAAATATTAGTATACTTTCAAAAGACTTACCGAAACAGACTACATTATAAAATAATAGTTGCACTATACCTTTAAGTAACATATTGCTATTCTCTCCAAAGATGTGCAGAAATATAAAGCAGTAGATGATAAATGTGAAATGAAATAAATACTAAACTTCTCTGAGTTAGCATGCGGAGCTGAACTATTTGAATTGATTTTTAAGTGTAGTAATTTTTAGTGTCCTTTTAAATGAAGACTATGAAATTTCAAGATGGATCATTTTAAATCTAAATTTGTCAGGGTCTTCATGTATAACAGAGCTATGCTTGGAAATAGATTAGATGGGGGGTGGGAATCACAAAAATGTAATCCATTACTGCTGTACAGATGATTTTGGGGTAGGATCTTTAATACTTGTTTGCACATGGTTGATTAGACAGTAGTAATAGTAGTTTACTGTACTGAAAGGTTGGAAAGAGAATAACAGTAGACATACATACATTGCTACTTTATTAAATCGGCATGTGTTTATTTCCCTCTTTCTAGGCATTTTATAGACGGCCCTCAAACAGATTGCTGTTACTTGTGCTCTTTCTGTTTCCAAATCTGGTGTCATGCAGATGGTTTCCTAAAAGCTTACCCTGTGATGTAAAAGTAGAAGCCTCAAAAGCCAGCGTGGTAGTGGACTGCAGCGAGCGTCATCTCACAAAAATCCCAGAAGGAATTCCTGCAAATGCAACAAACCTGATTCTTACTATTAATCATATCCCAAGCATTTTCTCAACCTCCTTTGTCCACCTTGATAATCTCATAGAGATTGATTTCAGGTGTAACTGTGTGCCTGTCAGATTGGGGCCAAAAGATCGCGTGTGTACTAAGAGACCACAGATTGCAGATGGCAGTTTTGCCATACTAACAAAGTTAAAGTCATTGTATTTGGATGGAAATCAACTGTTGGAAATACCTCGGGGTCTTCCTCTTAATTTACTCCTGCTAAGCCTTGAAGCCAACAACATCTTTTCTCTCACAAAAGAGAAATTATCAGAACTCAGAAACATTAAAAAGTTGTACTTGGGCCAGAACTGCTATTATCGGAATCCCTGCAACATTTCATTTGAAATAGAAGAAAATGCCTTCCAGGACTTAAAAAGTTTAATTGTATTGTCCCTCAAATCCAATAATTTAACTTATGTCCCCCACCATTTGTCATCCACTTTAAAAGAACTATACCTTTACAATAACATGATTCAAGCTGTTCAAGAGCACAGTTTAAATGACCTTCACAATTTGGAAATTCTTGATTTAAGTGGAAATTGCCCTCGCTGCTACAACTCTCCGTTTCCTTGTACTCCTTGTCCCCACAATGCCCCCATTGCAATCCATCCCAAAGCATTTGATTCCTTAAAACAATTAAAAATTCTGCGGCTCCACAGTAATTCCCTTCACTATGTACCCAACAGCTGGTTTAAAAACACCAAAAATCTACAAGTGCTTGATCTTTCCCAAAATTTCCTAGCCAAGGAAATTGGAGAGGCTCGTTTTTTGAATCTTATTCCCAACCTTGTAGAGCTGGATCTCTCCTTTAATTTTGAACTTCAGGTCTATTCCACAGTTTTGAACCTGTCTAAAACATTTGCCTCTCTCTCTAACCTGGAAATTTTGAGGGTCAGAGGTTATGTCTTCAGAGAATTGAATCTAGAAAATCTCTCTCCATTGCTTCATCTTAGAAACCTGACCGTGTTGGACCTTGGAACTAATTTTATCAAAGTTGCTGACCTGAATGTGTTTAAAAAATTCCCATCTCTTAAAGTCATAGACCTCTCAGTCAATAAAATATCTCCTTATTCAGGTGAAGGCAGTAATAATGGTTTCTGTTCTACCCCGAGGGCTTCAGAAAAGCACTACAGTAACCGAATAGTGCATGAGATGCACTATTTCAGGTATGATGAGTATGCGCGGAGTTGTAAGTCCAAGGACAAAGAGGCTACTTCTTTCCAACCTTTTGCTGATGAAGATTGTCTAAATTATGGAGAAACTCTAGATTTAAGCAGAAATGACATATTTTTTATTAACCCCTCTGATTTCCAACATCTCAGTTTCCTAAAATGCCTCAATTTGTCAGGTAATGCCATTAGTCAAACTTTGAATGGAAGTGAATTCCGCCCTTTGGCTGGATTGAAATATCTAGATTTTTCTAACAACAGGCTTGATCTGTTATATTCAACTGCCTTCCAGGAGCTTAAACATCTAGAAATTCTTGACCTTAGCTATAACCAACATTATTTTCTGTCAGAAGGTATAACTCATATGCTCAATTTTACAAAGAATTTGGCCTTTTTGAAGAAGCTGGTGATGAACTGGAATGAAATTTCTACTTCTGCAAACACAGGGATGGAAAGTCAATCTCTTCGAATTCTGGAATTCAAAGGAAATCATTTAGATACTTTATGGATGGATGGAGATGCTAGATACCTCTCATTCTTCAAGAATTTGACCAAGTTAGAGCAACTGGACATTTCCTTCAACTTTCTGAATTTTTTGCCTCCTGGTGTTTTTGAAGGCCTGCCTCCAAACCTCAAGCAACTTAACTTAACCAGTAACAAGTTAAAGACTTTCAATTGGGGAAAGCTCCACCTTCTAAAGAAACTTGAAAACTTGGATCTTAGCAATAACCTATTGACTACTGTTCCAAGGAGGCTGTCCAGCTGCTCTTCAACTATCCAGAAACTGATACTGCAAAACAATCAAATTCCAAGGCTGACTATGCACTTTCTTAGAGGTGCTTTCCAATTAAAGTACTTGGATCTCAGCTCAAACAAGATCCAAATAATTAGGAAATCTAGCTTCCCAGAGAATGTCATCAACAATCTGGAGATGCTGCTTCTACATGGAAATCCTTTCAAGTGCACTTGTGATGCTGTATGGTTTGTTTGGTGGATCAATCAGACTGAGGTTACTATTCCACTTCTAGCCACAGATGTGACATGTGCAGGCCCAGGCGCACATAAAGGAAAGAGTGTGATTTTTTTGGATATGTATACCTGCGAGTTAGACTACTCTCATTTGATCTTGTACTCTATGTTAGCAACACTTATCCTTTGTATAATGGTGTTTGCTGTCATTAACCATCTCTATTTCTGGGATATGTGGTATAGCTATCATTACTGCACTGCCAAGCTAAAAGGTTATCAGCGTTTGCTTTCAGCGGACACCTGCTATGATGCTTTTGTTGCCTATGATAAGGATGATCCAGCTGTAACTGAATGGGTCTTGAAAGAATTAGTTGACAAACTGGAAGATCAAAGAGATAAACGGTTCAATTTATGCCTGGAAGAAAGAGACTGGCTCCCTGGGCAACCAGTCTTAGACAACCTTTCCCAGAGCATACAACTGAGCAGAAAAACCATATTTGTCCTGACAAAAGAGTACTCAAAAAGTGGTAACTTCAAGACTGCATTTTACATGGCTCACCAAAGACTTATGGATGAAAAGTTGGATGTGATTATTCTGATATTTCTTCAGAAAGCATTGCAGAATTCCAGGTACCTCCGGCTGAGAAAGAGGTTGTGCAGTAGCTCTGTCCTGGAATGGCCAGCCAACCCTCTATCGCAGCCTTATTTCTGGCAATGTCTGGAAACCACTTTGGCGACAAACAGTAACATGCCCTACAACAAACTTTTCCAAGAAACTGTGTAGCTTTACTATTCCCTGAAAAATCTTTGTGTGGCATGGGGAAGGCAGGATGATGCTATCTTTAAATTTCACTTAAGTTATATTTCCAGCTTTGAAACCTTCTTTAAAAGTGATATCACGTGCAAAAGTTAAATAAACTTTTGGTATCGTAAAGAATTTTTTTTTATCTTAACTTATCTCCTGTGTCAAGAAGGCTTTGTCTAACTTTATGCCAAACTGACTGTTTAAATGGCATGCACCTTATGTAATATGTACTGTGACACAGTGGAAATAAGATGCACTACCAGCCAAAAGGCTGAGGTTTGGAACAGAATTGCACTTCTAGCTTTCATTCCAGCGAAGGCCGACAGCACCTCCTGCAAGCTGGCTCAGCTCTTTGTGAGACCATTTGCTTGACTCACTGTATTATATGGACTATTGGGAGAAATTCAGCTGTACCTTAAATTACTGCTGTTTGGACTATTGATAGGTTATAGGTAATATCAAACAGTAGCACCAGCGTGTATCTTTGTAAAACATAAACAGTATTTACTAGTACGTTAATGGTAAGAATAGTGCCTAAAGTAGTTCACAGTTTACTTTGGGGAGTCAGTAAAATGTAAGTAGTATTGCCTTGGAGTTATGTGCTTATATCTTCCAAACCTGTATTTAAGCCCTCTATCCAGAGTTTAGGCAGGTCTGGCTTGCTTTATTTTTCTTAGTGGAGAAGAATAGCTTATCCAAGTAAGCCTTCTCATCTTGTTTGCTGTCATTGACACGCATCTCAGGTTACCCAAACCCTTTCTTTCTTCACAGGTTCCAGCATTTATACGAGTTAAACTTCTTGTCTTGAGAGAAGAATGGCTGTCCTCACCCAAGTCCTGTGAATCTGTGCATCTAGAGCAGTAATACATGTGTGGTACCTATGCAGTAATACAAAACTGAACAGAGACACTTGGTCACATATAACAGTAGTCAAAGATAAAACAATTTAACATTCTGGGTTTGTTGATTAATGGTAAAAGTTGGGGGGGGGTTAGAAAAATGGTCATCTTATGATTATATTTTGTAAGAAGTATCAAAATATAAATGAGCTAAAGCTGACTTCTTGGCCTTCCATGTTTGTAATCCCATGGATACAACATCTCTACAAAGAGAAGAATGATTAATTCCGGTGTCTGGGCCAGATTTTGGGTAACTGAACTACAGAGGGAATCTAAACAGCTGAAGACTGAGTACAGCTGCCTCTACCTTCTTCCTAGTCATGGATATGCATTGCTGAAGTCTAGTTCTTTTGCTGTAGAAGTAGCTATATGCATTTCAGAGAATGGGAAAGTATAACATACATATTTATATATTAAACACACTGTGTTCATGCTCACGTGTACATAAGCACACATCTATCTATCTATCTATCTATCTATCTATCTATCTATCTATCACCTAAAGTGTTTTTGCAATCCATTTATGAAGAGTAAGGGGTTATCATTATCCTTTTATGAAAGGTAAAGTATTATCATTATCATGTACATGTACATTTTTGGAGAGAGGAGGATTATAGGAAAATATGAAAACAAAAATGTTCAAGTGATAAACCAGTAAGATGCCTGTGTAGAAAAGTTTAGCAGTTTGGGGTGCCATACTTCAAGAAGGATGTTGACAGACTCGAGAGGGTCCAGAGGAGGGCCACTCGTATGGTTTGGGGCTTACAGGACAAGCCCTATGAGGAGAGACCGAGGGACCTGGACATCTTTAGCTTCTGCAAGAGAAGGCTGAGTGGTGATCTTGTGGCTGCTTACAAATTAATTAGGGGGATCCAGCAAGGGATTGGAGATGCTCTGTTCACTAGGGTGCCTCTTGGGGTAACAAGGAACAATGGTCACAAACTGACAGAGAGCAGATTTAGGCTAGATATCAGGGAAAACTTCTTCATGGAAAAGGTGGTTGAAATTTGGAATGGGCTTCCAAGGGAGGTGGTGCTCTCCCCTACCTTGTGCGTCTTTAAGAGAAGGCTGGACAGGCATCTGGCTGTGGTCATCTGACCCCAGCACTCTTTCCTGCCCAGGGCAGGGGGGTCGGACTCGATGATCTGTTGAGGTCCCTTCCAACCCTAGCATCTATGAATCTATGAACCTTTGTGGATAAGCACGAATGCTTTTCCTCTTGCTCCCCACCTTTTCCCCTTAAACACAAGAACATTTGAGCAAGGTTTATTAAAAGTATAATGGATAATAAATATCAAAAGGTTGCACTAGATGTCAGAAGATGTAAAGCATATGAGGTGTCACAATATTCGTACGGGAATATTGTCTATCAGTTCCTCCCACAAAAATCTCCCATGTCCCCTTCCACAGCAGTCCCTACATGTGATGCAATCTCCTATTTCTGGGCAGAGGGGAAGGGGCAGAGTTGAGAAAATTCATGTAGTGCCATGTGTGCCTTGCTCCCTTCACTTACCAATGATGAGGATGAGTATAGCCTAGTCCTCTATCCTTGGATCTGTTGCTTCAAGGGAAGAATAAATGAATTTCCTGCACTTTTCCCTGTACTTTTACTCAGTTGAGATGGAGGCCATAGTGGTCTGTAGTAAGTATGTCCATAAGAAGGCAAACAAGAGTGATGTTTCATAAAAGTTGGTTAAGGGTCTGTCAGTAATTCCCAGGCACCGCTTCTGGGCACTTGGTGGATTGGAAGCAAAAACCTAGGGTGGCTGGGTATCAGCATGCTTGTGGTATGGTGCAAGTGTGGAGAGCTAGGGCGGTTGTATGTATGTGGGAAATGGAGTCCTAGCCCTCCCTCACTAAGCTATTTATATCTCCTGAAAACCAAAAGTTCTGCTGTGGTGTGAACTGAAAAGTGATCACTGCTCCATTCTAAGACAAAACATTGACCACAGTCAACACAGGCTCAGCTTGTCTGTGCAATGAGGCATTGTGTAAATCTCAGCCTTCACATGGAAACACCTGTTATGTCATCTGCTCAACAAATATATAGCCATGAGGAAAAGAAAAGATGGAAATGTCAAAGTATTCTTTATATTCTTCCCTTCCTTTCTGCTTCCTACTGGACTTCTTGGAACACTTGTGCAACTGACGGTCTGTGTGTTATGACCCTTTTTTCAATTTGTAAATGTGGATGTTTCTTAATTTACTACAGAATTTTCCAATGTGGCAAGCATTTTACTGGTCACCATGATTTTTCCATTCGGTTACAAAATGTTAAAAATAGAAAGTGGGATAGGAGGAAAGGGACTGCCATGTATCTTTCAGTTTAAGCCCAAGTGAAGGTTAGAGCTAAGAAAAGACCAAAGAAAAGAAAAAAGTATTCCTCATGTCCTTTCTTTCTTCCTCCTGTCTTGCAACTGGATTGCTACAGTGATTTGGTGATGAGCTGCCAGTCCAGCTAGATGAAGTAAGCATACGTGCTCTTTGAACTATTGTTTCTGACTATCCTCCATCTAGACGCATGAAAAATTAGCTTACATTTAGTCCACACTGTGCAAGTTATGTTTGCAATCATTAGCTCTAAAGACTTATATACACAAGGTTACAACTGCCAAAGTAAACTACCTGGTGGGTGCCGGTCCAGTCTTAACACATGCTTTAGGAAAAAAAGGAAAACTGTGTAAGTTTGTGCAATAGAGTGTTAATACAACATGGAATGCCTTCAGTGCTTTAGAACTTCAGTAGGTGCAAGAATCTAGTAGAGAATTCCCATAACAATGCAAAAACATCCACTGAACTAATTGCTTTAATTATGTGAGGTTCCAAGTCCTGGAACTTGCTTACCTCCGTTTTTAATCTGGGTTTTCATTGTATTTAATTTCAAGATACTCTACTAAGGCCCTCAAATTCTATCTTTGCTCCTAAATGCTTCATTATTGTACACATTTTGATTTTTTGAAGCCCCTGGGTCTCTGTGTAAGACTTGTGACAGTCTTGTCCAAAATGACTGTGCAGAATGATATTTTAGGGCCTGTGAGCAACATTTCAGTGGACAAACTTCTCATACAGTTAAACATTTATTATTTCTTTGGAAAGATCCTAGCTAGATATTGAGGAAATGAGATGCTTTTTCAAGCTTTATATGATCTGATGTGAGTGTATATATTGCGATGGCTTACTAAAGTTATCAAGTTTCTACAGTAATTATTAAAACTATATGGAAGTGCCCTATATACCTTACCTCTGGTGTAACTTTTCTGCACTATTATAGCGTCAATTGGAAATATATCTTGTGTTCCTGTTGATTAAATTGTATGACCCACCATTATTTAACTAATTTAGTAGGATTACTAAAATGCAGCAGCAAAGAGTAAGTTATGAAAGAATTCATCTTCTTCAACTGACATATATATATATATATATATGCCCTGAATAATCTTGTCTTTATTTCTTAAGAAAGTACAGGGGAAAACAGAGGCACTGTGTGATTATGTCCCATTTGGGTTGGCCTGTGAAAGTGCTTTCAGATATTATTGGGAAATTTAAAAGGAGGAAGAAGGACTTAGTGTGAGAGTATTTCAGATGAATCAAGTAGTTAGGCAAGGCAGCAGAAATAGAAATCAAACCACTTGTTGTCTTGTCCTCAACATTTCCTGCCTCCTCTTGCTGAATCTTGTGTGAGAAGGGATCTGAAACTGAAAATAGGAGCTATGGGAGAGACTAGGAAAATCAGAAATTTATGTCTAAATTTCTTGCTGACTTTCAATTACTTTTTCATAGAAATGTTCATCCATGCATCTCAAATCACCCTGGATTTTGTCATTGCCTTTTTTACATATGAGAAAACTGGGACAGAGTTGTTAAATTATTTCACAGATAAATGAAATGAAGACTCTGAAGCCCATATGTGAGGCAGAAGGAGGCACTGTTGAATTATCTGACTAATCTTTTCTCTGATGATACCCTTAAGAAATTTACCCCCAAAATCAAAAATTTTTTTTTAATGGGGAAACATCCCTGCTCAAGATATGAGTTTTTAATACGAAGAATTCTTAGCAGACTGTCTGCTAATTTTAAATTGCTGAATTTTTCTTTCTATTTATTTTTCCATCTTTTAATCTGTTGGATTTAGACTTATGATTTTTGAGGAAGTCAAGGAAATTTAAAAAAAAATGTTTTGCCAGTGCACTTTCATAAACATTCTGAGAAAATGAAGCTTTAGAATATATCCTCTCTCACACATTTCCCTCTGTCATTTTTAACGAGATGTAGGAGCAGGTACATGGTTTTTCTACAGCTGCAGAGGTATAAGTTTCAGCTTTGCTTTTGGCTTGTGTGAAAGGTAGTCAATTTAGACAAGCCTGTTCAGCTCAGCTATCAATATATACCTTGTCATTTAGGCTGCAAAACTGACAGTAGCCAGACATTGTGCTTGCCAAGCCATTCTCCTCTTTGCCGTTGGCTACAAGATTTGGCATACATTATCCACGTAGCCCAGTGAGCTGCAAGGCTAGAGTGCACTTTACATTTCTCTGAGTCATCTTCAAAGCAATAGCCATCAGTTAGTGTAAAGCTCTATATTTGTAAAATGGATGAAACTGAGTCCAATGTCAACCTCAGAATAAATTTCTCGGAATAATTCACATACATTTTAAAAGCTAAAACCACCAGCCTCATAGTCCTAGCTAACTGCTTTACTAATGCCATACCAATGGCAATAATTTCTGGGGATACCTGACATACATCCTACTGCTGTATTCTGCAAGAGTATTTCTGGATCAGAAGGAATCTAGGAGCACTTGCTGTTTAAGTACCAATTTATTCTTTTTTTTACATGCATTGTATTCTGCAGACGTGCTTATTAAGGGGTTGCTTTTTGTAACTTCTCCTTCAAAACCAGATTTTTTTTCTCTATTTTCTTATGTCTCTTCCACTTTTTGTTTTACTCATTGAATAAGCTGCTTTTGCATTGAAACTTCCCAGTGGAAACTTTCCTTTAAACAGAAAATGAAGAAAAGGGATATATGGAAGCAAAGAGGTTGTGAGTTTTCACTTGCATTCTCTGTCTGTTATGTAAAACAACACAACTCCATAGTGTTTCAGACCTGTGAGTCTCTATGAAAGAAAGCATTCCTGTAGGAAAAATGCATTATATGTAGAAAAGATGATGTCTTTTCTTGTTCTGTTTGCTTGATTGTCTCTATAGACTGCATGCTGCTTGAGAAATTCAATTGCTTTTTCACGTTCTTGTATTGTCTATGACTGTGGTTCCCAATCTGGTACGTGCACCCCAGTGGTACGCAGACAACCTGTCAGTGGTACGTGGCAGCAGAAGATGAGGGTGCTCAGGGCACTTGTGCCTGGTGCAGATGCCCATTGGGGTGCGACTCTGACCAGTGCTGCACATGCAGTGAGGGGCGCAGCCTCTGCCAGGCCATCTGTATTGCCAGTGCTCCCTGTGCGCATGTGCAGCTCTTGCACTCACTGGGCATGGGAGGGAAGCCCCACATGCTGGAACCAGCTGCCTGACCTGCTGGGGCTGTATGGCACAGGAGGGAAGCTCCAGGCGCCTTTCCCTGGGGTGTGTGGAAAGCAGCCAGCTCCAGCATGCAGGGCTTCCCTCCCATGCCTGACAAATGCGGGGAGCATGGGAGATACAGACTGCCTGGTGGAGGTTGTGCCCCTCACTGCAATGTGCAGTGCTGGCCAGAGCTGTGCCCCACTGGGTGCTCTGAGCACCTCTGCTTGGTGCTGCACCATGGGGGGAGTGCAGGGAGTCTCCACACACCCCTTCCCTCTTTCACACCCCACAAGCCCCACACACCCACTCCCCATCCCCACAACTCTCCACATCTACTCAATCTCCCAACATGCCCTGTGCTCCCCCATGCACACAGCCACACCCCCTCACAAACCTCTCCCACACCCGGCCTAGTCGTACTTAAAGTTTGTGTCATTTTTAATCGGTGGTGCACAACCTGTCAGAGTTTGGGAACTGCTGGTCTATGAACTTTCTGAGTAGATGAAGCTAAGGATGTGATGCAAAAGCTAAAATTATCAAAAAAATTTCTAGTCTCTGTCCTTCTTGACAGAAAATGAAATGCCAAATCCCTCCTATAAATGTTATATCTTCTCTCAGTAAATCTTAACCCCTGCCCTCCCTCTCCAAAGGAACTCTTCTGTCCCAGACTCCCATGAACCCACCCAGTAGCATGAGGTTCCTATAGCCTTCCTGTCTAGCCTTTTAGTCACACAGATTGAGAGAAGAAATGTCTATTACTATCTTTGAAATCTAATCATTGCCTAGAGCCTTCCTGTAAGACTAGACAAAGGAATGGGACCCAGCCTGCCGCTCTCTTCTAGGAACTCAGACAGAAGCATAAGGAGAAGGCATGGGTCTCCGCTGAGCCCCATCAAACTGCATGATGATATCGCTAGAATTTAATGTTTTGCTATGCAACTCTAGACACACATAATTGACTTATTCATAGGGTTCCTGCATCTTCAAACAGCTAAGGAAACAGGTTATGCCCCTCTGCCAATATGAATAATATTGATAGGTTTCTGGTTTACTAGCTTAGCGCAGGGTTTGGAGAGATGAGGAATGTTCATGTAATGGCATAGGGACTAACTACAGAGGGTGTCTGGAAAACATTTACCATAGAAAGGAATTTTCCAAGGTTTTGCTAATATTGTGGAATATGTCTTGGAAGAAGAAATACACACAAGTAAGTAACCTTGTAACCTCATTTTTGTGATCCTTACTAGGCCATCTATCTCTTTCTTCACTCAGTTGTTGGGCAACACCATTTAAGCAAAAGAGTAAGAGCGAGGGCATGAGACTACAGGTATGCTCTTCCATGTAGCAAATATGGCGGTAAGTAACCAGTTACTACAAATAACTAAATAACAGATCAAAGAAACTGAGTAAAGACTCCATTATGGTGTTGCTTCTTTACAGTGTATTGCAAGGACCTTACATGGGCTTCCAACAACAGACTCTGAAATTCTACACCTGCTGTCACTCCCAAGCTCTTTGCTTCTGGTGTGTTTGAGAGCAGCAGCTGGGGATGCCCCCAGGGTGGCTTCATTGCCTCATTTGCAGACAAGCATGCGCATGCCTCTTGCAGCATCACAAACCAGTTTAAGATGCCACAAGAAGCATGCTGCAAATTAAAAAATGTTCCCCGTGCTGCATATTTAGTGTGAGCTCAAAATGTGATGGCTGGATATCCAGGTATGAAAAAAAAACCCAGGGGAAAAAAGCAGGGTAGGGCACGGTTGCGCACTGTGCCCTGAGGTAAGCAGGAAGCTGGTCCTCTGGAGAGACACTCTGATTTCTGGACAAAGCTTCTCTACATGCTTCTGGTGCCCCAGCACATGGGGCTTGCACCCTTAGTGTGCTGGGGCAAGCAGAAGCGCAGCAAGGATCAGGACCCAGGCACTGTTGGGGGTAAGTAGGGGCTGTGGGGGAGATGTTCTTGTGTGGGGGGACTGTGGGGTGCGATTGTGTGTGGGTGCAGGAGGGTTGGTTGGGGGGCATGTTTCCCCCACAGGGTACACAGTCCCCCCACCCCCACAGCAGCAGCAGCCACGGGGCGCTTGGGACCTGCTGCTGCCAGTTCCCCCATGGCACGGCACAGCCCTGATCGCCTCAAAGCTGATGCTGCCTGTGCTGCCTATCACAGGTGTGAGGGCTGGGTCCTCCAGGGGGCTACACACACCCACTCTCATCACACCACACCATGCC
>NW_017729032.1:174554967-174561164 GCF_001723915.1 Gavialis gangeticus
CCAGGGGGCTACACACACCCACTCTCATCACACCACACCATGCCCTGTCCCACCCCCTCCTACAAACCCCATACCCCCCCATTGTGCCCATCTGCAGACAGGATGAGACTTGCTGGCAGGAGCTGTGGGTGCATGGGCAGCTGTTCCCACATCCTGGTCAGTGAGGGGTAGAGCTGTGTGAGGCTTCAGATAGAGCTTCAGATCCAGAGAAGCTTCAGACACTTTGGGATCTGAAGCAGCATGTCTGGCTCAAAGCGCTGGCTTCTTTAGGTTTCCTGAAGCGGTTTGGAGCTGACACAGTCAGTCCCAGAAGCACCCGTGGCATGAGTGTTGCCTGTCAGCAGCTAGGGGTGCAGGGCCCCAGAACTCCCCTGCACCAATCTCCTCAACAGCAGGCAAGTGGTGTGGCTTCAGCAAGAGCTACCATCCCTGCAGCTGTCACCCTGTTGCACCTTAACACACACAGGGTCACCCATTGCATGAGTTTTGCTTGCCCACAGCTTGAGGTGCAGTTCCTCCCAAACCCCTGCACTGATCTTCTTGAAACCTGGCAGGCTTTGTGGCCTCAGTAAGAGCTACTGCCCCTGCAGTTTTGACCCCCCCTGTGGTATAACACATAGACATGACAGGAGTTTGGCTTTCAAAAATTTGGGGTACAGTTCCCCCCAAACCCCTGCACTGATCTTCTTGAAACTGGCAGGTTTCATGATCTCAGCAGAGGCTACCATCCCTGCAAGTTTCATTCAAATTGGACAAAACCCCCCAAAGTCATAGATATTTCATTGATTCGCCCATTATACCCTATGGTTGGATCTCCCTATGGCTTCAACCAGATTGAGGCAGAAACCCAGTCCAGAGCTCCAGATTGGATCACTGCCATCTGAAGCGGCCAGATTTGAAGCTGGGTTGTATAGCTGCCAACTTGCATGTGCCTAGTGAAGCAGTCGGGGGAGCTCTAATTGTTCTATGATAAGAAAACCAAAAGCAAACAGTAAAACATATAGATATTTATAATTTATTTTATTGTAATGATAGAGACACTGGTAGGCTTCCAAATTGCTTTAAAATTGTAAATATATCAATAAAACATTGCCCGACTGATCTATCTTTGAATCTCCCTTTCTCTTTCTTTCTATATAGTGGTCTTTTGTTTTAATTGTGGAAGAACATGGGTTTGGGGTATTTAAAAGAGTGAATTTGGGCTTTTTTATCAGAGATTTTGCAGTTTTTAAATAGGGGCCACCAGAATTCCTGCTAGGGAGGCAAGTGGCAGGATTCAGGCAGAGGAGCCTGCTCAGGGCTGGCATCTGGGACCCAGCTGGCAGTGGCTGACCTCCTGATGACTTGGGGCCAGGAGGACATGCTTTGACAGTTCAAAGCAGGCCACATCATTGGGAACATCTTCCAGGCAATATCTGCCCAAATGGCAGGGTAGTAGCATACATGGTAGCAGTGCCGCACAAAGGCCAACTGTGCAGCCACAGCCCACTAGCAGCTGGCCCAGAGGTGAAGATGCTTCTGCTCTGGCTGTGCAGTGCCCAGCTGGTTCTGGCAGGCATTCAGCCTTGGGGCCACATGCTGTTGCAGGTGGCAGCAGGTCACAGCCAGGCAGCAGCCCCCACTGCCAGACTGCTGCAATGGGTAGAGGGTGCAGGGAACCCTCAAGGCTGCTTCAGCAGTCCAGCTGGCACAAGGGGTAGTGTCCCCAGATACCAGCTGGCCAGGCCCCAGAAGATCCTGAGAACAAGTAGCCAAGAACTGCTTGCCAGGGCATTTTTTTATAGTACTGGGGCCAGCACAGGTGCTGGCCCCAGCTTCTAACTGCCCCTGGCTGCAGATCCAGGAGGAGCTGGGCAGGATTATTTTGCCCCAAGTGGCATAACTTGCCCCACACCAAAGTGCTTGTCCAGGCCTATGCACTGACGCAAAAATTCCTGCTCAAATTTGTGCCGCTCCATTTGGCCTGCTGCGAGTGTACATGCCTGCATGTCTGGACGCACCCCTTGAGTCCATGAAAGAAATATTAACAGAAGATCAGTGGACCTACTTCTGGTTTACTGCTTTTTGTGACTTAGCTTTAAGGCTAGAATGACGGTTTGATATAAAAGGAGGAGTGTAAAATTTTGCAAGGACCTGAGCAGGATGGGAATTGGGTCATATTCAGCTTCTAAATTTACCTATACACTTTATAGGTGGAATAGGATCTGGCCCCTAGTTCATGCCTAAGCAGCATGAGGAATCCCCGGTAGTTCAAGCATGCCTGGCAGAGCAGGTCAGGTTGTATCCCCACTTCCCCCCACCTTTTATCCAGTAGCTTAGTGATGAGATTGCTCACCCCCTATATGGGAAACCTGAATTCAATTCCCTCCCATCAGAGGGTATTCAAAACCACACCTCCAGGGCCCCAAGTGAATGTCTTAACTGCAAGACTACCAGGTATCCAGGGGGAGAGCTCTTGATCTTTCCTGTTTGCAGCAGTTCTACTTCACATAAGATGATTCATTAGGCCAGGGGAAGAAAGAGCATGTATGATAATTATTCTCTAGTTTAGTGCTCATCTAAGAAGAAGAAAGACTTATATTTTAGTTTATAATGTATGCTTTATGCATTTATAATAGTTACTTGATAAAATAGTTCCTAATTCTCCATGGATATGAGAAGGCTGGGTATCTAAGCTGGGGATGTGAATTCCAGTGGGCAACAGGACAACAAAGAATTATTCTGTGTTACAGTGTTTAGAATTGAAGTATCTAAGGGCAAGATTGAAAGAAAGACTTAGCTGCTTCCAAGGTCTGACAGTAAAGTACTTGGCCCCAGAGCGGAATCCAAACCTAGAGTTATTCACCTGGCCCTAGGTTCCATCTATATTGAATGGGGTAGGTTAAGAGTTCTGTACGCTGTACAGAAACATAGGCACTTCAGTAGGATAATCCAAAGAAATCTGTACACTGAGTAGGGAGCTGCCTTGAACCTGCCAATAAGAAACACTTAAGCACAGATGACTGTCTGAACCTCTCACCCTCCTGGAGCAAATGTGCCTGGAACAAGATTACAAAGGAGGTGTTTCCATTTCCTTGGGTTCCAGAGTTTGTAGTCCTCTCCTTAGCATAGGGGCCTACAAGTATTCTCTGAAAAAAGTGAGTGGAAAAGGGGCTCCCTCTTTTTTAATGTAGCCGGAGTACATGTGGTTCTGACCATCTTTAACATCATTATTGTGGTTAAAGCACTTCTCAAGGAAGTGGGAGATTGCCTCACTCTCAGGAGAGTATCTGACCACCAAACTATAGACTAGGATGAAGAGCACATCCTCTACTTCTGCTAAAGCTGGGCCACTGTACAACAAAAGAATGCAGAATTAATAGAGTTAGAAGGAGATCCATTCTGTAGCCTCCCATACTGGAAGAATGGTGGCCCATGGTGCTTCCAGGTCACAAGCAGCCAGCCCTTCTCTCTCAAATACTGAGCTCTACTGTATTAAGGCATTCTGTCTGGGAGGCAGAAGTTGTGGGGTTTGCATCTTCTCAAGCAGAAGAAAGCTTGAAATCCTGACCCCCTACTTCAGCAAGTGCTTTGATGACTAGGTTACTGATGTAGATTGATACTGTGCCTTTTAGTATGCACTTTATATACAGTACTTACTTACACATGTATTTTAGATCACTGAACTTCTTTTGGGAATCGGTTTAAAATATTATAAAATGAACATTGTCCTGGGAGAAATTTTGCAAAATTCACTACTTAGAGATGTGAATTCAGTGATATTCCTACAACTATTCAAATGATAATTAACTGATTTCATTAGGTAAATCAATAAAATAGCCATATGCAAAATATCCATGTATGTATTAGTTCATTTTTATATTACATGAAAAATGTATTGCAAAATGCACAATAAATGTCACAATATGTACAAAACATGTATATGTACAAATTGCACATATACACGACAATTAATATCTTTAAACTCCAAAATAGTTCACTTTATGCTTAAACAATAACATCTAGTGTTTGCTTCACACTTTCTGTACCTAGTGCCTCCTGCAGTCTTTAGTTTATTAATTAAATCTAGGAAAACCTTCAGTTACTCCATTTCTATTGTGATGTATGGTAATGATATTGTGGATGAAATGTGAAAAAGGTGACCAGTAAATGTGATTGATATACTTGTCAAACAAGAAATAATGTTGCATACAATCAAGTTTGGTATGGACAATTGATACCATAGTTTTCTGAACTTTCTAACCCAAGACCTCTGGCAATTGAATAAGAGATGCGAATACAAAAGAATGCCTTCTTTAAATATAGCACTGGTGAATAATTGCTTTATCCAAAACAGACTAGTTAATTTACTCTACAGAAATAGTATGATATGTTGTTGTGTTTGTATTGGCATCCTTAACAGAGCTGTTTGCCCCCTCCAAGGTCAGACATGTAGTATAACACAACTACTACATCAAAATTTGGGTACATGAATGCATTGCTTAATGCTTACAAATACCTCTGCTTGTACAGGAAAGTACTGCCTGTAAAGTAGTGTTGTCTTATAATAATGTGACATGAAATAGAGCTCAGCAGGTTGAATCTGTCTTCTTTCATGCAAGAAAAAGTGCAGGAAATTAAAATGTTCTGGACTACAATTATTCAGTCAGGTAACACTTTCCCTCTCAGGAATAGAACCCTATAAGCAGACAATACCTTTTAGGCAGAGAAATCAGAGATAACAGTTCAAAGATACTAAGGCCAGTAGAGGACATGATTATACTGTCTGATTTCTTGCATAACATCATCCACATCATTTATTGTTGTCAGCAGCAGCAGCAGTATCCTTGATACAAGGATGTCAGGGTAAATAGGTAAGTCATTGGTGAACCTATAAATGAGTGAGGAGCCCAATCTGAGATCTGCCTGTTTGGCTACAGATGTAGCAAATAGGTCTGGGAGGAAGCAATAGATCCTGGTGATGTCAGGTCACAATTCTTTCCCTATGACTCTCTTGTCTATCTGTCTCCATAATAAGGCAGGTTTGCTTGAAATGATCAATGTCATGTTGTACATCACAACACCACTGGGTCAATTCATTTCTTGCCTCTCCCAAGTATTGATGTGAATATTGCATTTCTGCAGGTTGGCCTGCAAGGTGAACTTGAATTTCTTCTTTTGTCCACCTCTAGAACAGTAATCACCAGTGAGTCAGGAGTATAGGACCTGCTTTGGGAGTCAGTTGTGAGGCATCCTTATGACATGTCCTGTCCAGCCAGGCAGGGGCTATATAAACATGGTTTTAATGGTGGTGGCATTTGCTTGAGCCTGAACATTCGTGTTCATTCTTGTGTCATTCTTGTGTCCAATTATTACGGAATATCTTCCAAAGGCAGCACTGGTAGTAAAATTCTGAAGCATTCCAAAACGTCATCCAATTTTCACACCCATACAACAGCATGGGAATGACAACAGCCTGGTATATGAGAAGTTTGAGTTGGTTCCTGATATTGTGCTCATCAAAGACAGTTTCAGAGATGTCCAAAGGCATCACTGGCAGATTTTATCCAATGTTGAATATAGTCATCTATGTTTACTTTTTGAGAAAAGTGGCTGCTCAGATAGAAGAAATGCTCAATGTTCTCCAAGGACTTCCCTCTAATTGTATTATGTGGAGGAGCTACTGGTTGGTTTGGGTTTCATACAACAGTTCTTAAATAAAGTCCAAAGACTTTTTAGCTAGATGGTATCATTTACTAAGGCATTTGAATTTAATTCATAGTTTCATAGTCTCTAGGGTTGGAAGGGACCTGAGCAGATCATTGAGTCCGACCCCCTGCCAAGGCAGGAAAGAGTACTGGGGTCAGACAACCCCAGCAAGGTGTTCATCTAACCTCCTCTTAAAAAACCCCAGGGTAAGAGCCTGCACCACCTCTCTTGGAAGTTGGTTCCAGACCCTAGCCGCCCTGACCGTGAAATATCGCCTCCTGATGTCCAACCTAAACCTACCCTCTGCTAGCTTGTGACCGTTATTCCTGGTCACTCCTGGTGGTGCTCGGGGGAACAGTGACTCCCCCAATACCTGCTGATCGCCCCTGACTAGTTTATAACAGGCCACAAGATCCCCCCTCAGCCTTCTCTTTTGGAGGCTGAACAGGTTCAGGTCCTGTAGCCTCTCCTCATAGGGCCTGGCCTGCTGTCTCCTGATCATGCGAGTG
>NW_017729032.1:174566164-174575167 GCF_001723915.1 Gavialis gangeticus
GCGGGCCCGAGGACCGAGCCCTGCGGAACCCCACTGCCCACGTCCTTCCAGGTTGAGAAGGACCCATCCACTACCACCCTCTGGGTGCGGCCCTCCAGCCAGATGGCGACCCATTTGACTGTGTGGGTGTCTACACCACAGCCCCCCAGTTTCTTAATGAGAACGGGGTGAGAGACAGTGTCAAAAGCCTTCTGGAAGTCCAGGAAGACTATGTCCACTGCTACCCCTGCATCTAATGATCTGGTGATCTGATCGTAAAAGGCCACCAGGTTGGTTTGACAGGACCTGCCACTGATGAACCCGTGTTGGTTGCCCCTAAGCATGCAGTCCCCTGCTGGCCCCTCCTGGATGTGTGCCAGAATAATTTTCTCGAACAGCTTGCCTAGGATTGAGGTAAGACTAACTGGCCTATTGATGAACTTTAAGTAATAGAGAATCCACCACATAACTCTCACTGTTTAATTTTTTTAAAAGAGTCTTCTTCTTTCCAGTCAGCATTAAACAGATCAGGTTTAACTTTCTTTTCTAGACTAAAGAACACTCTTCTCTCAGAATTTTCCACCTATTTTGGCATTTATAAGTTGATACTAATAGGTTCTTATATGCTTTCCATGCTAAGCAGCATCTTGTTGAGACATGCCTTCTTGTTTTGTGTGCTACCTCCTAAACTGGAAGCAGTTCAGCTGCATTTTCATTTGGTGCTGTGCTTGGCTAATTGACTCAGATCTATTCATGAAAGCTTCTTAAACTGAAACTAGAAAACTCAACCCCTAGCTTAATGATTCTTGTCCAGACAATGCTGCTAAGCCATGTAAGGGAACCATGTCTATGCTTCCTTGTCTCAAGAAAGCATCATCAATGCTCATAGAATCATAGAAAATTAGGGTTGGAAGAGACCTCAGGAGGTCATCTAGTTCTATCCACTGCTTAAAACAGGATGATCCCCAACTATAGCATCTTAACCAAGGCTTTATTTTCTCAGGTCTTAACCTCTATTCCACAGCCTCCCTGGGTAGCCTGTTCCAGTGCTTTATTACCCTCTTAGTGAGAGAGTTTTTCCTGGGTGCATCTGCATGTTTATTAAGGTGCTTTTTCTAACACATGTTAAATTTAGTATCTCCAATGTAAGGTGCTAAAGAAATGTGCATTAGACTGCCTTAATGCACAATAGTGAATGTGCATGGTTTTTAAGTGATGCTTAATGTGCAGTAGCCTATATTACTGTGCATTAGCATAATTGCACTTTTGATGTGATACTTTAATGCACAGTAAAATTGGCTATTGCACATTAAATTACATGTGTAGATGCACCCCGTGGTATCTAATCTAATCTAAACTTGCCTTGCTGCAATTTGAGACCATTGCCCCTTATTTCAAGTTATCTGCCACCACTGAGAACAGTTTATCTCTATCCTCTAGCCATTTTTGTTGCCCCCATTGCACTCTCTCCAATTTATCTACATCCTTTCTGTAGGAAATGTCCAAAATTGGACAAAATACTCCAGATGTGACCTCAACAGTGCCCAATAGAGGAGAATAATCCCTTCCCTCGATCTGCTGGCAACACTCATACTAATGCAGCCCATTATGCTGTTAGCCTTCTTTGCAACAAGGGCACCCTGATGGCTCATATTCAGCTTATTGTCCACTGTAACCCCCAGGTCCTTTCTGTAGAGCTGCTGCATAGCCAGTCAGTTCCCAGTCTGTACATGTACATAAGATTATTCCATTGTAAGTACAGGACTTTGCACTTGTTCTTATTGAACTTCATGAGATTGCTTTTGGTCTAATCCTCCAATCTGTTGAGGCCTCTCTGAATCTTAGCCCTAGCGTCCAGTGTATCTACTACTCCTCTACAGCTTGGTGTCATCCGCAAACCTGGTGAGGGTGCACTCCATTCCATCTTCCAGATTATTGATGAAGATACTGAAAAAAACTGGATCCAGGAATCCCTCCTGGGGCACTCCCCTTGACACTGGCTGCCAACTAAACTTCAAGCTATTGATTACTACCTTTTGAGCGCCTGATGATCCAGCCAGTCTTCTGTTCACCTTACCTCCTGTACATCCAGCTCATATCTCTTTAGTTTCATTGCAACAATGTTGTGGGAGAGAGTATCAAAAGCCAAGCCAAGCCAAGTCAAGATCTTTAGCAGATTATGCTAGGAACATCACCTCTGACCGGAAATAAGCTTTTAAATCTTCCCTGCCTTCCAAAATAGCTAAGGCTAATGACCTTTATTTCTTCCATATCTGTTTGTCTCTCCTTTATTGTTATTTTTTATTTGTTAGTTCATTATGTTTATTTTTTTTACTTTTCTATTTCTCTCTAATTATACTCATTCTCTTTCATTAACTCCTGAAAACTCAAAATAGTAATAGCCCTTATTTTTTTAATATAGTAGCTCTTTCCCTGAAGAATCCCAAAATATTTTACCGAGAATAAAGAAATACAATACCTACTCTGCTTTAGCAATATTACATTATGATTTCACAGGAAGGAAAGTTAAAAATAACTTGTAATAAAATGGAATGATGAGTTCATGTAGGCAGAATGTAACTAACTAGGAAAAGGAATTTATTATTATTTCTACTCTTGCGAAAAACACGCATGAGACATCTACTTGACAGCCGTTTCCCTCCTGATCAGATAGACACGTTATCGCTATTACCCAACTTTTCAGTCTTTGGAACCTCACAGTCATTTCCTGTTTTGTGGGACTTTTGCAAAAGAAAAACAAAAAAACCCCAATAAAATAAGACAAACAAAACAATTTGTCTGAACATTAATCCTGCAATAGTTGTATACTGTCTAGCTCTTGCAATCCTTGTCTTGGATTTGTTTTAGATGGAGAGGTATCTCATGCTAAGCCCTCAGTATGAGATGTTTATGTACATATATATGTTTGTATGTATTAAGTAAGAGGAAGCTGGATTTTTGTGTCATTCTACAATCATGTAGAGGACATATTCTTACATTAGTTCATACAGACATTTTCTTCACTGCCGTACTCCGTAAGAGCCATCAAACTAGATGCTATCATTGAGTCTTCATTTCTGCAAGTAAGTGACTAAACCCTTCTTTTAAATTATTAATTTCTGGATTTCTTGAACACAAAAATGTTACTAACTTTTTCTGTATTGTATGCGTTGTGGGGAGGTAGTTGTAGGTGAGATTGTGATGTCTGAGACTCATTATAGGGGAGTTATGCATGCTGAATCCATTTTTGACAGAGCACTTTCCTCCTGATTTTAATACAGATGATCTTCAGTTAGGGCTGGGCAAGTAACTTCAACTCAGTTGCTTTACTTTAGCATCAGGAAGGGAAATCTATTTTCGTTCAGCCAACACAGAATGTTTTTCAGTGAAATGCATCAGTTCAGCTCACACAAAAGCATTTGAATCCTTTAAAAATCTTTTTAGACAAAAATGCAATTTCAAAATGAAAAGTTAGAAATGTGTTTTGTGAAAATATTTTTTTCATTTCGGAAATGAAATACTATGGATAGAAAATGATGAAATGAGATGTTTTAAACTTTATTTTCCCCCAAGTCCTTACTCAGGACTTGACTAAGGACACTATTTGCCTCATTTTACCTAATTTCTTAATAATTTTGGGCCCTTCAAAAAGGTGTTTTTGGGTGAATTTACTATTGATAAAAAAAAATCACCTAGCTATATTTGTAGTATAATATCTAGCTTCCATTGGTAGTACTCAGCCAATATGTAGTGTCTACTTAATTCAGGCTGTGTGCGCGCACAGGTACATAAGTATAAGAAACACGTGGGGCAGCTCTGAAGGCTTTCCATACAGTAATTGTGCTTTTAGCCACAAAGGGGACAGAAAATTAAACTTTAAAACTCTCCTTGAGCCATTCCTTAGAATTCTGATATATATGGAAAAGAGAGAAATTGCCTTTTCCAGGAGTAGTAGGAGGTTTGTCCTTTAAGATCTGTGAATACTAAGGGAACTGCTGCTGATGATAGGCAATTCATCTGGGCACTATTTAACAGAGATTTTAAAAAATGGGTTTCTAAAGCAGACTGATTTTCAAAATAGTGTAAAGGGATCTGAAGAGTGACTAGTGCTTTTGAATATCAAGCGAGTACCTTTCTGACTTTTTTGGGGGTGCAATATAGATTTAGTTTAAGAACGACAAATAGACATAGGTACCTGGCTCTCATGTTAGGCACTTACATCTTTACATTCAGATCTCTAAGCCACCCTCTAAACAAGGGATGGGCAAAATGCAGCCTGTGAGCCAGATGTGGCCTGCCAGGCCATTCTATCTGGTCTGTGGGGCCCCTAAAAATTTAGAAAATTAATATTTATCTGCTCCTGGCTGCCTGCCATGCAGCCCTCGATGGCTTGCCAAAACTCAGTAAGTGGCCCTCTGCACAAAATAATTGCCCACCCCTGCTCTAAACTTTGAAGGCATTCAACTTCTGTAGCCACCTAAACACCAGAAAGGTCCACTATCTTTCTGCTGCTGAACATGGATGTATGTACATGCAATGTTTTACTGTGCAGAAGACTAATTTGCTGTACAGTAAATCATCACTGTCTACATGCGCACAGAAATTTATCTTGGTTTAGCCAACACAGAATTTGGGGCACAGTAGACTAATTCTGTGCACAGCTGGATAGTTCCATCAGATACTATCTAGTGGTATCTGGCAGTGCAGAAAATTACTGTGCTTAAATGTATGTGCAGACAGTGTTGTTGGGATTAGTTTACTATTCAGTCACATTAATTGCACATGTAGATGCACTCACTGAGCCCTGGCAATGATGAACTGTTCAGGTGCTTAAGCCTTACCATGGCTCACCACAAACTAGGTGTTCTTCCACCTATCTTACCAAGAGGGGCTGATCTGGTGGACTTATTTTGAGAATGCCTATTGGTTCAGGTCTTGTGTGACGGTGGCTACTGAAGGATCCACATTTTTCTAACCAAGACTCACCTGGTTTCACATCCATCTCATCCATAATTTGGAGTAGATATGTGATCTATTTAATAAGAGACTACCTTGACTTTTTTGGTGTTTAACTTTCCCTGTGGAACACAAGATGGACGTAGGCACCAAACTCAGACCTGTGGATTCTAGTATGTAGTCAGGCCTAACATTTAGATATTTTTATGCTGAGTCTAATTCTCCTTTGTGAACCCTACTGTTAGGTATTTATCCCTAAGCATCCATTTTGGAGCTCTTTGCTTTGGAGGCTTTGTACCACTGTCAACAACTTCTGTGGGAGTTTCCTTAGTATACACTAAATAAAACCTGAAATGTGGCAAGCTTCAAGATTTGACTTCCCTGAATGTAGTTTTCAAATACATATTTTTATTGCTAAAGATAAATTTAAAAAAATCAGTTTCTCTAACATTTAATTGGCTCTGTTGATTTTACCCTTTCTCTAAGGCAAGGGTGTCAAACATGAGGCTTTGCCACTTACAGTACTTGCTCAGGCTGGGTCTTTGGGCTGCATTGCCCATGGTACTCACTGGGGCTAGTCCTAGGCTGCATTACATGTGCTGCCCATTCAGGCCAGAATCCTGGATCACCCGAGGTAGTTATTGCCTGAGCATTCTATACATGCTAATTTAAGGTGCTTTAGCCAATTTAAAGGTGCATTAAGGGAGCAGGTCTATATGTGTACACCCTTAATCACCTTAAAAATGGAGATTTAGGGCTATTCACACCAAAAGCAGGTATCAAATTTAGGTGCAAATAGCTAAAGTGACTTAATGCATGTGTAGAAGCAGTAAAGTGCATTAACGCTGTGTATGTCAACTGGCTTGTGACTAACTTTAGTCTCAAGTCGGTTCACACACCATGTTAATGCACCTGAGTGTGTACACATGTAGATGCACCTAAATTGCCTTTATGAACATTTGGCAAATGGACATTAAGCTTAGGCATGTATAAAAGCACATGTAGACATACTCCCTGTGCTGGATCAGGCATGTGAAGGCATAGGAGTCCATAGCCCAACCTGTGGGTTCAGATGAGTTGGATACCCCTCTTCTAAGGGTATAACTATTCCCATAGCACATTAATAGAATTTCCCCACCCCACTCCTCTTGGCCTTTCCAAGCTAATATTAATGTTTTTTTCTAAACTTACCAGATTTTCTCAAATATAAGATGACCCTGGAAATTAGATTTTATAGATGGAAAATTTATAAATTTGATATAGTTTTCTAGGTATAGAATCTAATTATTGGAGGGGTTTTTTAAATTTACCAACCACTGTTATAGCAGTCATGCCATCTGCCCCTCTTTCCTCTCTGCAGTCCCCTCTCTCCTCTTCACTGTCAGACCCTGCTCTCCCAGAGCATATGGAAGTAAGGAACAAATTTGAAAAAAATGACTTTGAAATTCACATAGCTGTAGCAATTTGCATGTAGTACCCATAGACTTACTTCACCCCTAAATTATGCAATTTACCATTTTTGAAACTACTGCAAGTTTTATCACAGACACTCCATCAGCACACTTTTAAGTAGCACTTTTACACTTATTTAGAAAGAGTATAAATTATGCATGAAATTAGTCCAAACCCAAAAGGGTCATGTTTCACTATATAGTTCATTGGGCTGGGCTGCACCAGAGTCAACAGTATTTCAGTCCGTGGTGACTCCACAGCTCAGCATGCTCAGTATGTATGTGTACTCCAGATATTCCCCACAAGGGATCCATGTGCTAATTAGCCCCTCCACTCATGACTGGAGCCAGGTGTTCTTTTCATGAGTCCTGGAATACTCCAAAAATTTATATGCAGAAGAGGCACAGGGCAACCTGATCTGGCCTCACCTCATGGAGGGCAGGGCCACACTAATTACATGTAACAGGCTAAGAGAGAAGCCAAAGAAGGATTATGAGCAAACTGTTTGATACCCCATTTGGTAATGTTTGTCAGACACTTAAGGCTGGTGAAGAAACAGGAATGACTGGAAATAGGAAAGAAAGGTACAGCTCAGCTGTGGGAGTGAAGAGGAAGTAAAAAATGTATGCAATATAGTGGCTCACCATGACTTGGAAAAAGTAGGTACTGAGGAGGAATGCACACAATGGGCACTACCAAGTACCTTTTTCAGATATTTTCTCCTGTGTGGGCCATGTGTTTTACCACTTCTCAGTCTCTTGTAGGCTAAGACCAAGTGCAGTTGCTGTACTGGTTTGTTGCCTGGGCTGAGATCATTTTAGAATGTCATTGTGTAGTGGTGGGTGCAAACCTGTCCAATGCACTGTAGAAAGGACACTTTGTGAGAGTCTACTATAGCCTCCCAATAGGAGGATCTCAGTGACAGGCTTACTTTATGGAAATGGGGGATTCCTCTCTAGCTCGTTCCTTTGACATGTTAGTTAAGGGCAATGAGACTTAGGGGCATCTGAACTCCAAGGCTTCTGTGCTTGAGCCTGCATGTAGGATGCCTGCCAATAGATTTGGGAGTATCTGAAGCCCCAGGCTGAAGAGTATGGGATGGAGTATACTTGCTGGTGGTAGTGCCACATGGACTTTAATGATTGAATTCTACTCAGTTGATAGGATTCAGAACTGATTTGGCTAATTTGACCTGGAACATGAATTTTAAAAATATGTGTTTTATAGTCATGCTCAATGTTTGACTGCATTTAATAAGCTTCATAATTGGTTTCCATTCCTGACCAAATGCCTCTTTTAGCAGCAGTTCAAAGATGGGCAATGTACTTTATACAGTTTCCTTGTATGTGAATGTAAGATGAGGAGCTCCCCCCCACACCATGTTGATTGGAAGAAAAGCCTCATTTTATATTTGAGTAAATACAGGGTCTTTTCATTACAAGAAAAACTTTTCATTAAGAAAAATTTCTTAAAAATTAGAACAATATGGAAGTGGAATAGACTGCCTAGGGAAGCTGTGGACTCCATCAGTGGAGATGTGCAAGAAGAGTTTGGATCAGCATTGGACAGGGATGATCTAGGAGTAGCTATGCCTATATTCTACTATGGGTATTTTGAGGTTTTCCTGGTTGCCACATGGAAGCTGCGAAGGAATTTTTTTCATGTCCTTTTGCTACTTGTCAGGGGTCTTTTATTTCACCTTCCTCAGAATCATTGGTTGTTGTCTGCAGACAGGGCTGAAGATTTCGATTGGTGTAACAATACTCCTGATGGGACTTAAACCCAGAGATTCCTAGCTAGAGGGACTTGTCCCCCTGCTTAGTGTCAGACTAATTACACTAAGTAGGTGGACATTGACTAATTAATGGGGTCAGGAAGGAATTTTACCCCATGGTCTGATTGGTACAGATGGTCAGGGAAGGCTCCATGCTAGGGGGCAGCTCTATGTAGTCTGTCTTTTCTAGACTCTTCCATTTTAGATTGGCAGCTTAGTAACTTAAGGTTCTTCATGTGTTTGTAAAGACTAATGTGGCCATTTCCGATGTTTGTTCCATGCTGTAAACTCAGGGTGGCTCCTCACTTTACCTTGACCAGTTTAGCACATCTTAAACACATGTGTGTATTAAGCTATTAACACATCAGAGCTAAACACTTCAAAATACTGGCCTAGACAGTGGGTGTGTCTATGTGAGATGCTATTGCAGAGTTATTACTGGGCATTTATTTAGTACTGGTATTAGCAAGTACTAAAGAAATGTGCAGTAACTGGAGTTACTGCGCAGTAGTGCCGGTGAACGTCTTTTAGGTGATGCTACTGCGCAGTAGCCTAATAATACTGCCCAGTAGTGTATTTCATAGTTTCATAGTTTCATAGATTTAGGGTCGAAAGGGACCTAGTAGATCTTCTAGCCCGACCCCCCGCCAGGGCGGGAGAACAACAAAACCCCAAAACAAAAACGGGACTCAAATGAGTCCAGCCAGGTAGGCATCCAGCCTCTTCTTAAAGACCCCCAGCGTAGGGGCCAGCACCACTTCCCTTGGAAGTTGGTTCCAGCTCCTAGTCGCCCTAACTGTGAAGTAGTTTTTGCAGATGTCCAATCTATACCTCCTCTCCAT
>NW_017729032.1:174575247-174587015 GCF_001723915.1 Gavialis gangeticus
CCCCCTAGTGAGTCTATAGACGGTCACCAGGTCCCCCCTCAGCCTTCTCTTGTGGAGGCTGAATAGGTTCAGGTCCTGCAGTCTCTCACTGTAGGGTCTACCCTGTTGTCCCTGGATCATGCGGGTGGCCCTCCTCTGGACCCTCTCCATGTTGTCCACATCCCTCTTGAAATGGGGCGCACAGACTGTATTTGCACTGTCTGCTCTGTGACGCACTAGTGCACAGTATTTTTCAGCTACTGCACAGTGTCTCATGTAGATGTGCAATGGGTGTATGATAATTAGAAAAAAAGTAGAATGGTGACATTACTATAGAATGAAAGTTGAAAGGACTGGACTTTCTTTGGCATACAGTTTGTTTGAAACAATTTATTTATTTTTTAAACCTTTATTTAACATCAATAATTAAATTAGATTTTTGGATTATTAAAAGACTTACTAAAGATTCCATACCCTATCCATTCACTCATGGTGCTGACGGTATGTAACAAGCAACTTTGACTAATGGTTAAACAAAATATGGGAATGGTTAACATTCATCAAAACCTTAAACTTCTTTGTTCAAAGAGGTATATAAAGAAATTTTGCACAAAAGAAAAACTTCAGGAATAGCTCTTGTTTATGGTACATGTGAAATAAATCATTCATTCAATTTTGGGCATTATACAACATAGTAGTAATATAATAATTGGAATTATGGTTTTGCTCAAATGTTAATCCTAATTACAGATTACATGTACACCATATCAGTTTTATGATTTATTTTTCAGTTTGAATGTATACATATTTAAAATGATTCAGTGTTAAATATTATATAAACATGAACAGCATTTCCTGTCAAGAATATAAAAGTGCTATTGATATCCATGTTTCTTTTCATTAGGAAAATATGGCTACCATACCATACAACCTTTTTGTTTTACTTCTTCTGATTCAACCTGAAGTCAGTCTCTCCGTTCATCACCAATGGATTTCTAAGGACCGACCTTGTAAAATAAAAGCAAAAAATAATAGCTCCTCAATTCTTCTGGATTGCAGTAAACAAAAGCTGACAGCAGTCCCACAGGAAATACATGAAAATGTTACTGACTTGATACTGTCTTTTAATTGGATTAAAGAGATATCTACAAAGGATTTTTACAACTTTAAGGACCTTAGATCTTTAAAATTAAACTGGAATTGGTATGTTAAGCCAAAAGAATCTTATTTTGATTTTTCTCTAAAGCCTTTAGGGATAGCCAATGGAACTTTCTCAAACTTAAGATACTTAAAGGAATTGAAGCTTAATGGCAATCAGCTAAACAAAGTACCCACGGGGATTTCACCTAGTATAACCTCTCTAAGTCTCAAGTCCAACAAAATTGTTTCTATTCAGAAGAACACCTTCTCAGAACTGCCCAATTTGCAGGAACTCTATATGGATGAGAACTGTTACTATGGAAATGCCTGCAAAGCATCTTTCAACATAGAAGCAAGGGCTTTTTCTGTCCTTACCAAATTGATTGTGCTGTCACTCTCCTATAACAGTCTGACTAGAGTGCCAGCTGAACTACCCTCGTCTCTACAAGAGCTTTATTTGAGTCATAACAAAATAAGAACCATCAGTCAAGATGATTTTAAGAAGCTAGTTAATTTAAAAATTCTGGATTTAAGTGAAAACTGCCCGAAACGCTTCAATACACTTTTTCCATGTGAACCGTATTCTGGAAACACAGCCATTCAAATAAATCCCCTAGCTTTCCAAAATCTTAACAAACTAAAAACTTTGCTTCTGACCAGCAATTCACTCATGAGTGTGCCACCTATCTGGTTTCAGAATACGCCACAGTTGGAAGTGTTGCACCTTGCATCTAACTTTCTAAGGAAAGCAATAGCTACAGGAGAATTCTTACAACATTTATCTTCTTTAGAGGAACTTGACTTATCTTTCAATTATCAGAAACAAGTATACTCACAATATCTTAACCTCTCTCAATACTTTTCTTCCCTAGTATCTTTGAAACGATTGTACATTAAAGGATATGTCTTTAAAGAAGTAGACAGACAGCATTTGAAACCTCTATTTCCTCTTAAAAAGCTAAAAATCCTTGATCTTGGGATAAATTTTATTAAAAAAGTTGATATATCTGTCTTTCAGGAATTTAGCAACCTTACCCAAATATATTTGAAACAAAACCAAATAGTCCCACAAACAACAGAAAAGACTATTTCTTTTAAATCTTTGGAGAAAAAAGATCTTTTAACCAATTCCCATCATACCTTTATGCACAAGGATAATTCTAGTCTGTTAGAATATTCTTATATTAATAAAAAGCTGTCAGATTACTTCCTTAATCAGCATTGTATCTCATATGGTAAAGCTTTGGATTTGAGTCTAAACAATATTTTCTTCATTACCCCAGATCAGTTTAAAGGTTTTGAGGACATAGCTTGTTTGAATTTATCTTCAAATGCACTTGGTCAGGCTTTCAAAGGCACTGAATTAATTATCTTACCCAATCTTAAATATTTAGATCTCTCATTTAATAAATTGGATTTGACCAGTTTTTCTGTATTTAGGGAACTCCCTAATCTAGAGGTATTAGACCTTAGCTATAACAAGCGTTATTTTATAGTGCCAGATTTTGAGCATCAGTTAATGTTTATTGATAACTTTCCTAATTTAAAAATTTTAAATTTAAGTTGGAATGAGATTTCCTCGCTGACAACATCTAACCTAAGAAGCATTTCCCTTAAACAATTAGACTTCAAAGGAAACAATCTTGGTTTCTTATGGAAAAATGGAGACACAAGTCACATTCAATTGTTTAAGCACCTCAGAAATCTGACACATCTTGATATTTCCCACAATGGACTTCGAAATATTCCCAGTAAGGCATTTGAAAATCTGCCATGGAGCTTAACTGAATTATATATAAACAACAACAAAATACATACCCTCAGCTGGGAAAAACTTAGGTACTTTAAATCGTTGAAGTTGCTTGACTTAACTCAGAATAAATTTAAGGCTGTTGATATCCTGTACAATTACACACAGTCCCTGCAGACTCTGAAGTTGAGGGAGAACAAGATTTCTAAGATTTCATTTGTTTTTTCTAAGAGGGTCAGCAGTCTTTGCCATCTTGATTTGAGTTACAACCAACTGCAAGTCTTAAATCAGTCAACTTTCTTATCTGGAATTATACAACACTTAAAAGTTTTTAAATTAAAAGGGAACCCCTTTGACTGTACCTGCAAAAACAGCAACTTCATAAGGTGGATCCAGAAAACCAAAGTTCCCATATCACAAGTGGCAAGAAATGTCATTTGCATGAACCCACACAATGAAAGACGTCGTAGCGTTATCTTGATTGACCCTCATGCTTGCAATCTGAATGATGTTTCTGCTGTATTGTTTTATATTTCATCCTTTATTACTTTAAGCACTATGGTGATAGCAGTTACAAAACACTTTTTTTATTGGGATATCTGGCATAAGTATTACTCATGTTTGGCAAAATTAAAGGGTTATAGGTCTACAGCAAAAGGCAAAGCTCTTTATGATGCTTACATTGACTATGATACTAAGGACATGGCAGTAACTGATTGGGTAATAAATGAATTACGAGTTTGCCTAGAGGAAAGTGAAGACAAAAAAGTTCTTCTTTGTTTAGAGGAAAGAGATTGGGAGCCAGGAAAGGCCGTCATTGACAACCTTGCACAGAGCATCCGAAACAGCAGGAAGACAATATTTGTCCTGACAGAAAGGTATGTGAAAAATGGAAACTTCAGAACAGCTTTTTACATTGCCCTGCAGAGACTAATGGATGAGAACCTGGACGTGATTGTCTTTATTCTGCTGGAGCCAGTGTTACAGCACTTCCAGTACTTGCGGCTGAGGAGGAGGATTTACAAGAGTTCAATTCTTGAGTGGCCAAAGAATCCACGAGCTGAAGGTCTTTTCTGGCAAAGTCTGAAAAATGCTCTGCTCACAGATAACACTGGGCATCACAAAGGGGTGTTCAGTATTTAGAAAGCAAGGTGAACATGATAGCTTCAGTGTTTAAAAATTAAATTTTGATTTTCTGTTCCTTAATATTTTGGTGCCAAACGGTGGCTATTTGGAAGAGTCCTAACTTCCAGAGTGACGGCTCAGCGTTTTCTGAAAAAAAGGCTGCTTTAAAGTATTTCCAGTGACTCTGCACAATTACTGTTTAAACTTGAAAAGTTTTGTCAGTTTTCTTGAAGTTGTATGGGGTATGTGTTTGGTAAGTGACAGCAGTTAAATATGTCTGTTACAGTTCTGTGTTGCATTAAAAGAAGGCTTATTGGGAACAGCTAATGTAAACCTTGGAGATAGGATCAGTAATATCCACAACTTTTTTTCTATTTGTGTACTATGTATTTCTGTGATGGAAGAAATGTTTTGGGTAAGGCAGTAATTTTCAGAGATTCATATTCCATTTGACTACCTAAGTGAAGGCTGTGCAACTTCTGAACTATGTGGGCACCGCAGAGTGCACAGGTACCTATAGCCCCAGGCTCTTGCAGCTCAATGAGATGTGTCATGTTGCCCTACCCCACACTGACCCTTGGGGTGGGGGCAGGAAATGGAAGCCAGAGAAGGGAGGGGGAACTTGGAGTGATGGGATGAGCGGCAGCCAGGTGGGAGCCCAGGAGCTGCAAATTAAGCCCTCATGGGCCACACTTAGCCCATGGGCAGCCAATCGGACAGCCCTGACCTAAAAGATACTCCTAAATACATGCCTTGACTATGTATTCATCCAACTTATTATACCTTATTTAATTATGAATCTTATGTTTTGAAAATATTTGCCATAAAAAAGTAAAGGGCACACCACCCAGTTGCATGTGACATGTCCAAATGTTTGTACTTCATGGTAAAAATTTCTCATAATCCATTAACAATGAAGCAAGTAAGCTTTTATAACTATTGCTTCTTGGTGCTTTTTTGTTATTTGTATTAAATTTTATCTTGCTAATTTATACAACATCATTTTATGTAATGTATGATAGCATTAATTCTTATCTTGTACATATTCCCATCTTAAAGAATAGAGAAACTGATTCTGACTGATTGCAGATATACGTTTACTTGAAAGAGGGTAGCCAATTTTCCTCCTTCTATGTTGTTTACAGTATTTTTTTAGAAAGTATTTGTAATTTTAAGGCTAAATTCATAACTGAGCATAGATACCAATAAATGTATACAAACAGATGTATGGATATATATCCAGGCACATGTATAAATAAACATACAGAAGAATCTTACACTCATTATTTTATATCATTTGGTAATGTATTGCTGTATTACAATGCAAAGTATATTTTGGGGAAGCATATCAGTTTACAGATGTAATATAAAGGTGTCCTGAGGCATGACAATATACATGGTTAAGTGGGTAAGCAGGTATCTTACAAATCATTTGTTCTTGGAAGATGTGTGGGTGTTTATTCAGTGCATTCAGTAGGTGGTTTACAACCTGCTTAATTCACAGCAGGTTGTCAAATGGAAAACAACTCACTCAGCTTTTTGCTGTACCTTTCATTTAAAAGGGTACCATGTCTCTGATCAACTGGAGCCCATTAAAAGTCCTGCACAGCTGATTGGAGAAGCAGTATCCTTTTAAGTAAAAGGTATAGCAAACAGCTGAAGTATATACACACATACACACATACACCACCAAGTAGTTCACAAACCCTCACCTTTGCAGGGGATGTCAAGACCTCACCCCAAGCCCCACCCTTTACTTCCCACCCTGGTCTAGAGACTCAGGGACTCAACACCAGTTCAATCTTCCACCAGGCCACAGATTATGGAAAAAGATGGAGTGGCAGAGAAAGGGGTCACACTGGGAAAATGCCTCCTACTGCTAACCCCTGATTAGCCCAGAACTCACGGTTGCTGATTGGATCCTCCCACCTATATAAATCTTCCTGTTTCCTTTAGAAACAGTCTGAACAATAAGGCTCTTGCAGCTCTCAGACTGATTTTTTGCCTCCTGATTCTGGATCTGACATTGCTGTGCCTGCCTGGATTTTGGCTTCAGCCTCTGATTGAAAAGAGGTACAATCACTCTATATTAATCCATACCATATTTTCTTGTACGCAGCATGCTCCTGAATAAAATATTCACCTTGTTTTTGAAGAGTACAATGAAGAGAAAAATACTTTCCTTGAAAATACTAGCAAGTAAAAGTAAGTAACTGTGTAGCAGCTTCTGCAGTGTAAGCTTTTGTGGGGGGAAAGGGAGGAAAAGTACCTGAACTCAGCAGCTAAGGAACACTCCCCTCTTCCTCCCCATCCCTGACACCTCCTCCACCCCATTGTGTTGTCCCAAGCAGCACATACAGACTAGGCACAGATATTAAAAAAACCTGAAATTAATCTAAGTTATGCGGTTTTTGGTAAGTGGTGTAGTTTAGATCAGTACATAACAGAGCACATATTCACCGGGAGGGGGTGCAAATCTTAGAACAGGTTCTGCCATTTTTAAACAGTCTGCGTACACCAAACTTCTGTTCTGTTATGGTGTGTAAGAGGGAAACTTTACCCTGTTATGGCAAAATGGAATGGCCCCTTTAAGGGAAGGATTTTTGTTAACTGGCAAGGGTAGCTGGCCAGCTGGGGTTAATAAGCGGCCTGCCAGCAACAAATAAAGCACATGACCATAAGGGGCAGGGCTCTGGGCATATAAATCAGAGCCAGAGCAGGCAGCCTGGCCCTGCAAGCTGCAAGGGAAGTAGCTCTTGAAAGCACTGCTAAGAGGGAATGCCTGGTTGACTGGGCTTAGGGGTCTGGGGGCTCAGGTAGTTTTTTCCTCAATCCTCCTGGTCTTAGGTCATGGGCCCTGGTGTTGCATAAATTGCTGATTTTATCCCCTGGAGGCTAGTCCAATTCACCTCTAGAAGAGAGTCGCACTTTCAGGCTGGGTCCAACTCTATTTTATTGCTTGCAAGCAGGCCGACAGAGGAGCTTGTTGCTCAGATCAGTGCTGACCCTAAACAAAGAGCGCATGTGGCTTTTATTGAGCTAGCATTTTTTTCAGTTGACGCGTTACATTTTGATTGGTCATTTCAAACCAAAACCTGAGCAACCTATAAGACATACGTAGTGGGCTATCCTGTACCATGTGGGTAGAAACTTACAGAATGCAGGGGTTAATACTAAAACAAGGAACAAAGAAACATAGAGAAAAGTATCTATTTTCGCTACACTGGAGGGAAAGATGCATCAGTGAGGTTAACAGAAGACTCCAGCGATGGTGCCATTGTGGGGGTTCTGGCTTCTTTGGCTACACTCCACACTTCAGTGAGAGAGGTAGCAGACTGTTGGGAAGGGATGGCCTCCACCTCACCTGGAAAAGGAAGAAGTTCTTCTTGGCCAGAACGGCTGACCTACAACAGGGCTTTAAACTAAGATCGCTGGGGGCTGGGTGGTCAATAAACAGTTCTAGCCCAGGTCATGCCAAGCACAGTAGTAACAGCTTGGGTAGCCCAAGGGAACCCATTCTGACAACAGCCCAAGAAAAAGTCACGTCGCATCACACAAGGAAGCCTATGGCTTCCCATGGCAGACTTAACTGTCTGTACACAAATGCCAGGAGCTTGGGAAACAAGCAAGAGGAACTGGCCCTTCTCTTGTGCTGTAAAGATTATGACCTCATATGGATAACGGAGACCTGGTGGGACTCCACCTGTGACTGGTCTGTGGGTATTGAAGGCTATACCCTGTACCATGTTGGGAAGAGGGGTGGGGATGTAGCTTTATACATCAAAGAATAGTACATCCCCCTACAAAGTCAGTTCACTAAACAAGAAGGGTGCCTTGAGACCCTCTGGGTTAGAATATGGGGAGAGCATGGGGAAGGGAATAACTGTAGAAGTCTATTACAGACCTCCCAACCAAGAAGAAGAACTGATTGAGACTTCAATAGGGAACTGGCTGAGGTTGCTTGCTCTTGATTCATGATTGTCATGGGGGAGTTCAGCTTCCCTGACATCCTGTGGGATAGAGCACATAGCCGAATCTGACCAGTTGTGTAGCTTTCTCACCTGCGTTGATAACCTCTACCTAACACAGGAAGTCTATGGGCTGACTAGGGGTGAGGCATTGCTGGATCTGGTTCTGGCCAAAGCGGGTGATCTGGTGAGCAATCTGAAGATTGAGGGGAAGCTTGGTGACAGCGACCATGAATGGATCACCTTCTCCATTCAATGCAGGGCAGGCAAATCCCTCAGTAAAACAGAAATCCTCAACTTTGGGAAGACAGACTTTCACAAACTCAGGAGACTGGTCAGGCACTAATAGATCATGGATTCCTCTTTCCATGGATTCCTTGGAAATCCACACACGTAAACAGCTGACCAGAAGAAAACATGCTCTCAGTCTATTGGGAGCTGCCTGCCCCAGGGAGCTGCCTGCTGCCAGGTTGGGCTCTGCCACCAGAACCTGGGTGGAGAAAATGTCCCCCTGCCCAAGCAGCAGGGAGCTCCTAGCCACTGCTTCAGGATCATGATTGGAGGGAGGCTGGGAGATTCTTATTTCTCAGCTTCAGCCACACGATCACAGGGCTGGTGCTAGGAGATTCTTCTCTCTCAGTCCTAGCCCTGTGACTGCACAGCTGGTACTGAGAGAGAAGAATCTACCAACTCTAACCCTGCAACCACGGAGCTGTGCAGGTCCTGGGACTCTGTGGGAAAGCAGGAGATAAGTCTCCCCTCCACTTCCTGTGGAGTCCCAGGATGTGCACAGCAGGGGGCAGGGAAGGTAGCCAGCTCCATTGCTTGGGGCTTCCTCCAGTGGTGTGCAAGTGCCAGGAGCTCCATGTGTGCCATGGGGAGCCCCATGTGATAGAGATGGGCTGACCTGGCTGTGCTTCTTGCCCTCATGTGCAGCCCTTGCTGGAGCTGTGCAAAGCTGGGCAGCAGCGCCTATGCAGGGCACAGGTTCCCTGAGTGCCTGCCACCTGCTTTTGCTGCTGCTGTCAGCAGCAGGGGCTGTGTACCACAGGGGAGAGTGTGTGGGGGTTTCCCACATCCCCCACCCTCCCACACACCCCACAAATGCTGCACACCCACACCCTGCCCCAACCCCCCAAGATATACACCCCAACATACCCTATTGCCCCCCACACAGCCAGACACCTTCACAACTCCCCACACCCCATCAGACACACACAACCCCCAACCACACCCCACACCCTCCCACACAATATACAAGAGTAAGATCTTATTTTTTACTTACTATGCTTTCACCTCTATATACACTACTCAAACACAAATCATGACAAAAGTAGTTTTTGTATTACAATTAAAATCTGTTATAGTAGGTGTTTGACTTTTAGTATACAATTTTTTTTTCTGGTCCCAAGATGGTAAACCTACCCTCCCAAAAGGAGTTTTTGTGGGGGGGAGGGGGACAAGGGGAGGAACTTCTAGTGACAAAAATCAGGGGTTAGGGGCAAGACTTCCAGTCCCAAGATGGAGACCAGGGCGTGGGGCACCTGTCAAGGGGTGGGGCTACCCTTGTGGCCCTCAACAGCTTACCAAAACTCATTAAGGAGCCCTCCAGCTGAAATATTTGCCTGTCCCTGCATTAGCACTTGGTTAACCAAGTACTAAACTTAATGTGCAATAACTAGGGTGCATTAATGAATGTGTAGACTTGCCCTTTAACAACCAACTTCAGCAGGAGCAGAATCAAGGACTCAGAATGACTCCCAGAGGTCTCTAGGCAGATTACAAGCCTCCATTGCAGGTGTTTTTACAGCATTTCTTTTGACTTGTTTCATGTTATAAAACAGTATTTGAGAAAACTTCTTACTAATGTGGGGCACTTTCTATGGATGGTAATTAACTATGTGCCTCAAAATAATTCAAGATACTATTCCCTTTTTGTCTAAAAAGTCTTAAGTGCAGATGGCAAAAATATAAAAAATAAAAACTGCCTTCAATCCATGTTCCACTGAGAATATATATGAAATAGCAATAGTTTAATTATTATTAATGCAAATGTGTTCATTATGTAATATGATAAGAAGTTTTTCCATAATCTTTGGCTGTAGTCATTGAAAACTGAAGACAGTGCCATTGGCAATAAATTGCAATGTTACCACTCTGATAATTTCATATAATGAAATCAATGAGCTTTCTAATGAAACTTTTTACAAATTCATAAATCTTACCAAATTATACCTTAACCATAATGAAATATATCATTAAAAGAAATGGGCAATTGGCCTGTTTAGAAACTTAGCAAAAATAGAGAAATTATTAGGGGTGTGCTATTTGATTTGGATTCAGATTTGGCCCGAATCAGGGACAGTGATTCGATTCACTGATTTGAATCACTGTCCCTGTGTGGCAGGGCACTGTTGGTGCCTGCCACTTTAAGGGCTGAGCCAAGCAGTCAGCAGGTGCTTGATTGCAGCAGCCATTTTAGATCTGTGGCTGCCTATATAAACATCGCCTGGCTGCAAGGCTGAATGCAACAACCTGGAGGTAAGTGTAGGAGCTTAAGGGTATGGTTTGGAGGCTCCTGATCCTGGGCATGACCTAAAACTGCACCCTGCCGGGAGTGGGTGGCCTGGTGGGGCTGCTGGTGGCACGGGAGTCCCCAGTTACCACCCTGGTGAAAGATGGGTCGGAGCACCTTAATAACCTCAGCTTCCACCACTGGGTGGGTTACCCCATAGTAGGGCCAAGAAGGCGAACCCATGTTAGAGAGTGGGCTAGAGGCTCAGAAGCCTGACTTAAAACAACCTCAACTGGTCAATGTTGGAGCCAGGACCAGAAGGGCCAGGGGCCCACTGCGAGGGATGCCCTGAGCTCGGGGCCTTGTGTTTCCAACTGGCCTTGGAGATAAGGCTAGGGCCTGTGTGGCCAAAAGTCCTGGGAGTGATCACACCCAAGAGGGAAAAGTGTTCAGGAAGCTAGGCAGCCCAGAATGAGGGTGGAGTAGGTTGTTTGATTGGAGCGATCCGGTTGGGGTCTGAATTGGAGGATTCTGGGGCCCAGTGTGGGGCTGGTGAGGTTGAGAACTGTGATACCATCAGCGAGGCTTAGGCTGCAGTGTAGGGGAGGAACAGAGCTGCAGATAGCGCCTCCTGGCATCAGGTCAAGAAAATGGGCAGCTTTCTGCCTGATTAAGATCATAATTATATATCATCAAGGCATGCCAGATGAGGAGGCAGGCAGTTGGTCCAGAAATGGATGGGTGGGCCAATCATAGACAGGCCCTGAGAAAGCCCCCAGTTACACCCCAATTTGATTCACCTAAATCCAAATCTGAATATTTGATGCTGATTTGGAGAATTGGTGATTCAGCCATAGACAGAGCTTTAAATATTTTTTCCACATACCTCGAGTACCAGGTGTGGCTCATGAATGCTGCGATGCTGTGGCAGATTAAGCATCACACAAGAGCTCAGCAGCAAACCCAGAAGTGGACCAGAAGTACTTCACCTGCTCATCTATGGCCGAATCGCTGAATCTTTCCAAATCTTGGAATTGATTCGGATGGTTCCGATTTGATTCAGAGAGATTAAAGGGTCCTCTGATTTTATTTGGATTTCGACAGTCAGCCACCAAATCAGGCTGAATCTCCAGCGAATTGAATGTTTCCATTAGGAACAGCACATTCTTAGCACTCATAAATTTGAGGGAGTTCTGTATGCACCAGAACTGTTATTATCACAATCCATGTGGAAAATCCAGCTGGCTACGCATATCAAGGACAATAAAAAGTCCTTTTTCAGATATGTGGG
>NW_017729032.1:174587026-174587325 GCF_001723915.1 Gavialis gangeticus
GGGTTGTTTGACCCCAGTACTCTTTCCTGTCATGGCAGGAGTTTGGACTTGCTGATCTGCTCAGGTCCCTTTCAACCGTACTAACTATGAAACTATGAAAGAACCAACCTACTTAATGTGTACTGTAACAGGGGGCCTGCTCAGGGCCAATCTCCGCATGGCCTGCCCACCTGTTCTTGGGCTAACCACCCGATTTCTTGCCCACCATGCCTTGATCTTAATGAATTGATTAGTTGTTAATTAAGCGGGAGACTGCCCATTTTCTGCCCCGATGCCAGGGGGCGCTATCTCCTCCCCTA
>NW_017729032.1:174592325-174595703 GCF_001723915.1 Gavialis gangeticus
TTCTTGGGCTAACCACCCGATTTCTTGCCCACCATGCCTTGATCTTAATGAATTGATTAGTTGTTAATTAAGCGGGAGACTGCCCATTTTCTGCCCCGATGCCAGGGGGCGCTATCTCCTCCCCTACATTCCTCCCCTACACTGCAGCCCAAGCCTCACAGATGGCATCTAGGTGTTCTCATTATCACCAGCCCCACACTGGGCCCCAGAATCCTTTTGACTTAACCCCAACCTAGAGTCCTCTCATCAGGCTGCCTCATCTGCCTTCATACAGGCTATGTGGCTCCCTGAAGCCCTCTCTGGTGTGGTCCCCCCGGGTCCTTTGGCTACCAGCCCTGGCCCACCTCCAGGCCTGTCGGAATCTCTGGCCCTCAGCTCTTGGGCATCCCTTGAGGTGGACCCCTGGCCCTTTTGACTGATTTGGTCCTGGCCCCAGCATAGGCCAGTCGAGGGTACTCTCTTGATCAGTATTGAGTCTCTAGCCCCTCTCTCTAGGGTTCCACCCCCTGGCCCTACACATAAAGAGGTAACCCACCCAGTGGTGGGGGCTAGGGGTGGGCGCCTCAACCTGCCTTTCACTGGGGTGATCACTGGCCTGGCATTTCCTGGGGCTCCTGTGCCACTGAGAGCCTGACCAGGCCACCCACTCCTGGCAGGGTGCAGTTTTAGGTCATGCCAAGGACCAGGAGCCTCCTACCATCCCCTACAGCTCCTCCTTTACCTCCGGATAAAACTCAGCAGCCCTCTGGCCAGGCATCATTGTTACCTGACCCCCAGCAGCCAAACTGCCTTGTTTATATAGGCAGCCCTGAACCTAAAATGGCTGCCCTCATTAGGCACCTGGAGGCTCCAGGGCCTTAAAGTGGCAGGCACACACTGTGCCCTGCCACAGGTACTTTGCTTTGGTTTTTTGTCAGCCCAAAGGGACTGCCCTGCCTAGCATGATGGGGTAAGGCCAGGGTGAGGGTGAATTTATACCCAGCATTGGTGTAGACCTTGTAAAGGAACACCTTGAGAGGCTGGACACCTTCAAGTCATCTGGTCCTAACAGATTGCACCCCAGCATACTTAAGGAGCTGGCAGGCATCATAGCCCAGCCATTGGCAAAGATATTAAAAAGCTCATGGTACTCAGAAGTATCTGAAGATTGGAAGAAGGCCAATGTGGTGCTCATCTTCAAGAAAGGGACTAAAGTAGATCCTGGGAACTACTGGCCAATCACCTTGACCTCTATCCCGGGAAAGATTCTGGAAAAAAATCATCAAAGAAACCATTCTTGACAAGTTGGCTGATGGTAACATCCTGAGGTTGTTACTGCCAACACAGGTCTATTGCAGGTAGGTCTTGCCTGACCAATCTCATCTCCTTCCATGACCATGTGACATATCACCTGGACAAGGGAGAAGAGGTTGTTATCATATATCTGGACTTTAAAAAAGCCTTTCATCTGGTGTCCCATGACTTCCATAGAAAAATTGGCCAAATGTGGCCCCGGCTACATCACAGTCTGATGGCTGGGGAATTGACTCCGAGGCCGGATCCAGTGGTAGTCAATAGAACTGAATCATCATAGTGCTCTGTGACCAGTGGTGTCCCCCAAGGCTCCATCCTTGGAACTGTTCTCTTTAACATCTTTATTAATGATGTGAACACTGGTGTCAGAAGTTCGCCAATGACAATAAACTTTGGGGTAGAGCATCCACACCTGAGGATAGGCTAGTGATCCAGGCTGACCTGGATAGGCTTAGAAAGTGGGTGGATATAAACCTGATGACATTCAATACTGACAAATGCAAGGTGCCCCACCTTGGGGGGAAAAAAACCCGCAGCACCCTTATAGGCTTGGCACTTGCTAGCACCACAGCTGAAAAAGACTCAGGGGTCATGATTAACCACAAGATGAACATAAGCCACCAATGTGATGTTGCAGCTGGTAAAGCAAACAAAACTCTGGCTTGTATCCATAGATGCTTCTCAAGTAAATCTCAGGATGTCATCCTCTCGCTGTACGCAGCCTTGGTGAGGCCAAAGCTGGAGTACTGCATCCAATTCTGGGCTCCACAGTTCAAGAAGGATGCAGAGAAGTTTGAGAAAGTCCAGAGGAGAGCCACGCATATGGTCAGAGGGCAAGAGAACAGGCCATATGAAGAGAGGCTGAGAGCCATGGGACTCTTCAACCTGCAAAAGTGCAAGCTTGGGGGTAACCTGGTGGCAGCCTATAAGTACACAAGGGGTGTGTATCAGGATCTGGGAGAACACCTGTTCACTTGAGTGCCCCGAGACATGACAAGGTCCAATGGTCACAAACTCCATTGTGACACAAGACCATTTTAGGCTGGACATAAGGAAAAACTTCTTTAATTGTCCTAGCCTCCAAGACCTGGAATAGACTCCCTCCAGAGGTGGTGCAAGCACCTACTCTGGACTCATTTAAGAAACGTTTTGATGCTTATCTTGCTGGGATCCTTTGACCCTAGCTGACTTCTTGCCCCTGGGGCAGAAGGCTGGATTCGAAGACCTTCTGAGGTCCCTTCTAGCCCTAATGTCTGAGAAATCTATAAGGCTTTTGTGACCTTCTCTAACTTGACTATTTTGTCACTTTCCTACAGCAATTTATCCCAAATGGCCCTCAATCTGCCTTCCTCTCTATGAGAACTTCATCTTGACTTTAATGTAACAGGGGCTTAGGCAGGAGCCCTGTTACTAAGGCAGGGTTGGACAGGGTTGACCTGACAATGCACCCTGCCAGGTGGGGGAAATTACACACCTGGTACAGGATCAGGTGATTAGCCTGCCAAAACTTGCATAAACCCAGCGAGGAGCATTTACTTGTTGCCTTCAGGCACGGAGACAGAAATGAGAAGCATTCAGAGACTCAGATGGGTAAGAACCTGGGGAATCTACCTGATAGTCAGAAAGAGGCGCTGGGACTGTGGGATCCTAGACGGAGAACTCATTTAGGCAAGTTACCTACCTTGAAGTTTCAGTGACTCTGGTGAGTGAGGGGAGAGCTGAAGCAAGACAAAGCCACACAGAATGGTATCCCAGTGGGAAGAGGGTGGCCCACGGGTGGCAGACGACGGGTGAGCAAGAAGACCCCACACCAAGAATCCCGAGCCCCTAAAGGGACACAGCTATTGAGAGGGGCAATACGTGAAGCAGGAAAGCCTCCGGGATGGTCCCGGTATGAGGCTTGCATCAAGAGATGCTAACAAGATAATTGCTGCTCTGAATGCCGAGCATGACATTGTTTCTTGGACGCAGTCTGTGTTAAGAGGACTGTTTGGCATTACTGGGAGGCTTTGTCAATGAAGTTATTGGTGAGGCTACAGTTGTCCCGCACGAGGACCTTCCTGGAGAGGTTCCTGAAGGACGCCG
>NW_017729032.1:174595714-174597013 GCF_001723915.1 Gavialis gangeticus
TTCCCAATCCAAAACATCTACTAATAAAAGTCAATCTCTTACTTTAAAAAAATAAACTAGCACTCTGAGCAAGTGACAGCTGGGTAAGACTTATTAATCACTAGCACTTAAAGACCACTAATCTCCTTTATTTTCTTTCTAATCCAAATCATGGCAGGCGAGTATAGAGGAGCAATGGAGCTAGGATCGCCCAACCTGCTCACATTTAACAAGATGAAGACCATCAGTCAATGGGATTTTAATAAACTAGTTAATTTGGAAATTCTTTACCTAAGTAGGAACTGTCCAAAGCTAGGTACAAACATTTAAAAAGCCCAAAGTGGAATTGATTTAAGTTACACAGTTTTCTGCACCCTTTGTGAGGATGGGGTCCTGGACTGGGTTCCACTTGTGGCGGTGAAAAGCCCCCACAGGCACCAAGGAGGCTGGGGGAAGCCTCGAGAGCCTCCATGGGAAACAAACAGGCCCCCCACTACCCCAGAAAACTTACCTTTTAGAGAGTGGCCGAAGCTGGAACCGGAGCTGTGGCTGTGCGAACTGGCATTATGCCGGCTCTTTAATCAGCTGCTCCCGAGGCGGGGGAGTGCCGGGCTGATTGTGGCAGCTGGGGACACCACTGTGGGAAACTTAAAAACCCTGCCAGAAGCTGGCAGGGGAGGAGAGAGAGAGAGAGGGAGAGAGAGCCAGCTGAGAGCATGCCAGGCAGGTGGTGACTCCTGAGGCTGGCAGGATCGTAGCTGCAGGCACTGCGCCTGCATTTGGGGTAGGGGGAGCAGCATCCCGGAATTAGGTTGGGGAAGACCGATCCCTGGCTGCCTGAATTTCGGATTCCATAGGAGCGTCTATCTCCCTGAGAGAAAGATACAAGACCACGGGAGCCCAGCCCTCTGGCACCAGGGTCTGGGCGTCCAGTTGCCCTAACATCCAGGCAACTGACCGGTGCTGAAGCTGACACCTGACCCCTTAGTAAAGGGGTTAACAGGGGACGGCGGAACAATGGAAGCAACACCCAAGCAGTTGGTGAGTGGACGGGGGGCTCAGAGGAGGCTCAGGCTGCCACCTGGGACTGGCACTGGGCACAGCCCACACCCAGTGCTGGGGAAGATTGCTGCTGCCGCTGTTCCCAGGCAGCAGCGGCAGCCTCCTCTTATCCAGTGCGCAAATCTGGGGGCTTACACCCCCAGGACAGGGGTGCTTTTTGTCCCCCGGCTCCAGCAAGAGATGCATGGGCAGAAGCTCGTCACAACCCTGTTGAGCCTAGGGACCAGCAGGACCCTGACCCAGACCCCCAGCACAGCC
>NW_017729032.1:174602013-174632266 GCF_001723915.1 Gavialis gangeticus
GACGGGGTGCAGGGGAGGTGAAGCCCAGAAGAACTTTGCAGCACGAACGTGAGTACCCCCGACACTGGGTCACCCAAGAAGAACACTACTGAACCCCTCCTTTCACCCAGTAACAGCAAGTCATGGCAGGTGAGCTGAGGGGGTGCTCAGGTAAAGGGGGACAGGAAGGTACTTACCCTGCCCACTAGAGACACCATGCCACTATTTTTAAACCAGTCTATGTGTGCTAAACTTCTGTTCTGTTACAGGTATAGGCTGGTTTTGTGTGCCAAACTTCTGTTCTGTTATTGGTATAGAACATTTTCTGATAACTTATACCATTTAAAAGTGAAATGTCTGTACCTAGCCCAAGATGCTTTAATGCTCCTTTTCCTGGAAACTCTTCCATTCAAAATAGACTTTACTGCTTTCAAGAATCTTTACAAATTAAAGACTTCAGTTTTTATTTTTACCAGCATCTCACTGACTAGTGTATCTGCCATCTGGTTTAAAAAATAACAGACTAGATAAAGGCACTTCATGTTTCATTTAATCACTTACAGAATGAAAACTTCTGGGAAGTTCTTCCAGAATTTGATTTCTTCAGAACAACTTGATTTATCCTTCAATTTTGAGAGAGAAAAATATTTAGACTATCTGAACCTCTGCTAATATTTTTCTTCATTAGTATCCTTAAAACAATTATATCTAAGAGATTAAGTTTTTAAGCACTTATGTGAACAGCACTGGAAACCCCTATTAGCTCTTGAGAAACTCAATCCTTGATTTTTGGGATAAATTTTATTAAACAAATTAATCTTGCTGCGCATGTCTACAAGAGATGCTGGCTGTGCAGTAGCTGAATAATACTGTGTAGTAGCATACCACAGCACTAACAGTGCTAATATGCTACTGTGCTGTATTATTAAGATTCTGCAGAATAGCGTCACTTAAAAGGTGTTTGCTGGCACTACTGCACAATAACTCTGGTTACTGCACATTTATTTAGTACTTGATTATACAAGTACTAAATAAATGCACAGTAACCACTGCACAGTAGCATCTCATGTAGATGCATCCACTGTCTTTAGGGGTATAGGTTGTAGCTATGTTGGTTTAAGGACATAGGCAGACAAGTTTCTTTGGGTAAATCTGGTAACTTTTATTGCGACAAGTGACTCAATAAATACACTGTCAAAGTAGGTGTGGCTTCTGCTATTTTCCCATGGACTGGAGCAAAACACAAGCTGACTTCTCTTGTTACTGCAGTTGCCCATTTGGGGAAGTTAGTCAAAGATCTTTCACCATTTCTGCTGTCTGCTGCTTGCAGATTTTGATTCATTTTAAAAACACTTCAGTGGAATGGCATCGTTTATGGGGGAAGAATAAAGAAAGTGAGTATTTTTATTTTCTAAAACCACATTCCTACAGCCATGAATTTAAGACATGGAAAAAAGATTCAGAACATGTTAATCTTATTTTTAAATAGGTATGCTTAATTAGACAACTTGTATTTTAATTAAATACTTAATTTTTCTGTGTTAGCAACATATTATAGAAATTTGTCTCCTTGGTTACAGATCATTCTTAAATGTGAATGCTTTTAGGCATAGAATCTTAAAAAATTGGGGTTGGAAGAGACCTTGGGAAGTCATCTAGTCCAACCCCCTGCTCAAAGCAGCATTTTACTATGTTAAATATGCTTTTAGTAGGTCTTCAAACTTTTACTAGAACTTAAAATATGTGTTTATATAGAGAATGTGCTTATCATAAGTGCAGAGTCTTATCATATAAATGCCTCATATAATATAGTGTTTAAACAATGAAGATTTTCTTATTATGGTCTCCTTGACTTACCTTCCTTCTTCCTTATGACATTCTTCCTATCGATACTTTTATCTGTCTGAGTTTTTTGCTTTCACCTTTTCAGCAGCCTCCTCCTAGCATTTAATTTTTTTCTATAAGTTTTTTTTGCACTTCAGTTGTTTTTTTTCTAACTCCCTTCACATTTTATCCTAACCATTTTTTGATACTTTATCCCCCTTCCCATGCAGCATAAAAACCTAAAAAAATAAAGCTAGCTAATGGTTGATGTAATGATTCTGACCCAACAAACATTTGCATAGTGAGTGTTTTAATGTGCGCAAGTAGTTCTACTGATTTTATTAAGATTATTATTGTGTGTACAAGTTATTCATTGGCTATTTATTTGCTGGATCTGGGCCTGAGTTTGCAATAAGAACCTAAACCAACTTGATAGATAATGTTCAATTAACTATTGAAAGCAAGGTTAACCAACTTTGGCTTGTAGGATTTTTACTAAACCACAGCTATGGATTAGGCCTGTTCATGGATCCTGTAAAATAAAAGAGGACATTTACCTAGCAACATCACTAAGAGGGGACAACCAGGACACCAACCCCACCTCCAGCCTGGATTGCCAAAATAGCAGCCCACCACCCATGATGCTGGACTAGCTGCCACTGGCAGCTCAGCTGCAGCTGCTGCCCCATGCACCATGGCTGTTCAGAGTCCAGAACTGCCCAGTTACACCTGTTTTCACCACTGAGTCCAATGGGAGGAGGATCAGGGTTCAACATAAGTCTCTGAGGTCAAGAGTTTCTAACTGGTAAGAACAGCTTTCATGAGGGGGTCTCATACCAAACCTTCTATTGAGACAATTACTCAGAAAAAATACAAAAGGATGTATCTTTTCAATAAAGGTATCTTCAAAAGAAGTCTTAAAGGCCTGATCCAAGCCTACTTAAGTAATTACGAACTTAAATAGGCTTTGGTTTATTTCTTGCATCCAGTATACCTGAAAAAGTAAAATATAGCAGTACAAGAGTAGCAAAATATAGTCTAGTTAACAGTTCTTTTCTGCTGTTCTGAAATTACAGAACTATTCTAAATGCTTGTTCTCTGCCTGCAATATACAACATTTCATGACTCTTGTATGTGTAATTAGGCCCTATGAAAGGATTAGATGATAAAATGCATAACAATGTGTTTGGAATGTGGCTGAGTTATTCCTTCTACCAAAGACACTTCCACTTCTTTTCAGAACTAAAAAGTTTAAGAAAACTATGAAATTGGGCATCAACTTGGTTGCATAGACAAATTCGCTTGCATTCTTTTCCCACCTGTATTTTTCTATACGAATTTACCAAGATTGATTGAAGCTGTCACATGTACATGGACTGTAGCTGTGGAATAACTGAGTGCCCCTTCATTGTAGTCTCACCCATCTATGTGAGGCATGAATTTGACCCCAAACCCTCTACCATCTTTTAAAACTGGAAAATGGGGAAAGGAATGAGAGGGCTTAATGAAACTGGTGCAATGAGAAGGAAAGCCCATGCCTTGATCCAGATCCCAAACTTGTGGCCTGATGAGGTTTGTCTATACATCAGTAGTAGGTACCAGGCAGGATCAGGCCGACCTATGCCTGCAGGCATCCTCCAAACTTTGCAGGTAAGTCTGTTCAGGGGTCATCCCTAGCAGCCATTTTCAACAGCTTTTGCCAACTGTTCTTCCTCTCTTCAGACACAAGATCAGGGCCCTAGGCCTAGCCTCACCAGTGAACTTCCAGGACTAGAATGCACCTAAGGGCTCAGGTAAACTGTGTGGGTAGGGCCTGGCTGGGCTATGCTGATGCTGTTGTGTAGATTAGCCAGTGACAGTCATGCTGCATTGATGGGAAGAAAATGATGGCGGTTTTTAAAACTGGCTTCCTTCTTTCTTCTTCTTCCTCATCTCTTCCCCCCTCCCTCCTATTGCATTTGTTGAAATATATAGATATATATTTGCCATATTTCATTCTGTTATGCAATTTTAGGAATAAAATGTAGAACATTTTGAAAATGAAGTCCAGCTATTTACCTGTCAGAACTTTCAAAATCCCAGAAAAGAAATACAACTGAGAAAAGTGTTTTGTATGAGATACTGAAATGGCTGGGGCTGCTTACTTCTCAGCAAGCTCTAGTTTTACAGCCTAAGCAGGTAGGTTTACAGCCTAAGCAGATCTTTCTCTTCCCATTGCCCCTGCCATGAGAACTGAAATCTGGTGCTGTGCAAGGGAGCTGATTGCAGAATGACTCTCTCATGTCTCTGCAACAAGGTGTCAGTTTACACAATACAGTCTTTTTATTTCCCTTTTATTTCTAAACTTGCCCCATAGGACACAGCATAAACCAAACAGATACATAAACTGTTGTCTTAAACCTTATGATCCTTTACCAAACCCTGAGAAAGTACTCTGACTCAGTAGCAGTCTTCCTTCTCCCCTACCCCTGTCTTTCCCTTGGGAGCTACTAATTTCCGCTGGGCCAGCCAGTTATTCTCCACAGCTGGCCCAGTCCTCATAGGAGGGTCTACAATCATATGCTTACCACCTGCATCTGGGCTGCAACCCCTGAAAGCATGCAGCCTGCTACAGTTTCACTATCATTCTGTTCCCCCTATCATCTAATTTTTCTGTAATGTTGCCTAGGCAGCACGGAAGAGAAGGAAGAGTCCTCCTGATTTGAATCCAGAGGTACCAGGAGATGTGTGGGGCAGTGTTTGGAGAATATTATAGGTGCTGCGGAGGAGCAGGAATTGTGAACAGATTGGAGAAGAAAGAAACACGATGGATGGACAAGGGGACAAGTGAGAGTACAAAAGTAAGAAAGGGAGAATGCTGGAGAGAGAGAAGCAAAAGATTTTACCCTCCAGAACCTGCTTCCCAGACCAGGGATGGGACTCAAAGTTCCTGCATCCCAACTTTTTCCATTGTTTAACAAAGAGCTATAAAATGCACCAATGAAGGTATGTCATCATCTTGGAATGGCCATCTCACCACCGAGGAAAACACCCTACTTATGCTTCCACTTCATATGGTCATACATGGATCATCAGGCAGAAAAGTAAATGATGCTCACAGAGTTCTTTATTTGCAAACCAATAAAAGCACTAGACATACGTACCTAGACTGTGCTTACTATGTACACTCAACAAACATGGCTATTTGGATCATACGAGGTTTATGCAGTTTCTTCAAACAATTACTTTTGTGTAAAAGTTGTCTACAAATGATAAAGCAGGGATCAGTGCTGTGGACCTAAAGGTTTCAACAACCTGATGACCCATGGGGCAGTTGATTTGGTTCTACAAGATGGAAAATTCCACTTTCCTGTTTCTGGTTTTTGTTTTTTGTTTTTTTAGAACTTAGAAAATTAAATACATAGAAATACAATATATTAAAAGGAATGCCATAATTGTTGATCCATGCAATCTGAATTCAGTTCAACTTTGTATAAGTATTACGATGCAATTTTATCTCCAGGATACGTTTTTTAATGTGTGTACAAGCCAGAAGATGGCAAGACACTCCTAATGCTTTCGTAAAGGATATTTATACACATCATAGCAGCACTGAAACTAAATGTTCTGACTGGGTCTGCAATGAGCAGGCAGAAGAAAGCAAACTAAAACATCTTTAAAACCATGGCTATGATGTATAAAAATGCATAGTGGTTTTTGGATGCTTGGTTTTGCGGTGGTCAAGTTAAGAAAGCCTGATATTCAGAAACCACTGAGCAACTTTCTTAGGAAGAATATATCCATTTTCAAGGGTGCAGATTGTAGCCGTGTTGGTCTAAGGACATAGGCAGACACGGTTCTTTGCGTGAATCTGATATCTTTTACAAAGCGCTTTACTTATAACATCCAGATCTCAGACACCCAAAATCATTGGTCTCTGTTGCAAATCTTGGCTCATGAATTAATGAACTTAAGATGTTGTTTTTAAGAATGCTATGCTGTTGCTGAATATTTATTATTATTAAAAGCTTTCTCTCTCTCTCTTTTTTTTTTGTAAGGGAAACATGAACCCCCCGATTCGAAGTTTGATATGCCTACTTCTTCTGGTCTACAATATTTCAGGTGTCCTTGCTGAGACCAAGTACCCTAGAACACTGCCATGTGATATTACAAAGAATAATTCCTCTGTGATTTTTGACTGCAGTTCCCGTCGATTGAAATATGTGCCTGCTGGAACGTATAGTGATGTAACAGAAATCAAGCTCTCAGGCAACCTTATAAAGAAGATTTCTAAAGAATCTTTTCAGGGCCTGAATAACCTGATGAAAATAAATCTAAACAAGAATCATTATTTAAAGGCCATGGAAAAGGCTGTTGATCCATGTGAAAAAGGAATGGTAATTGAAGATGGAGCTTTTGCTAACATGACCAAGCTGATAGAATTATTAGCAGATGAAACCCATTTATGTAAAATACCAGCTGGGATGCCATTGTCCTTAACCTCACTGAGTTTGAGATTTAATAGCTTTTTTTCTTTCAGCCAGCAAAATTTTTCAGAACTCACACAACTGAAAGAGCTCTACTTGGATAGAAACTGTTTTTCCGGCAATCCCTGTGACAGAACTTTCCTCATAGAACCCCGGGCCTTTTCAGACCTCTCTGCTTTGACTGTGCTGTCACTCTCTCTCAACAACCTATCCCAAGTTCCAAGCCAGCTACCCTCATCACTAAAAGAACTTTATCTCAGCAGCAATAAGATACAAACCATTAAGTATTATGATTTTCAAAACCTGTCCAATATAGAAGTCCTTGACCTAAGTGGAAACTGCCCAAGGTGCTTCAATGCCCCCTTTCCGTGTGACCCTTGCCCTGGAGATTCCTCCATTCAAATACACCCTCTTGCTTTCCAGTACCTGATGAACTTACAGAACCTAAGTCTCTCCTGTACCTCCCTCACTCATATACCCGCCAGCTGGTTTTATAACACGTCACAGTTAAAGGTTTTGAATCTTGGTTTTAACTACTTGCTAAAGGAAATAGCTTTAGGAGAATTTTTAGTCCGACTACCTCACTTGGAGGTGCTTGACTTATCCTTTAATTATGCAAAACAAGCATACCCCAAGTATATAAATATTTCTGACAATTTTGCTAACTTGGTCCGTCTCCAACAACTGCATATACGAGGTTATGTATTTCAGGTCCTTACACGTGAACACCTGCAGCCTCTTATAAAACTTACAGATCTACACACCCTCAATTTTGGGGTCAACTTCATCAAGCAGATTGACCTCAGGGTATTCCAGCTCTTTATTAATCTGACTTTGATTTCTTTGTCTGACAACAGAATATCACCATTATCAGACAGCGGCAACAACAGTGACATTCATGGGACATCATTAGGAAATCATGTCATTCGACGTCGTTCAACAGATACTTATTTTGACCCATCAGCAAATAACATGCTAGAATCTGGAGATACATCCAGTAGTCATATGTCTGCTCCTATTTTTCCTTTAATCAAACCTCAGTGCAGCATGTATGGTAAAGCACTAGATTTAAGTTTGAACAGTGTTTTCTTCATTGCCCAACAACAATTTAAAGGTTTCCATGATGTAGCCTGTTTGAATTTGTCTTCAAATGGCATTGGCCAAGCTTTGAATGGCACGGAATTTATTTTCCTCCCTAATCTCAAATATTTAGATTTGTCTTTTAATAAACTTGATTTGGCTTATAGTTATGCATTTAATGAATTACATAATTTAGAGGTACTGGACCTCAGCTATAATAAACACTATTTTATTGTGTCAGGGATAACCCATAGACTGGTATTTCTTCAAAATCTTACGCATCTAAAAGTTTTAAACTTAAGTTACAATGAGATTTCCACACTAACAGAACCTAATCTAATCAGCAGTTCACTGGAAGAATTGGTGTTCAAAGGAAATTGCCTTGATATTTTATGGAAAAATGGAGACAATAGATATATACACTTTTTTAAAGAACTCAGCAAACTGACTCATCTTGATATATCCCACAACAGACTTAAAGCTATTCCTACCAAAGCATTCCTTTGCCTTCCACAGAGCCTAATTGAACTACGCATAAACAGTAATGGATTACAGCACTTTGGCTGGAAAGCCCTGAAACAATTTCCAAATCTCAAATTACTAGATTTGAGCAGAAACTTATTGACTTTTATAACTGACAGCCTTGCCAACTGCACATCCTCTCTTCAGACACTTCTGCTTCAATATAATAAGATTGCTCATCTAGCTGATGGATTTCTTTATAAAGCCAGCAGCCTTTTACATCTGGATTTAAGTTACAACAGACTTCATTCCATAAACCAATCAACATTTCTGTCAAATGATTTAAATTATTTAGTCTTGTTGAACTTAAAGGGGAACCCTTTTGAATGCACTTGTGCAATTGTTGGTTTCACTAACTGGATACATTTAAACATTAATGTCAGTATACCACGACTGGCAACAGACGTCATTTGTGCAACACCTGGAGATCAAACAGGAAACAGCATTATAAGTTTAGATCAACATGCCTGTACTTTGGATATAGCTGCATTAATATGCTTTTCATTATCATTCATTATTATTTTCACTGTTATGATAATGGCTATTACAAAACATTTATTTTATTGGGATGCTTGGTACACATATTATTATTGTGCTGCCAGACTAAAAGGGTACAGGTCCATAATCACAGAAAAAGCTCTTTATGATGCTTACATTGCCTATGATACTAAGGATGTAGCAGTAACTGACTGGGTAATAAATGAATTACGAGTTCACTTAGAAGAAAGTAAGGACAAGCAAGTTCTGCTTTGTTTGGAGGAAAGAGACTGGGAGCCAGGAAAAGCCGTCATTGACAACCTTGCACAGAGCATCCAGTGCAGCAGGAAGACAATATTTGTCCTGACAGAAAGGTATGTAAAGAATGGAAACTTCAGAACAGCTTTTTACATTGCCCTGCAGAGACTAATGGATGAGAACCTGGATGTGATTGTCTTTATTCTGCTGGAGCCAGTGTTACAGCACTCCCAGTACCTGCGGCTGAGGAGGAGGATTTGCAGGAGTTCAATTCTTGAGTGGCCAAAGAATCCACAAGCTCAATGCCTTTTCTGGCAGAGCCTAAAAAATGTGTTGCTCACAGAAAATTATAACCGGTATAACAAACTGTACACAGACTCCATTAAATGCTAGCATAGAGAAAAAGATATGCAAATATCTGTGTCTTTATCAAGAAATAATCAGTTTTCGAATCTAGTCAAAACAGCTCCATTTAAAGTGTTGGCTTTGAACTGAAGTGTCTGAGAAAGTTTGAAGACAGATGTTACCTACTTTAGCCTGGTTTACAAAAGGTATGGTATTACTAGACTCAGGGAAGATCATATAAAGAGAGTAATATTAATAATTTGCAGAAATGTTGTCTTCATATCTGTCAGTTGTCATCAAAAAAGTAGTTAGCTACTATAGATTCTCTTTTTACCTAACCGTGCTCTAATTTTCTACTGGGAACATGATTAATTAAAAACTATGATGTTCAAATTAGAATCCATAGTAGCTAACTAGTTTAGTGATGCAAACTGACAAATATTGGGAGGCAATGAACATGCTTACCTCTGGCTACCTTTTGATGATTTTTTTTTTGTATTTAATTATTGATTTTGAGATGTTTGTTGAAAACTCAATTACACTCCAGCTCAACAAACTACTGAGGCCAGTGCTTAACTGCAAGTATATCCTGAAACTGTTGTGTTCTCCTTTTTTTATTCATGAAGCATCCAACCAGTGGTCTAATTCTAGATTTTCATGAGTCATATTGTTAGTCACATATTATATATTGTGAGTGACCTACATTAAAACGAGAAAGATATAAATAACCCAAAGGAATGTTAGAGGGGGGAAAACCGTAGCTCTTTAAATGTTTCCTCTTTAATTTTCTGCTTCATTATATGAAGTATATAAACATAATATAAACTACATAAAAGAAGTACTAGCAAGCAGGATACCCATTTGCCTCCTCCACAAGATGGTGGTTTGAACTCCTAAAATTAATCTTTCCTTTTTCCCTTGTTAGTAATAGGGCTAAACTCATGAGAAAATATTTCCAGGATAGATCAACTTGATTTGTATTTGTCCTTTTAAACTTATGTGAGATCCTGCCACAGTTATGGTTGTACAGATAACTTAACCAAAGCATACTTTGTTAACTGGAATGTGTTTCGGGAGTCAAATTTAAATCCCATAATAATGTACTTAATAAAACTGGTTGCTTCTCAAGGGGCATAGTTTTAACTGTTCTTCTTTATGATTTTGTTTTTGTGTTGAATTAGACTGCATGCTGCTTTAAAGTGTTGAAGTGATGCTGTTGCTGTGATGCTTCAGGAAATATGTGAACAAATTCTTGTGGATGTTATCTTTTATTAAACCAACTGCATGGTTGGGATAGACGCAAAGAAGATTTCAGGTATCACTGTAACATTTCTCAGCTCTCTGAGCGGTGAGAGCTGAAGAAAGGCACAGAGATATACTTGAAAGTTTCTTTGTTTATCCCAACCATGCTGTTGGTTCAATAAACGATATCAACCACAAGAATTCTTGCTGTTTTAAAATATTTTGTTTGGTTCCTCCATACTTGCTATACATGAGGAAATTGTATATGTTACAGCCTCCCTGCCATTTACAGCTGTTAGTTTCCCCCACACACCAGATACCACTTTGTAGCCCTAAAACTGTACACCCTGTAGTTTTCCTGGTTAAAAATACCAGGCAGGTGCAGACTCCAACCAACATGGACTTTTTGTAGTATCTGGTCCGCTTTGTGCTCTTAAAAGGTTAAATCAGAATTCCCCTGACTGGGTAAATATGACCACTTACCACAGGCAGTAAGATGTTTCTACTAGAAATTGCTCTAATAAACTGATTCACTAATAAGCTTCAGTGGAATCTGTTATAAAGGTAGAGATTTTCAAAGTTACCTAAAAGAGTTAGATGTCCAGTTCTCATGAAGGCTTGATTGCTTAAGTTCTGTAATAAAGTCAGGAAAAAAATGATACAATAATAACATAATTAAGTTTGTACTAATAAACTTGTGAAAATGTAAAATTAAGACATGTGCAGCTCCAGTGAAGCCAATGCATCAAAGAATGTACTTTGCCCTACTAACTGAAAAGCGCACACTGGGCAATAATTCTCTTCCACTAGCTTCCTCCTGATAATTAGAGCTAGAAAGGAAATAGCTTTCTCGTGCTTTGAAAGTGTTCAAGTTATCTAAAAAAAAAAAAAAAAAATCTCAAACCAAATTGATCCAAAAAGTCAGAAACTTCCTGTGAACTGAAAATAACAACAACAAAAAAGTTTTAGTCATGTAATGCTTTGTTTTGATTTCAGTCTTTCAAAAACTCTTTTTAATCAACATTCTTTATATTTTAAAATGAAACGAATTCCTGATTTAATAAATGATTTTGGTTTGAACATATAAAAAATGTACCATAATGAAATTTCAAACTCTTTTGCCAGTATATTTTTAGTTTAGGGCATTTATCAAAACTAACCCTGTTTCACAAACAGTTTTTGTTTTAACAAGTTCCCATTTTTGGCACGCTATAGTTCACTGCAAAGTTCCTTACCAACTCTATTTTCTCCATCTCTTGACATTTGCAGAACAGCTTTGCCACCACTGATGGAAGCTGAGGGATATATAGGTGGGTGATCAAATCAGGTGGTCACCTCAGACTAGTTTTTACTAACCTTCTAAGGTTAATAAAAAGCAAGTTTGAAATAATACATGAAACTGACTTTTCTTATCTCAGGGAATTTCCATGAGTAGTTTCACATTTTACTTTCTTTTCTTTGCTATTGCAAAGATACCGAGAATATCATTACTGAGACACTCCCCATTTATTCTAACATATTTATGTTTTCTTCAATCAGAAGACTAGGTATATCTGTTCTGAACTGCTGCTATCAATAACTGGAGGGGAGAGAGATTTTACTAAGGGGAAGTGGATGTGTATATATATAGTTTACAAGTATTTTCACATCCAGATTGTGATCAGTGGGGTGTGGTAGCAAAGGACTGAAGGAGTTTTGTTATGACTCTCAAGTCATAAGTTTGAGCACCACTTTGGACTGGTGCTGAAGCTTAGTTCCATTCAAACATGCCAAAAATATGTATGTGACCATTCAGGCTGAGAAGTCAGAGGTGACTGGGTACATTGCTCTCTTGTGTTCATTTGTCTATAGGAGCAAGTGAGACTGAATTATACATGTTCAACAGGCCTTCTTGGCTAAACTGGGCCATGACAAAAAAACGGCAACTGAATTCAACATCTAATGGGTTAGAATAATCAACACCACCCCCTACATTTGTTTAACTATTGACCTGGACCCATTACAAAGCTTTGAAAAATTAAGATTACTGCCTAAAAAGCTGAAATACAACAACACTCCTTAAGAGATTTTTAGTTTTTTGTTTTTAAATGACAGTATAATAATTGTTCTTGCTTCTAAGGCAATAACAATTGATTTTATTACTAGCAGGAGCACTTCTAATCCCCAGTTTTCCTGCAAGGACATATCTACTTTTGCCAAGTCATGCAAGGCTAGACATTGAATTGAATCCCACTCATGTAGTCATGTTAGTTGACCTTACTTGGAATGTGTGGGCAGCATTTGTCCCATTGTGCCATCTAATCATAGAATCCAAAAAAATCAGAAATGAAAGTAACTTGTTACATCATTTTGCCAATGTCCCAACCCCTTTGCCAACACAAGGTTTTTGCAGGCATTGCCCAGTCTTTCAACTTTCACAAACTATTCACCATCTTTCTTATGAAAATGAGCCACCTACCCTTGACAGTTTAATTCTCAGAAATGTCTTCCATACTTTCATACTAGATTTACCTTTCTTAAAATCTTCTCAGAATTACTAATTATACAAGGCCCTATTAAGCAAAACATGCTACTTAAAGCACGAGTGGTCCCAGGTTATTTGTCTGACTGGAACATGAAATACCATAAACCTATCATCTTCATAAGCCCTACTTATTCCTAAGAACTGATGTAAAGAGTTGCACAGAAGACATTTGCAGGTTGGAACATTTTTTTTTATTAGTTGGAAAAGTTAAGAAACTATGTTACATACTCCTAAGCACCATCAATTATAACAGATATGCACTATGCTTACATGAGATTTTTTCAAAACAGCAGCAAAAATAGCCGTCCTTTCAATCTTATTTTGAATAATTTTTAGATTTTGGTGTGGGAGAAAGTTTAATATACAACAAAGGTATGCTTATGCTTTCCATGCTATAATACCACCATGCACTCACAACTAATCGTATGTGAATATAGCATTTTAATTGTGGATTTCAGCAAGTGACAAGGACAAGGAAATGATTCTGAGAGGAGATTTTTTCTAAAAAAAAATATTATAAACAAAATAAAAAAAAGAAAAAGGAATTAAGTGTCAGAAAACAGAAAAAACTAGTCCAACATCTGTCCTTCTCTTTTTCGCATTATCTAATTTGTCCCATAACTGCAGCTTCTCTGATTAAAAATAAGCTTCTAGCAAAGAGCTTTTCTAATAGCATGTTAGTTCCATAGTAGCCAAGGGAAAAACAGACATTATAAAGTCCACCAAAAAGCAAGAAGGTGCCATTAAAAAGTAATTTAAATAATAATAAATCCTTTAAATAGCAATAGGTCCAGACAATCAAGGGTGTGTGCACTTGCAGCAGTCGGTACAAATTGCCTCAGTGCACACCCCTGCAGGTGTGCTTTGTTGTGGGACAATTTGTGGACAAACTGCTTTGCCCAGCTCCTCGCAGCTCTTCAGCCAGAGAGAGCTGGAGGCTGAGGCCAGTACCTGTGCTGGCCCCAGCAGTCTTACCTGGTGGCGTGGTGGTGTGCTGGAGCAGCCTGGCCAACAGCTAGAGCATTGCTCTGGACTGCTTGGCTTTCATTTGTGCCAGTGGATGTGCTTTGCGCTGCTTTTGTTTCCAGGGGGTATTTTTGCTCATAGAAAATGCTGGTAGCAAATCTTGCCATGTTTTAATGTTTATTGCTATCAGTTTGTGGCATCACAAAGAGATTTCTGGTGCCACAATCTTCATGCCCCCGATCGTCTGGATGTGGCCTTAGAGTCGAGCTGAATATTTCATGTATTGGTCTTATTACAGTAAACACTTTCTCATCAGTCGTGTCAAGGTAAATGAAAGTGCAGACTGTATCATTATGTATACCTTGTATTTTTGCCGAAATATCCTGTAATAAAAATGTACCAATTCTGTTTTCCTCACTCACATTTTACTCAGGCAAACTAGCACTGATAACAGTGTAGGCCCAATTGATGGAAATTTGTCCAAGGACTACCTAAATGCTAATTTATGTCCTTGTGTTTTAGGCCAATCATACACTTTTTTTCTTGTTAAGAAAGTGTTATAAATATTGCAAAGTCAACACACTAAAGTTAGAATATGCCCCAAAAAAGCTGAATATGCAACTTTAATTCCCTCCCGCTTATGTATATGTATTATGATTCAGCCTTTATGACATGATCACATTCTCTTTATTTTTGCCAGCTCTCAGCCCCAAAACAGCTCCTGGGAAGCTTATTGAGCATTAACAAATGTAAAAGGCCTCTAAAGACAGAGGAGTGCACATGTCAGATTTAGAAGATATGTCAGTGCTGTCCTATCCCCATGCTTGCACTGGTGTTTCTGGAGTATGAGTAGTGTGGGATCTTATCACTCTGCCAAAATGAGATGATCTGCAGTAGCTCCAGAACTTCTCCAGAACTTTATGGATGTTTGTGAGAATCTTGTCCCAACTTCCACTACCATAGCAGGGAGGCTGTGGGGTACAATGCATAATTCTGTCTTAAAAGTTTTTTCCTAGCAAGTTTTCAATGTTAGGAATGTGCCTGAATTAGTTGGTCAGAGAACACCTCTCCCAAACTGTGCTGGGGTTGCTAGTAGCACATTACGTGCCTGTAATTTGCCCTCCTTAAAGAACCAGCATGTATGTGACCTTCAGGGGACACAAATCCTTTGTTCTGCAGGGCTTAGTGTACTACAGGGGCACTATAATGAATAGCTATGTTGGGAGCTCAGGCAGTGGATGTGACATTGGGGTACTAAAGCAGTCTGATATTTCATGCTGGAACAAGCTGTAACTTTGATCTGTCTAAATGACAAAGCTATCAGTAGCGGAGATGCCAACTGTTATTTAGCGGGAAAGCTGCCCATTTTCACCTGCCAGGGAGAAATAGCTCTACTTGGATAATATAGGGCCATAGAAACCATTCAGTAGCACTCTTTGCAGCTGAAGAATGAAACCTGAAGGCAAGATGGTGCTCCCTTTGAAACTGTTTGGATGCCAATGTTGCAAGTGTTGTGTGAATGAGAGTGGTCTACTGCAAACTGCAGGACATCTGTGAAGCCAGAGGCGAGCGTTTTCATACGGACAGGGCCCTGGACACTAATGGATTTCTTAGTGAACTCAAACAACTGAAAATACCCACCAAAGATAGGGTTACCATACATCCAGGTTTTCTCAGACTTGTCCTCTTTTTGGGTCCCCTCTTTTCCATCTGGGAGATTTTTTAAAATATCAACAAATGTCCAGGATTTTGCTCTGCCTCTGCTCAGTATCAAAGCTTTTCCCCCAGCACTTCCCAGCTTACCCTGGCAAGGAGCTACTTGGGGCTGGGGGTGTGGGGAAGGGCAATTGGAGGCAGGGACATCATGTGTGTCTGCTCAGGCCCCTGGCAGCTGCAGGCAGGTAAGTCTGTGGGGTCGGAGGGCCAGGGCCTCAGGACAGTTGGGGGGTATGTGTGTGAGGGGATGGGTGTGCAAGGGGGTGGGTCCCTGTTGGTGCTGGGGGAATCTGGCCACCAGGGCTGTGGGGAGGTGGGGGAGGTGCCTGGCCCTCCAGGCGGGGATGGGGGTGGAGGGGTTCTTCTGAGGCAGCAGGGAGCTGTGTGTTGGGAGTAAGGGGCACCAGCAGGGCTGGGGGGATGGTTAGGGGGGCAAGGGGCTGTGGATCAGGAGTGAGAGTACTGGCAGGGATGGGTGAGGGCTGTGGCTTGGGACTGAGGGGCACCAGGAGGGTGGGGGACTGTGATTTGGGAATACAGGCAGTGCCAGGGGGCTGTGGATTGGGAGTGACTGGTATCAGCAGGGACTGGGAGGCTGCAGGTTTGGAGTGAGGAGCACCAGCATGGCCTGGAGGGTGGGATACTGTGGGTCAGGCATGAGAGGCAGCAGCAGGGTTGGGGGTGTGTGGCTTGGGAGTGAGGGGCAAGGGTAGAGCATGAGCATATCACTGCCCCCCTCCCCCCCCAAATCATATTACACACACACACACACACACACACACACACACACCCCACACCCTCTTTTTTGAAACTGGAAATATAGTAACCCTATCTAGGCCAGATCTAGACAATCAGGGGAAAGTAGGGAGGCCATATGCTAGATTGGCCTTTTTTAATGTGTAATCAATTGCTAACTCACATTCTATTTTGTGGAGGATGAAATACCCTGGGGTATGCCATGCTGATGCGTTAGACGGTTTTAAAGTGCCTGTTCTAGCTATATTTTCAAAAAACCAAGGTGAAGATGTTGGTAATTTCTTGGAGTATTTTGTGCCTGATTAATTTAATGGATTGTGTTAGGGAGGCTTGATTTATTTGCCAAATAAAATATTATTTTAAATGTAACTCTCTCTGCTTGCTAGCTTAGGGCCAGTGCATGCCATTTTATTGGCTTGTCTAGGTTGTTTGTTTTTTAATATATATCAATAAAATATTTTGACAGAGCTCAGGCTTCCCAGTTCCATACTAATTAAATGAACAACAACCAGGATATAAACATAGTATTTAGTAAACTTGCAAATAGATGTAAAGAAAACCTGCTTAGTGCTAATAAGAAGGGACTGTGCTTTTTGACTGTCAAACAAGACACAATCTGGAAAACCAAAGTGCAAACTAAAACTTAAACTGTAACCTGTGCAAATAAGTGAAAAAATGAAGAGTTTCTATGGCAGTGACTGTTTGGTACTTGCAGTTACCTCCAGCTTTCTATTTCTCCCGTGTCTTTTCTACTATGCATTATGCAGTGTAGTGCAGGCCTCAAGTTAAGGGGGTTTTATCTTCTTCCCAAAGGTTCTAGGGATGCTCGAAACCCAGGATCCTCCAGAAATTCTATCCCTAACAGCCTGTGTGGGCCTTGTGCTCTCAGGGGCAGATGCAGTGGTGTCTAATGTCTAAGACGGAGGCTGGCTCAGAAGCCCACACACATATGGGTGTGTGGGTGACTTGGGGATATTGGGTACCATTTGATACAGGGGCCCCTTGAATGCTAAGATCTGCTCTATTTTTGTAGTCTCATTTCAATGAATTATAGGACTGCTGGTGGAGGACTGCTTGGCAATCAGTAGAGGTCATGGATGATTGGAAAAGGGCAAACAGTGCCCTTATTTAAGAAAGGGAAAAAGGAGGATCCAGGGAACTACAGCCCAGTAAACCTCACCTCAGTCCCTGGAAAAATCATGGAGCAGATCCTCAAGGAATCCATTTCTAAGGACTTGGATGAGAGGAGGGTGATTAAGAACAGTCCATGGATTCACCAGGGGCAAGTCATAATTGCCTTTTATGATAAGGTGACTAGCTCTGTGGATGCGGGGAGACTGGTGAATGCGGTGCACCTTGATTTTAACAAGGCTTTTGATACGGTCTCCCACAACATTCTTGCAAGCAAGCTAGGGAAATATGGGCTGAAGGAATGGACTGTTAGGTGGATAGAAAACTGGCTGGAGCGTCAGACTCAGAGAGTAGTAATCAAAGGCTCAATGTCTAGTTCGCAGCTGGTATCAAGTGGAGTGCCCCAGGGGTTGGTCCTGGGGCCGGTTTTGTTCAATATCTTCAGCAACAACCTGGAAGAGGGCATAGAGTGCACCCTCAGCAAGTTTGCAGGTGACACCAAGCTGAGGGGAGTAGTAGATACACTGGAGGGTAGGGCTAGAATTCAGAATGACCTAAACAAATTGGAGGATTAGGCCAAAAGGAATCTCATGAGGTTTAACAAGGACAAGTGTAAAGTCCTGCACTTAGGACAGAACAACCCCATGCATCAGTACAGGCTGGGGGGATGACTGGCTGGGCAGCAGCTCTGCAGAAAAGACCTGGAGGTTACAGTGGACAAGAAGCTGAAGATGAGTCAGCAGTGTGCCCTAGTTGCCAAGAAGGCTAAAGGCATGCTGGGCTGGATCAGTAGATGTGTTGCCAGTAGGTCAACGGAAGTGATGATTCCCCTCTATTCAGCACTGGCAAGACCACATCTGGAGTACTGTGTTCAGTTTTGAACCCCCCACTACAAAAAGGATGTGGACAAATTGGAGACAGTCCAGTGGAAGGTGACAAAAATGGTGAGGGGGCTGGGGGACATGACTTATGAGGAAAGACTGGGGAAACTGGGCTTATTTAGTTTAGAGAAGAGGAGACTGAAAGGAGACTTAATAGCAGTCTTCAACTACCTAAGGGCATTCGAAAGAGGATAGGCTATTCTCAGTCGTGGCAGATGACAGAATAAGGAGCAACAGTCTCAAGTTGCAGCAAGGGGGGTTTAAGTTATATATTAGAAAGAATTTTCTCACTAGGAGGGTAGTAAAACATTGGAACAGGTTATCCAGAGGGCTGGTGGAAGCTCCATCCTTGGGGGTTTTCAAAACCCAGCAAGACAAAGCTTTGGCTGCGATGATCTAGTTGGGGCTGGTTCTGCTTTGAGCAGGCGGTTGGACTAGATGACCTCCTAAGGTCCCTTCAAACCCTAACTTTCTATGATTCTATGTGAGCCCAGTAGCTTGCTGCTGCACTGTATACTGAAGGCAAAAGACAGTGGATGGATGTGGAGTTGGCTGTCAGAGTTAGATATCTCAAAGTTTAGCAGAGCTTGTAGGTGCAGGCAGCAGGGCTTTGCAGTAGAGATGCTCTCATGGTTGGGGCAGGAATATGTCTGAAAACATGGATACATTGCTGGGTAACCATATCCTTGGCCTCTGCAAGGATGCTGCATGATCAGTTGTTGCACAAAGGAGTTGTGAGGGTACTGAACAAGCACTGAATCTTCAGAGGATTTAGCTGCCAGGGTTTAACCTGTGTACGTGACAGGTTTTCATAGGGTTAGAACTTGGCTGTATTTGGGTGGATTTTCACATATAGCTAATGATAGGCATCAGGGTGATTCCTGTGCCAGCTTTCATGTTTCTGTTGCACGACACTGAGGCTTGTCAATAAAACAGCTGTAAGAATATTTTTTCAACATGTGGAGAACAATGTATTTTCCCCCTAACCTCATAATTGGCGGGACAGGTTTTGCTGAAACTTTAAAAATAAAAGTAATCTTAAGGCAGACCTCTGGCATAGACATTCTCTGCCTGACCAGGTAAAGCTTAGCAAAGCAACTGAAAACAAGGTCTTATAATGGAAAGCCTTGGGCAGCCTTAACAGTTTTGCTACTAGGGCCACTTTTAGTGTACATATTTCTTGTATGACATGATACATAATAATGAATTAGATGCAAAGGTGTGCCAAGAAATTTGCAGCCTTCCGGGTACAATATTTCTTTACAATTTTCTCATGGATTATCTGCCAGTAGACCTAATGTTTACTACAGACAAGTCTGCGAATAACAATAGCTGGCATGAGGGAAGTGGGGAAGAAAGAAGTTTTTCTTAAGAGTGTGGGCACAAAAATGTGCTGTAATCCAATGGCGAGGAGACAGATGGAGAGGCAGACCTAATGACAGATGGTAGGGTGAGCCATCTAGTGGCACGTTAGAAGCATTGAGACCTTCCAGTCAGTAACATGGTTGAAAGACAGTAGTGAGAAGAAGAGAGAGAAACTACAAAAGCAATTCCAGGTACTCTCTTTGTTGGTACAGAAGCAGGCCCCAGGTTTACTGCTAATCCTGTCTTGGGAGGTCAGTTCACTGGAGTATCTTTTGGAAAATTATAAAGGACACATTTGAATTTTTCACTGAATTTTCTACCTCTAGAGAGCGGTATTTCCCTAATAATACATATGCAAACCTCAGTAATGAAGTAATTAGAATTCCCCCTTTCTGCTTGATCTCATTTAAGGAACCATTAATATTCATTACATTTATCTGAAATTTGGTTCCTTTTATAATGTGATTGCTTATCAGTGAAATATATGTCTAAAGTTCCTACATGCATTACTCTAACAGTATCTATTATCTACTCACAGCAATATACTTTCTAGCAGATTAAACAGATGTTCACATTTAAGTATGGGTATAGTTCGACTGATGTTCATGAAATGACTTGTATGGTGAAAGTACAGAGCTATGCCCTTCCAGGACAAAAAATGGTTCAATTTATGACAGAAAGAACTAAACAAAGTGGTTGATGACTGTAGATGAAACTTGGGAGCAACATTATTGTCCAGAAAAGTGCAAGGAAAAGCTGATAGTGGTTGGACCCAAAGTAAAACTGTTCAGAAAGAAAATAATCTGTAAGCTATTTCTAAGTATCTGTCCCTTTGGGTCCTTTACTCCAGTGTGGCTATATTATCAGTCATGTTTATTTATAGATTTCATAGATTTAATAGACATTAGGGCTGGAAGGGACTTCATGATATCATCTGGTCCAGCTTTTTGCCCAAGAGACAGGAAGTCAGCTGGGGTCAGATGGCCAAGATATCCAACAGTTTCTGAAAAGTATCCAGAGTTGGTGCAGATGGTAAAGCAGTTTTTCCTTAAAAGTTCAGGTTCCACCGAGATTTGAACTCGGATCACTGGATTCAGAGTCCAGAGTGCTAACCATTACACCATGGAACCACCCTTGCTCAAGCTCAAATGGTCTTCCAGTAATATGTGACTCTAAGCAGTTTGTCACAGGAAGTTAAGGTGGCACCTAACAGTAAAAAGTACCTACCATTGTGCTAGTCACCGCAAGAACACAAGCGCAGTAGCTAGAAGCACAAGCTCTGCAAACAGAGGAAGAATCCTGCCAATTAGATATACAATCAAAAGGGAGAATGAGACAGATGGTACTGTGTGAAAAAGCCTGGGAAAGACAGACAAATAGAGACCAAAAGAAGTATCAAGAGGAAAAGATAAGATTGCTGTCTATTTGTTTTTATCCAACATAAAACAAGTTACATCATAGCATTGTAATGCATCATAATGTTGCAACCTTTGTCTCTTAAGAGCCTGACATTTGCTGTGAACTTCAATATAAGTTCAGGGGTTTTCATTTTTTTCCTAGGACAAGAAGAGTTAAATTTTCTTTAGAGTTATATTGCTATCAATTCCAAAGTAACTTTTAAGACTCTACAATAATATCTTAAAAGGTCTAAGAATCCAACAATACATCTGAAACTTTGTTTGTGAACTGTATGTACATTTGTAGTTGCAGAAAGCTGCAAAACGATCTGCTTCATTTTCCACCTATTGATGAATTCCTGCAAATCAGATTAATACAATAGGCATATGTGGCTTTCCATCACATTAGCTTGATTTTTACAGTAGGAAGTGCCTAAAAGGCACTGCAAGGTAAAATAGCTTATTCTTAAACAGAATGCAAGTAGATTTGCATCTTCATAGACAACCTATGTCAGATATAGTTCTGATATACCAGGAATTAGTTTGTAAGGTGCTACGTACAGACAGTCAAAAAGCCCAAGGCTGAATTGATTCAATCTTCAAAGGTTAGTCTAAGCTGCGTAGATTGAACCAATAAGCAAGTGAACAGACATTCACTTTTGATTCCAATAATGCAGCCACATGCCTCCAGTGGCTTGGGACACAAGCTAAGGGGTACTAGAACACACCTCCCTGCTCAGCTGAAGCAGACAGCTTGGGGCAAGTCTAGACTGCCCAAAGGAGGGTTTGCCAGGTAGGTACAAAGCATCCAGGGATGCTGGGGGATTGTGGGTAAACTTGTATCTAGAGGAGACAGAAGTTCAGTAAACCAATTTATCCTAAACAGGTTAAGTCTGATTTTTACATCCATCCAGGTTTATCTTAAATTGGTTTTAGCCATTCTGAAAGCAGTTTATATGCATCAAACTTCTGGGCTGCATGGTGAGATAAACATGGATGTGTGACAGGCTAGCTGGCAGTGACATAGCTCAGGGGTTTTGAAAGGGCAAAAGATGATTGGAGGACTTGGGATTCCCTTTCCTCACCAATCAGGCCCCAGAGACTCACCCTCCATGTCCCCTGATTGGCCCCTTGGGTCACCTGGAGGGGGATAAAAGGGGCAGCGCAGCTGGCTCATGACAGACCAATGAGGGACCACAAGGAAGGAGCTTCAAAGAGCTGGTCCAGGGGGGTGGGAGCAGTTGCCCCAGAAACACCTGAAGGAGCAGGACCTGCAGGCAGCAGTGGGACCCTCAGCAGTGTGGCATGCGGCCGGCAGGAGAGGCTCCCTGCTGGGCTCCAGGATCCCCAAGGAGAGGCTGCAGCCAGCAGGAGAAGCTCCCCAGCTCCAGCAAGGATCTGAGCAGTGAACTGAGAGGTTCCCAGCTCTGCTTCCAGCTCCTCCAATCAGAGGTCAGGCAGCTCGACACAAGGACGGCCTCCAGGAAGGTCAAGATTGCTAGTAGGCTAGAGCAGTGGTGGTGGTGTGGCAGTATGTTTGCCTACCATGTGGGAGATCTGAGTTCAAGTCCCAGCTGGGATGACTTGGGATGAGTGACCTAACAAGAAGCAAATCTTCTTGCAGTGGAAAGGGGCCGTTATGTTTTCCCCCCTTTCTCCCCCTCCAGGTACCTTGGCCCTATATTCCCTTGTCATTTGACATTTTGTATTTTGTGCCTTTTTTATATTTCACCAACCAGTGTTGTTTGCTCTGCTGTTTGTGTTTTATATTTTGTTAACCCTGTCTTTTGTCAATGATTGTAAGTATTTAACCTTTGTTGAATCCTGCCCCCTTGGGGCATTGTAGTGTCCACTATACCCTCTGATTTATTCCTGTTATGTTCCCAGTATTAAAAGGTATATGGTTAAGTCCCCACTGGTGGTCTGGCTGTGCTCTATAGGGGGAGGAGAGTCCCTACACCTCCCACAGCGCTTGTGCACCTGCTTTGATCCCTTCAATTGGAGAGGGGGTACCTCTTGGAGTACCGCCCAGGTTACAGATGTGTGGTATGTGGCTCTGCAGACCTGTCTGTGGCACTGCGCATTGAACATGCAGGCATTCCCTGCACTGCTACTTTGAACCTTAAGGGAGGAGGGGAGGGATTTTGGCCCCAGGAAATCCCGTGGTCAAAAAAACCCACAGCAAAAAAAAGTGGGGTGGTACACATGCTGCCCAAAACTGGAGCCTGGCCAGCCAGAGCCACACTTCGTCTGCCAGCCGGGCTACCTGCTGCCGGTGCACCATGGTTGCAGCTCCTGGAGGCCCCCAGTACCCCAGATAAGGCCCCTGGAGCCAGCACTGTGCTGGCCCCAGCCTCCTCTACCCCACCTGGGGTAACTTGCAGTGTGCCAGAGCACATGGGGCATAGGAATTCCCTGGGGACAAGTAGCAGAAGCACAAAGTGTGCCACTGCTACTTATCCTGAGGAAAATGCATGTTCCCACTTGTTTGGATGCAGCCATGTTGTGTTACAGATTTGAACTAGTTTCCAATCACTTATAACAGTTTGTGTGTAATTTCTGTCCTTAGCCCAAAGGTACAAATCTACCTTGCATTCTGCCTGACTTCAGACTAACTGAAGGCTAACTACCTGTCTTTACTCTTAAATAAATTAACTAAATCAGAGAGATATAGCATAAGCTTTCATGAGCTTGAGCTCAGTTAATCAGATGCTGATCAGTTTAAGCTTATACTTATGCTAATCCATCAGCTTATGAGAGATAGCTCTGATTTAGTTAGTTCATAAAGTGAAAATCAGCTTCCTGCCTGATTTCAGACTGACGCAGCTAACTACCTCTCTTTACTCTTAAATAGACAATAGTCTCACTTAAGTGTCTGGAGCTTTGGGTGGCTCTAGCAGGCAGAATCTGTCCCTTTGCCTGAGCTCATCCTTTTGCCTTTAATTATTCTTATATCTAGATAGGATTGTGTGGAATACAGAAACACACAAAAAACATTTGCTTTCCTATTACAGACTGCTTGAGACTTTTGAAATGGAACAATCTCCATATTGTTTCCTTAAAATACCTTTTCTCTGTGTTGGAAAATGCATGTCACAATAGACAGGAGTATGCATGTCATTATTTGAAGATGTGGTTAGTAAGCACAAAATATTGATTAGGTGAAGAAAAGGTGTAGTAACTGCTGATTTATTGTACCTAATCTATAAGGCTCCTGTCACATTTGTATCTGACAACAGATGTTGATACAGACCGAATATTTTTGATCATCAGGGATCCTGGTTTTTTCTAATGTAAAAAAATCCCCAATTTTCAGTTAAAAAAGTAATCCCAAATCCACATTTTCCATGATTAAAATGAAACATCACGATACACGCGCACACACACACATGCACACACACACACAGACACAGATATATAAAAGTGGGGTTTCATTTAATACATGGAAAAATGTGGATTTGGGGTTACTTTTTTTAACTGAAAATTGGGTTGTTTTTTTTAAATCGGAGAAAACCAGGGTCTGTGTTTATCATGTTGTCCTGCATATTATAATTTATGTACTATACTAATTGGCTTATTAGCTTGCAAGAGGTCTGAAATCAGTAATAAGCAGGTATCCAGGTTTTTTGTTTCCTGTGGAAAAACATGGAAAACTGGATTTTCCCTTTATAGAAAGCCCCCCACCCCGAGATTTTCCCCATTGAAATGAGAAACCGCAGATTTCCCCTTGTAGGTTCAAAGAGTTCAGGCCTGCAGTGAGCTGCTTGGGGCAGGGGGGGAGCAGGGGGAAGGCAATTGGAGGCAGGGGGTGCTACGTGCATGTGCCTGAACACACACATGCAGCCAGCAACACAGCCAGGCAGGGTGGTAGATGCAGTCCTGGCAGATGCATACAGGTAAATCTATGGGACTCGGGTGGGTTGACGGGGCGGGGAGTTGGAGAGCCAGGGCTTGGGGACCATCTGGCCATGCCCTTTGGTGATGCATCAGGGATGGGGTGGGGGAGCATGTGCCCCTCCAGACTTCTGCACCAACAGCGAGGAATGGGGCATGGGGGCTGCAGTCTAGCTGGACTGGCACCAGGCAGGAGCTCCCTCCATGGCCCAAGGGGTGGGACCCGGCATATGAGGGTGGAGTGGGGCAGGGAGATTTGGTATAGCTACTACCACCACCACCACCGGGAGCCCCACACTAGCCAGACTGCCACAGCCATCAAGGTGAGGCACCCCCTGCCCACCCAGCAGCACCAGAGGTGCACAGATAGTACAGGTATCCAGCAGTGATAGCGTGGAGTCGTGCTCCCCACTGTGGCAGCAGGTAGGGGGCACCTCACCCTGGTGGCCATGGTGGCATGGTTGGTGTGGGGCTTCTGGAACTGGTGGCAGCAGTGGCAGCACCAAGTCTCCTCACTCTGCTCTGCCCTCCAATGATGGAGCAACTGTTGGGCCACAGAGGCAGCTCCTGCCTGGTGCTTGTCTGGCTAGGCTGCAGGCCTGGGTCCCATACCTCACTGTTGGTGTGGAAATTTGGGGGGAAGTACCTGTTCCTTCATGCCTCTCTAATGCATCACCACTGGTGTCACCTATGCCCACATATCTCTGTTCCACACACCCACCCCTTCCCTGTTCATACACCTTCTTCCCCACACACTGAGGCGCCATGGCGCAGCTGGGGCTTTGGCAGGGATATGGGGTTCAGAGAGTGGGAATGAGGCACATTAGCAGGGTTTTCTCCCCAGCTCACTGCCTCCTCCTGCACCGCAACCTGAGCTGAGGTCAGGCTCTGCCCTGGGATGCCCCACCTCAGCGCCCTGGGTGGTTGCACTTGCTGCCCACCTCTAAGTCAGCTTTGCCTACAGGTCATGCCAGCAGGGCTGGGGGTGGCAGGGCAGAGGGGTGTGGGTCATGCTGGTAGGGCTGGGGAGCAGGGGGAACTTTGTCACCCCCTGGGCCCAGGAGGAGGTGGCACTAGCCCCCTAACCCATCCCCCAAACCCAGAGAAGCCTGCCCCAAACCTTCTGCCCCCTTCACAGCTCCTGCGGACATACCCCCAACCTCCCATCACTCCACAGACCCTAGGAGCCTGCCTGCCCCCTCCCTGTCTACATCCTACATGCTATGACTGCATAAAGTGTTAAGCAAGCTTTGGAAATGGGCATTTGGAACTAGCTGACCTGAAACATAAGCAGTTGTAAGAATAAGAATAAGAATCAGAATAAGAATCCACTAACTGAAAAAGCAGCAGTTTTTATTTACAGCTGTTTACCTACATTTAACTCCATTCTCTGTGAATCATATAGACTAAAGGAGCCAAAGAGAAAAAAAGTGTGATAGAAATGGCATGTTCAGAGAAAATCCTGAGGATTCATGATAGAGCAGTGAGGCATGTCTTAGTGGTAGCAGTGTCATTTTATCTTTGTGTGTCTTCACAAGAGCCAGTGGTTTTTATAGTTAAAAAAATGTTATTTGAAGCTTTAATGAAGACTGAAGCAGTCACCTTACTGACTGGTGGAGGTAATTGGTGACCCCCATGTAGTCAGTAACTCCAGTCTAACTGTTGGATAAAAGACTAACGTGCGGGTTCAGCAACCAAGATCTTTGTGGAGTGACACACATAGATTAAGTGGGCAAAAGCAATGTTTTATCTAAAACCATTCATACTCACACACACACACATACAGGCCAATCCACTGGTGCTCAGGTTCAGTCACGATGGCCAGTTGCGGTGCCTCTGGACACAATGATCTTATGGGAGGCACGCCAGTAGTTTTTCCCTGAGTTGATGTGGATGGCATACAATGTCATTGGGGCCAGATCTTCACTGCCATTTTATCCAGTCAGACTGCTGCAGTGCCTCTGACAACCCGCTCAGCCAGTCACCTTGTTGCTGTTGAACTGAGTTGCTGAGTTGACTTAATCAAAATTCACAGACTTTTGGTTACATACGTCATGGCTTAGGCATGCAGATGGATGGATGGTGAGGAATCGCTTGTTTTACAACCTCTTGAGACAGGGAGGCTGCTCTTGTTCTTATCTTCTTGTAGATGGTGTATTTGTTCTTCTTATCTTCCTGTTCTCAAGGCTGCTTTTTCAGTAGACTGGGTATGCTTGAAACCATATTCATTCACTCACTCATGCATTCATCGAAAATTAGTTTTTGATTATATTCTCAACATAACCAGTGACACAAATCTAACTGGTGACTCAGTGATTTTTGCAGCGTGGTTCCTGTTGCGGTTCAGTAGGACAGGGCAAATGATGGTTTGGTTCTGATTCAGGTTCAAGTCAGAATGCCAGTTCAAGCAAGTTCTTAGGCTCTAGTTCAATCCCAGTTTGACTCCCAGTGGAGCAGGGGGCAGTGCAACAGACATTCAGGGAAGCTGTGAACCCTTCAGTACTGGAGGCATTTAAGAAGAGGTTGGTCAGCCACTGGTCAGGGATGTGCCAGTGCTCAAGTTGAGACTCAGCCCTGGAGGGTCGGAGCTGCAGGGTCTTTCCTCTTCAGCTCAGGGTCAGACTGATGCTGTACTGGGGTCAGGAATGAATTTTCTCCTGTCAGATTGGTACAGACTGGGGGAGGGGTTGTCTTCCTCCACAGCGGGGGCATGTCCTCTGCTGGCACTTGGCAGCCTGGTAGTCCTGTGTTATCCCCAGACCCCCACCCTATGTTCCAAGGCTCTGGTAGGGCTAGCCACAATTTTCTTTCCCATTTTTATTGCTTGGAATCAGGAAACCCAATAAGATCACTGGGCTTGCTTGCTTTTCTTCATGTAATACGTGTGAATTTGTGCTTTCTGTGAAAAAAATGCAATTGTGAATCAAGTCATCCTCTATGTACAGTGGCTCTTGCTTTGATGCAGCTCCAATTTTACTTCAGCCTCCAGACGTTGCATTCAAATCTGGAAAAGATGCCAAAGAGTACACATGTCAGCCTTAAAGACCATCTTGCTCAGTTTGGCAAGGATAAATTTCAGACTGCGGTACTGTGTGGTTCTGCACTGCGTGCAGCAAGGCTGTAGATCAGGTTCAGAAGAGATGATTGTAGAGCACAGGGAAAGTGCTAAGCATAAACAGAATAAAAAGAGATGAAGAGAAGACACTGAATTAGTAGGGCCATCAGCAACAGTAAAAAAAAGTGCATTGTGATTGCAGCATTCCAGCGCTCTACAGTTGCCAAAGATCCCTGTGACACCATCGCTTTGGGTTTTATTTAAATGTGTTTAAAAGCAGACATTCCTCTAGATAAAATGGATTTACCTGTTGTCAGGGATTTTTTGAGCAAGCACCTTAGGGGAGGTGGTGGCATTCCCAAGTCAGACCAATTTTTTTCCCAACTACCAGCTGTTTTTGAAGAGGAAAAACAGCACTTTCTTAATGACTTTGAGTTAAACTTTATTGATGTGATTGCCAGTGAATCAACTGATTTCCAAAATACATCAGTTTTCAATATTTTATATCAGGTGCTCTAGGTATGTCCTCGTAGGCATGCTACAGGGGGGTAGGTTGTAGCCGTGTTGGTCTAAGGACATAGGCAGACAAGGTTCTTTGCGTGAATCTGATATCTTTTATTAGACCAACTTAAATAGTTGGAAAATACCGGAAATCTATCAAAGACAGGAATACCCAATTACCTGTGGGGGCACATTTCTTACATGAAAAGCACTCTCTCTCCAATCTCTCAGTCTTGATCCTCAAAGGAAACTTATAAAACACTTCCCAGGGACAAGCCTATGAACTCCACTTCATCAGCCTCCTGGACACTAAAAATCATGGACTAAATATAGACATTGGATTTATGACACATTATAACCTGCCTGACTTAAGACTTCCCAGGTTTCTCTCCACTATTCATCCCCCTTCTCTCTCTTCCCCCCCACCCAGCCTGTCTCTCACCCATTGACTACACAATCTACATTTTCACTGACTGCCTGTCTTGTATGCATACCAGCCCAGCCTCTGGCTTCTTTACTTTTCATTCCATCCAGGAAGAGCACACACCAACTGCTGAAACTTCCTTAGCCTGACAAAGGGTTTTTGAACCTGAAAGCTTGCTTAATAATTGTTTTCCAACTATTTAAGTTGGTCTAATAAAAGATATCAGATTCACCCAAAGAACCTTGTCTACCTAGGCATGCTGACATTCCTGCACCAGAGCTGGTAAAGACAGTGTGCCTGGGGAAAGTTAATCATGTCACCATTTCATAAGCCTTGATTTCTTGTATGGTAGAATTCAGCATCCACTTGAGCGAATATCAACTTTTGTAACAGACAGTGTGAGCTATATGGTGAAGGCTTGGAATGATGTGCTTTGCAATCTGTGGTTACACTGTGTACATATATGTTGCTATGCACATGTAGTTGCTCTGGCAGGAAATACTTAGTAAGATACCTTCAAGCAAGTGGATCACTTTATTGCTCTGATGAAGTCACTTTTAGTGAAAGCTCCAGCTCGTCGTGCATGATTCTTGAGATATCTGAAGCAACACCCTTGATTCACCAACACTTCCAACCAAACCACATGGAATAAGTGGTTCAATTATGTAAAGTACCATGTACAATATTACCAGCTTTATCATGGGTTTGTGGAGCATGAACAAATGGAACAAGGGGATACATCTGTTCTGTGGGAACTAGCCAGCCTGTTAGCAGTAGACAACTGGCACACTTATCTGAAGTACATTTCAGAGAACTGTGGATATCTGGTGACAGCACTGTACATGTTACAGTCCCAAAAATGCCAAATACACAACGTATACAACGCTGTCCTGGATTTAATTCCATGGCTAGAGTATCTTGAGTGGTCAACTGATAATGAGAAAGAGTCCACGGCTCACAAAGTACTGCTGATTGACAGTACCATGTAAAAAGCAAACAGCCAGCAATTGATTTTCTCTGTGCTGTTCATGCACTGGATCCTACACAGATTGGTGCTGTTTATACAGATTATGAAACTGAAACCAGATTCATCTAGCCTCCTCTTAAAGACCCCCAGGGTAGAAGCCAGCTCCACTTCTCTTGGAAGTTGGTTCCAGATCCTAGCCGCCCTGACCGTGAAGTAGTGCCTCCTGATGTCTAATCTGAATTTACCCTCTGCCAGCTTGTGACCGTTATTCCTGGTCACTCCTGGTAGTGCTTGGGGGAAAAGGGACTCCCCCAATGCCTGCTGGTCCCCTCTGACTAGTTTGTAACAGGCCACTAGATCCCCCCTCAGCCTTCTCTTCTGGAGGCTGAACAGGTTCAGGTCCCGTAGCCTCTCCTCGTAGGGCCTCCCCTGCTGCCCCTTGATCATGTGAGGGACCCTCCTCTGGACCCTCTCCATGTTTTC
>NW_017729032.1:174637266-174659997 GCF_001723915.1 Gavialis gangeticus
TCTTCCCTTCTGGCCCCTCATGGAGATGCGCCAGGATAATTCTCTCAAAAAGCTTGCGGTACCAGGATCGAGGTAAGACTAACTGGCCTATAGTTTCCTGGGTCCTCCTCCCTCCCTTTTTTGAAAATGGGAACCACATTGGCCCTCTTCCAGTCCTCTGGAACCACACCAGAGTACCATGAGTGCTTGTAATGCCATGCCAGGGGTCCCGCAGTGACCTCTGCTAATTCCCTCAGCACACTGGGGTGGAGATTTAAAGCTTGTCAATGAAGGCAACATGGAATGGCCAGTGTACAGGCAGTCCTCGACTTACAATGTTTCGAGTTACAATGTTTTGCCCTTACAATGTTTATAAATTGACACTGTTTCAACTTTATGACGTCAGTTTCAACTTTACAATGCTTGATCCAATGAGATGCTATGCTAGCAAACAAGTTTGCTGCATTGCTCATCTCCCTGGAGAACATCTGTCCAAATTTCCTTGGACACTTTCTTTAAGAAAGCAGACAAGACTTCAGAAAAACCTACAGCCAAGACTCCTGAAAAGACTCCAGTCAAGAACCCTTAAAAAGGTCCAACCAAGAGCCTTTCAAAAAGTCCAACCAAGTCACCTCAAAGAAGTCCTTCCAAATCAATTTGATTGCTATTTACAATATAAATACATTAATGTAGCTATATTACTCATCTATAATTGATCAAGTACAAAATTCTGAGCTATGTTTGGTGAAAATAGGATGTTGGGCCTTGGTTCAGGAACTAATACCCCATTTATAACATTGTTTCTTATGAGAAAATTGGTTCTGAGTTACAACATTTCGACTTAAGATGTGGTTTTCAGAAACCAATTGTGTTGTAAGTCTGAGGACTGCCTGTATTTAGGAATTGCAAAATGGATTTGCAGACATTGAAGATCCCATTAAGTTCTGAACGGCCATTGAAGATAGCATTCCCAACCTGGCAAAATATGTGGTGGTTCTCCTCCAACTAACTAAAAATTCAGCTGATGTGGAAAAATGTTTCAGCAAACTTGGGGGTCTTTTCAGTGCTCAGTGCCAATGTCTGGAAGATGAAAATGTAGATGAAATACTGCAACTCTATTTTAACAACCCAGACTAACTCAGAGAGTGATTCAATTGTCTGCATTAAAGAAAAACCAGTTTAGCTAGCATTTGGGTTGGAGCCCTGGGCTAGCCTGAGGACTTTCTGTTTATTTAAGAGGGAGCATAACTTACAGGTATTAGTCCATGTACTTGAAAGGCCCAGATGGCGAGTTTATTCTGCAGTCTTTGATCCTACTCAAAACTGTTTGTCAACTGGGACTAGGAATTTGGGGTGCAGCAACTGGCAGAGGTTAGCAGCCACGCCCCACAGCCACCAGTTGGGAGTGAGGACCAGTGTATCCCAGCAACTCACTGTGGGCCCCCCAGGAGCAGCTTACATTGCAACAAGGACCAGCGCACTCCATCAGCTCACTGAGGAGCAGGGACCCCTCAGGAGCAGATTATATCACAGCACAATGCAGCAGTTCACCTCAGTAGCTCACTGAGGGACTGCTCCCCAGAGCAGCTCACAGGGCTCCCAGCTTACAGGGCTCTCCTATCTGGCCAGTTAGGGTGAGGCAGGTATAGGGTGGTGGGGCCCAGGGCTCCCCCCCTTGGATGGACCTCCCAAGTCCAGACTGCCTGGGCTTGGCAGAAGCTCCCCAAGGGCTGGGGTGTGGCAAGACACTTTGGGCACCTGCCACTTTAGTAGTGACTCAGGAGCCAGGCTCCGGGGGAGCAGTTTGCAATCAGATTGGTCACGTGTCCCACTAGGGGTGGGGCTAGCAGTCTGTGAGCCCCAGGCAGGAGGCAGAGCAGGTGGTCTGCTGCTGGCCAGGTAACATCTGGTGGAATGTGGATGGGACTGTAAGGGAGATGGAGGTCCCAGCAGACCCAGGAAGCCCGGGCCAAGGGACCCTGGATGAGTGAGTGGCCCCAGGAGGGCTGAGAAGAGTGGAGAGCTCAGGTGGGCTGGACTACAGAATTTAAGCCTTAGAGTTTAAAAGTGCTTTAAGCTGTTCTTTGTGTGTTCTTCCTCCTTTGTCCTATAATAAATCTGGCTTCTGTTGGTACATTGCCTGCAATATTTGTTTATTCAGGACACACCAGTTTAAATCTCATTGTTCCAGGTTTCTGGGTGGGGGATCAAGCTGAAGCTAAACTTGTTTTGGACCCTCCACCCCCCCAAAAAAACAAAACAAAACAAAACAAAACAAAACAAAAAAACAACAAACAAAGCTTGAACCCAGCCCTTATTGCTGCCAACAGGCACAGGGAGCAGAACAACAGGGGCTGGCACTGCTCAGAGCCACAAAGCAGCAAGGTGACAGTCGTCGTAGCTGTACCCATGTCCTGGCACAGGGGGAGAGCTGCTGCCGGAAGGGAGTGAGTGGCAAGCAGGCAGGGGTTGGTGGTTGGGAGTGAGGGGCACTGGGAGGGCTTGCGGCGGGGGCTGTGGCTTGGGAGTGAGGGGCAACGGCATGGGAAGGGCCTAGGTCATGACATGCCAGGGCTGCTCAGCACCACAAAGCAGCAGGTGTGGGGAGACAGGCACAACTGGACCTACATCCTGGTGCAAGTGGGCAGCTGCAAGCAGTGGGTCAGGGGCTGCAGGTCAGGAGTGACGGGCACCAGCATGTCAGGGATGCTCAGCACCACAAAGCAGTGAGAGGAACAGCTGCAGCTGGACCTGCATCCTGGTGAGTGAAGGGGCAGGGGGAACTCTGATTTTCCATGATAAAAATATATAGGTATTTAGAATGTATTTTATTATAATGATTGAGGCACTGGTAGGCTTCAAAATTGCTTTAAAATTGTAAATATATCAATAAAACAATGTGTTCAACTGATACCTTTGGATATAGTGGCATTTCATTTTATTTGTGGAAAAACACAGATTTGGGGGTTTTTAATCAGAGGATTTTGGATTTTTTATCAGACAATTTTGGATTTTTTTAACAGAGGAAACCAGGATCCCTGGTCATTATGCAGGGTAAATTTGCATCTTATAGACTAACTACATCAGAGATCTACAGCACACACTTTCATAAACAATGGATTACTTCATCACTTAAGGTCAGACTCTCACAGTAACAGTGGACAAATCAAGTTTTCACTCTCCTGTGCTTATTTTATCACAGCAGGAGCTGTGTATGCTCCACTGGGGAGAAAGCAGGACTTGCAGTAGTGTTAGGTCATCTGAACTGGTGATCAGAGCAGTAGGTAAAAGCTGCAAGAGAAAGCTGCCTGAAGTGAAGACAAAAACCTTTGAAGACACTAACTGGGTTTCAACAGAAGGGAGTTTCCCACCTAGTGCAGAGTCTTTTATGGTAACAAGACAATCAGCAGCAGAGCAGTCAATCCCACCACTTGATCAACAAGCCTCCTGTATCCAATTACATCAACCTCAGGAACTATCTTTTGTCTTCAGTGCTATTAAGGTAGGCTGATGGAGAGTGTATGATGTCCTAGACTAATAAAAGTACTTTAATCCTGGCTGGCTCCTGTGAGGAGATTGAATACATAAGATCGTAAGCAATAATTAACAGCAGTTGCTGCTGTGAAGTTGTGGTTAGTTGTGAGGGAGGGAAGGGAAAATTTTCTCCATCGTTAAATTTAATTAGGTGTATTATATGCTCCATTATTGAATCCCAAACTGTACCATAGAAAGTAATAGCAGGAAGCATTTCTGTTTTCCATTTCCTAGCTAACAAGGATATGTGTATTCCCACATATCATGGATAATGATACTATGGATGTATACTATCAACTGAGGCACCCTGCAGGGATTTCTCCCCATGGGGCCATGAAGAAGTGGCAAAGCTCTTCTGTCACTAATGCAGAACCCCCCAAAACTTGCTTTCTGTACCACTGTTATAGGAATTACTAATGGATCTCTGCAGCCTCTACTTCAACCTCAGCATCCTTTCCACATACAAGCTGACCTAAGGGGCACTGAAGTCAGTGGGAGTTTTTTTCCTTTACTACTGCCTGCTTTAAATCAGGCCCAGATTACAGAAACTTGCTGCCACTGTACCCAGTAGAACAGGTTACACTTTAACAATGGCTTCATATTCCTTCAGTACAGCTAATGGCCATCAAGGTCAAGGTCCAGTATCCACCCAGTGTTAGTAACGCCTCCAGCGAGTATGGGCAAAGTACTCCAGTTTCTCTAAACAATTGTAGTGTTGTGGTAGCCATGATGGTTTAGGGCAGAGGTTCCTAGACATTTTCTTATTGTGTACTCCCTTCCAGATTTACCACCTGCCCATGTACCCTTACCAGCATATGCTTTATATTTTAACCTCTTAAGTCCTAATTATTATTGTAGCCCAGGCAACTTGGGTATATACTCCCCTTCTCCAACTGAAGGGGATTGTTAGCTGGCAGGTGTGCTGTGGGGTGGGAACTGCAGACCACTCAGTTTCCCTCTGTCCCTATAGAACCAGGCCAGGACAATCAGGGGACATAACTATATACAGATTTATTTACATTAACTTATCACAAGGAAAAGAAACATGGATATAAACATATGTACAATATATATTTTATAAGATATTTAAACAAATAACATAAACTATACCCTCTGGGTAAATACCATAAAACCTTATACCAGTGCTCCAGATACAGGTGTCACAGGTAAGTATCTGATCTGAAACAGATAAACCCCAAAATAAACATAGATAGCCAACAGATAAACTCTAGATTAGTATGGGTGAACAATAAATAAGCCACAAATACATACAAATAAACAACAGATGAAATAATAGGAACAGGGGGGTCCCAGCAGAGTCCTAGGACTCTACTCATCTACTCATTTACAAACACGAGAGTTCACAAAACATAAGGCATGCCATCACACCACTTACGGTGCAAGAACCCCAAAGATAAACTTAATCCCAAGGGGAAACCCCAATGCCAAGCGGAAACCACTTAGGCTTTTCCCAAGCCCTACAAGGAAGCTGGCAACCTTAGAGGGGCCCTCCCAGTGGGACCTCCACTTTCAGGAGCCCTTCACTAACCAGGGGGATCTCCCTCTCCCCTGTGGGAATGTTCTTTTCCCTGCAACTCACAGCTCCCAGGCCTGGAAGGTGGCCCTTTTCCTCTGCGCCAGGCTGCTCTCTCGCCTGCAGTGGTTGCTGTCCCCTGGAACATGGCTCCACTATGCAGGGCTTCTAGGGCCTCTGGCTTGGTCTGGTCTGCTGGCTCAGTAGCCTGATCACCGTCTGGCTCCCTGGACTCAACTTTTTGCTATGTGTCAGAGGCCTGGGCTGCCTCGTACAGCACCAGGCTCGGTCCGCTCCCAGACCCTCTGTACAGTGCCTCCTGCACCGGGCTCCCAGCCTTGTTCTGGGGGTTGAGGACCTGAGCCGCCCAAGTGCTCCAAACTCTACTCTATGCACTGTCCTGTGCACCATGTCTCAGGCTGCACTCCAGAAGTTGCAGACTTGAGCCGCCTCACACAGCTCCCAGGGTCTGGATGCTGTGTGCCGCGCTGCACACCAAGAGCCCAGCTGCTCCAGCCATCTGCTGTTTCCCATTGATGGAAGTCTTCAGGGCGCTTCTGGGCTACTGCTTCACCCTGCTGAGCAGCTCTCCTCAGCTCTTCTAAGCCCCACTCTTCTCTCTTCTCTCTTCTCTCTTCTCTGTCCAGGATGTGTTCCCTCATGCTGGACACACAGCTCCTTTTATACTCTCCAGGGCTCCACCCCTGAAGTCTTCCGGACCTGAGTGTTGCAGTCTTCAATCAGGTCTGGGGAGGGAGGGGGACTCCTCTCCCCCTCCCCTCAGGAAAGGGGCATGACTTCTCTTGCTGCCTCCTGATTGGCAGATGGGCTCCACCAGTCAAAACAGCAAGATTTCAAGCCTGGGACTGAACCCAAGCTCCGAAAGACAAGCCTGCTACACTATTATAATACAAATTAAATCCACCATTACACAATTTCTCCTGTGTACCTCCCAGAGATATTTTTCATACCTGCAGGGGTACACATACCACAGTTTGGGAACCCCTGATCTAGGGAATGTGTGAGATGGAAGATTTGTTCTGTAGTCTATATATAATATCCAATTATATTTTACTAGACCACTTTTACAGTTAGTATTTAGCTTAGGGTGTATCTACTTCTTTCTCAGAGTTGAAGAAGGGCATTTTGTGCCTGAAAGCTTGTTTGATATATGTACGATATAGTCATAGTTGGTCCAATGAAAGACACTGCCAATCAGCTGTTCTCTGTAGCAAGGAGAATACGAGGGAGTGATACAAAGAAGCCACTTTTGGCTCCACAGCCTGAATGACCCCCTTCTACAGCTGGGTTGAGTAAAGGGAGACACTGGTCACATCTACATGAGATGATGACTGTGCAGCAGCTCATTACTACTGTGCAGTAGCATTGTGTGGCAGGAAGTGTAATGTGATGCTACTGCACAGTATAAGCGTCACCTAAAAGCTGTTCAGCAATACTACTGCACAGTAATTCCGGTTACTGCACAGTCATCTAGTACTTGTTTATACAAGTACTAAATGACCGTGAAGTAATGATTGCGCAGTCAGCATCTCATGTAAACATGACCACTGAGGGAGGTGGCACCTCAACGCTATGTATCTCTCATACCTCTATTATGGGATAAAACTTGTCAAACCTAGTGCTAATTGGTGAGTGGCTGTGAAAGCATTAACACTTGACTGCACCTCCCTCCCCTCACCACACCTTTGCTTCTGGGAAGGCACAGAGAAGTTGTCAGCCATCTTGCAAAACAATATCTTTATTCTTCTGTGTCTCCATGAAAAGAAAATCAGCTTCCTCACTTCAGATATGCACCCTAATTTTGGAGGACCATTTTTGGGAAAAGAGTGTGTATTGTATGTGGGAAAACATGGAACTTAGTGTCTCAATGCAGACAGTATGGTTATTCAAAGCATAATTTCCATATGGGCCTAACTGAGATCCAGAGAGTTGCTGGGTGGTGCCCACATCCCACCTAAGTTCCCAGAGAGGGACAATCAGCTATGTGTGCTTGCGGCATGCTGAATGGTCTTTTGCCACTAGCTGTAGCTACCTGGGACAGTCTCTTCCACAGATACGTACAGCAGAAGTAGCAGACCCCTCCTCATCATTTAGGGACACCTGCAGCCAACAATGTGGTGCAAGGGAAACATTAACTGAAGCAATAGAGTGCAATAGCCACAGAATATGAAACAGGCATATGTAAGGGGTTTCAGATAGCTCTATGTTATGTTATGCTACTTTATTAGGGAATGTTACACTATCTCATTAGGGACAAGGAGCGGATTAGAAGAAGAAAGAGTTAAAATAGAACTTAAAGAGGCACAGGGTTAGGAAAAGGCTGGAAATCTGGGGTAGAGTGTTTGGGGGAGACACTAATGTCAGAGTATCAGACTAGGGAGCATGATGAGTATTTTGTGGGTGGGATGGATGTTAGGAACATCAGAGAACAAACTTGACCATGCTCCGTAATGCCACTGTTGTGTTGCTGTACTATTGGCTGCACAAAGAGGGGGGTCTTGGACCCCATGGTCAGTTCCAGCCCACAGACTGAGCTCCAGGCATCATATGCCTATCACCCACATGTAAATTTTGGGGGTTCTAATTGAGCAATTACTCCTACAGAGATATCATTTCACCCTGACTCTTCCTCATTCTTCTTCACCTATTTGACAGATGTTGGGACTGCCTAAAGCCATGTGCTATGCAAACTGGTCCTGGTCTCTCTCTGTCCTGGTCAAGTCACTTTCACCACAGATATTCTGGCTTCAGAGTTCTTCCAGAAGTTTATTGCTAAGACTATGGGCATCAGACAGTCCAGTTCAAGCAAACTTCACACAGTATTGGAATAAGGACCATGCTTGAATTTCATCAGATCATGGGCTTCCTAAATTTCTAGGTGTGGTAAATGGAACATAGGTTAACTCACTGGAAAAAAAAGAGACTAACCCCCGTGATTGTGTCAGTCAGTGCAGAACCTATACGATGGACATGATGGTAGTCTGCAGTGACCACTTGAAAGTCATCTACATAGTTACTGTGTACCCGGGTTTAGCTACAGCTTCTGCTTGTGAGCCCAGTCTGGTACCTGAATTCTTTTTTGCTATATGGACTGGAGTTCCATCATTGGTGGCTCTTGCTAAGTGTGTTTTCTCATTGTGTCTCCTCTCACCTCAGTTGATGAGCTTTTCCTAATTCAGTGCCCCTGCAATTGTCTAATTCTCTTTGGCTGTCCCCCTTAGCCAGTGTTCCTCAGAATCTGCCTCTCTGTTTCTACAAGACTCATTACTGGTCCCATTGATTTTGGTAGCTGTCTGTGAGTAATCCATCCAACTCTGATTACTATGTCCTTTAGTGCACCCAGAAAATGATGCAGAGCAGCACTGCAACCATGGATGCAAGCTTATTGGATCAACAGCAGAAACAGGCATTGTGAAAGCATGTGGTGGGGCCTCAGTCCAGCTGGTGACACATTGCCAAATGGCATCAAAAATGGTGAATTGGATTTTTTTGGCATGCTGCATTTTGCAAAATATAAACGTGCAACATGGAGTTTATACGCCTGAATGGCTAGACAATGAGGAATAAGGGTGATGGATGCAGAGGGAGAAGAGGATGAAGTAGAGTTAGCTGCTGAAGAAAAACATGTTAAGGATGATTCATGGGTACTTCACACCAAGGTGTTTCCTGCTCCCAGTGGGAGCTCCCCACCAGCCCTCAATAGATGTCAATGGAAAAGTACCATGGGACAGACACACCAGCAATGTGTTCCCTACCAAAGAAACCAGAGTACAAGACAAGCACAGAAAGATGCAAGGTGGGATAAAAGGTTATACCTTTGTATTTTTGGAATATGGGCATAAAAATACATCAAAATATATGCCCTTTCATGCTTCGTGGTCCTACCCACTTACTACCCTCACAATGTGTCAAACAGAAGAGGCCCGATGGAGATGGACACAGAGATCACCAACCACATGGAAATCACTAATGTGATTATCAAATACCAAGGGATGTCTGCAACCAAAGTCTTTGTTCAGAAAGTCTGGATTGCTGAGCTATGAGTGTGTTTCAATGTTCCTCCTCCCCAAAGACATGACCATTGCACCTGCCTGGAATTAGAGGCTCTTAGTTTTCTTGGAGCTGCACAGTGGTTGACTATTCCTGTGCCTTTTTCCTGTTACAGGCTGACTGTAGTAGAAGTCAGCATGTATTTAGTAGAACTGAATATGAACAATCAGTTTTATCGGAAAATCCTGCAAGTTCTGTCCTAGCCCTTCTGCCATGAAACACAACTCTCTCCTTCCAAGGTCTAAAAACCCATGGAGGAGACTAACCATTTGAATAGCTCTATGGTAGGGATCAGAAACCTATAGGACCATTTTAGGCAGCCTGTGGAGCCAAGGAGATTCTGCAGCATATTGGCAGAGAAGGGCTTTCTTGGGCAGTCAGGCAAAGCAGTGGTGGCACTGTGGAGAAGGAGTGGCGACAGCAGCTCCAGTTCCAGTTCCAGCAGCAGTGGCATGGGCTGGGTTGAAAGTAGTCCACGCTTGGAGCTAAGCTTTTCCTATGTGTCATTCTCAAGGACACAGCATAAGGCACTCCTTGGTAGGGTTTGAATTACACTTCGATTCTTGTGGGGGGGTCTGTGGTGGTGGCAGCCAGAAGGCATCCTGGGCTGCTTAGAAAGTCATGGGCAGGATAGGGGCTGACCGGCCTGCGGGGGGTGGGAGTGTTCTCATCTCTTATGGGAGCTCTCATCATTTATGGGGGGGCTCAACTTCCCCAAGCTCCCCATAATTCCTGCTCCTTGGGCATGGTTATATGGCTACCCTTCTGACCACATATTCATCATGGATAAAACAAGCTCCACCCACCCACTTCTTCTCAGGACAAGCAATTAGATAAAAGCAATCAGGTGCAGGACAAAGACCTTTATGCCCTTATTTCTTAATCATCATTTTCACCATATTTTAAGACTGAATCTTTAGGTGGTTGGGAATGAGAGGAGAGTCATATTTCAAAGCAAACTAATGGTGAATGACCCCCTGCTAGAGAGGACTAAGTATATAATGCTGCTGATATAGTCCCAGAATCTCAGAAGAATACCATTCTAAGTGAGAATGACAAGGGTGCAATATATCAAATGAAAGGTGACATACTTATGTAAACTCTTTAAGAAGCTAGTGGAAAAAATTGATCCTAAATTCACATTTACACCTGGTCATTTTACAATGTCTCTTGGGCCTGTGCCAGAAAAATGCTTGGGACAAAATTTGTGATGGGAAAGAAGCAATCTATTCTAACACATACTGATCACTCTCCCTTTATACCTCATTCTTTCTGTGCTGCAAAAGCTCTCTCCTCTCATTTTCTTCCATTATATATTAATTGAAAACATATAGTATCTTTCTTTCCTAAATGTAATGTTGACAGCAAGTGACAAAAGCTGTTTTTGATTCACATGCATATAGGATCATCTCATTTCAGGCTTTCAGTTCTCTGACCAATACAATGGGGGGGGGGCGGGGGAGAAGGGGGCTTGGTCAGTAGCCCACACTTGGCACAAGACAAAAGCTAAAGATAATAGAACAATAGTTTAGATACTATCAATTGTATAGTCTTTGCATGTCCATATGAGAAATAATAAATACTGTTAAGGTTTTAGATTAAACTGAAACTACTACTGAAGCTGGATATGAATTTAATGCAATTTTATAAATACTTTAAAGGGAACTACTCAAATTACATAAAAAATCTGAGATGACCTTTTTTGTGTAATGGTTTTTCACATTAGTTTTCACCATCTTCTGAAGGACTTCAGAAAATAAAAAAGCCATCCATGCTACAGTCAATATAATTAATTAGTTCAATTTATTCACAGCTTACTTTAGCCTTCCTCAGCAAAATACTACATTATGCAACTATCTATGTGCCCTTTTTATAGATGCTGGGTTTTTTTTCCTTCTGTAACTAGTTCCTTCCCTGCTAGCTGGGAAGTCCCTTCACCACTCCTTTTTAGATCACTGCTATGGGAAATAAAAGTCAACCTGGATAAATTCAAGGTTTAAGTTTAGGAAGCCTGTCACCTACATTAATGTGTTCTAAATTACCTGTAATACTCAGGAAAAAGACATCCAGTAGTCACTGATATTACTGGATACTGACCTCCAACACCTGAATATTAACTATTTGTAACCCTAAGGGCATATATGCACCAGAACCAATAATCATAAGGAGCAGGGATTTACATCTGCACATCATCTGCCTTGTGGTGACTGTCCATTTTCATGCTCTTAGGCTGTGGAAGGTAAAAGCTAAACCACTGTAGATTGTACAATGGTGAAAAAATGAGGGGTAAGAATGTGCACATGGATCGTTACCATGGTATAGCCAAGACATGGTAAATCCCGGTCCCTTTCATTTTGCAGAAACTAGTTCATGTACACATCTCCAAACTCATATTGGGAAACTGGTATCAGGAGATGCAGTTCAGTCTCTTTCCAGCACCTCAGTAGAGAACTCCACTTAATGGTCTATGGCAGTCAAAAAAAGAAGAATGTATCAAGAATAGGATAAAAATATCCTGAAATCATCATTCCATTATGTAAATCACTCACATGCCCTCAGCTGGGATATTGATGTTAGCACCCAGTAACCTTCAGGCCCCTTTTACACTAGCCTTACAATGTAAATATGGCATAAAGTAAGGATTTTGTATAACAAAATGTCAATGTCTATACTATTTTCCGGTCACCACATCTCAAATCCAGGAAAGATCTCAATGTGAAGAGAGCCTAAAGAGACCAGGACATCTAGTTTAGCATGAAGATGCCTTCATAAATTTCATAGAGATTTCATAGACATTAGGGCTGGAAGGGACCTCGGAAGATCTTCAAGTTCAGCCCCCTGCCCCAGGGGCAGGAAGTCAGCAGGGGTCATAGGATCCCAGCAAGATAAAAGTCCAAATTTCTCTTGAAGGTGTTCAAAGTAGGTGCTTGAACTACCTCTTGGCAACCATCTATTCCAAACCTTGGGGGCTTGGACAGCCTGAAATGGTCATGGAGAAGTTTGAGACCATTCAACCTTGTCATCCCTTGGGGCGCTCTGGTGAACAGATATTCCCCCAGATCCTGGTGAGCACCCCTGATAAACTTATAGGCAGCCAGCAGATCACCCCTGAGCCTGCACTTTTCCAGGCTGAAGAGTCGCATAGCTCTCAGCCTCTCGTCATAAGGTCTGTTTTCCTGACCTCTGATCATTCATGTGGCTCTTTTCTAGACTCTCTCAAGCTTCTCCACATCCTTTTTGAATTGTGTCACCCAAAATTGTACGCAGTACTTCAGCTGTGGCCTCACCAAGGCTGAGTACAATGGGAGAATGATGTCCTGGGATTTGCTTGAGAAGCATCTATGGATGCAAGCAAGCATTTTGCTCACTTTACTAGCTGCAGCATCACACTGATGGCTCATGTTCATCTTGTGGTCAATCATGACTCCCAAGTCCCTCCCTTTAACAGGACTTAATAGGACCATGGTAGAGATGCAAAAATGAAGAATGATATAGAAGAAGTAATCATGGATTTTAATTTACTTGTTTTCATCCTGTCAGGAGAAGGGGGACATACAATGACAAAAGAGAGGTAAGACTTTTTTATACTAGGCACAAGTTGTGGAAATCATTGGTATACTTATTGATATATGCGGAACAAAGTCATCACAGTCCAGGATAAGTTAAAGTGTTTGCTTTAGTTTAACCTAATAATATTAAGGAATTAGACCACCTGAGAGTGAAGTGGGGAGTTATCACTTATGCAGCTAAGAGAATTTAAGAGAGGAAGAAGGAAGTTGTAATGAACCATAAAACCAATGTCTATGAATTTATGAATCTGCGTGGCTTCATCATCTCATTTTTTGTTTGGTTTGTGTGCAGCAGGTAGGAAGGGAATGTTTGAGACTGGTGCCCCTGGGAATGCCAGGACAGCAATACAGACATTCCCTAAGACCCTGTTCAGTGAATGGAGAGTCATACATGTAGTAAGAATGGATTTACAAAGCTAGTATGGTGATAAGGAGACTTTTAGGTTTGCCAATAGAAAATGCTGATGAAAGGGATTATCTGAAACCCTACCTCTCCTGGATTTGGTACCTACTTGCAGGTCAAAGTTAGACACATGAGCAAGACTAGGATTCATGATCTAAAACCTTCTCCTGCACTTGGGTACCTGAGGCTGTTCCACTACAAACCCCACAATTGACTGGAGACCAAAGGTTTGAGAGTGGGCATAGAGGAACTCAGAACAGCCTCACTGATGTATTTCTGAATTTGGAGGTTGTCAGCAGATGTGGATGGGATGGACAAGTGTGTCCCTGTCTTTATCAGGACCTTCTGCCACCACAGTATAGACAAGCCTAGAGCGGTCTTTCTGAAGACACAAAACTGGTTCACTCTTTGCTTTAAGATGTGGCCATTGGTTGTGCTAATGCCTAACTTTTAAATAATAGCCTTGTGGGCACAACAGTCATTTAGGAAATGGGAGTCCTAGGTTCAGTACCATTCTCTCATTAGCAACCTACATCAACCCTACATCTCAACCCTGCATGAATATTAGCAAAATCTTAGGGTGCTGACAGATGTGCAGCTTACCACTGTAACTCATGGCACTTCACACGAAGTGCCATGAGTTACAGTGAAACCCCCAACCCAACAGATGTTTGCTGTTTGGTCAGGAGGGAGGGGAGTGGGGAGGCCAGGTGTGATCAAGCTCCACTATGAAGTCAGTACAGGGGACAGAGGCTGTGTGTTTCTAGCTTCTCCCTCCCCCTGCTCCAGTGCTGTCTTCAGGATAGGATGGGGGGAAGAGAGTAGAGGGAGATCCATCTGGGGTTTGACCAGTCTGCATTGAAAGATAGAGCGGGTGCATTGGAGCCCCCACCTCCTCCCCAAGATGTGGGGCTCCAATTCACCCACCTCGCCCTCCAGTGTAGGCTGGGCAAAGCCCAGACGGAGCTCCTTCCCCTTCCTTCCCCACTCCCATTCTGAAGACAGCACTGGGGGTGGGGCTGAACTGAGGCAGCCCAGCTCTGTTCCCAGGCAGAGACAAACAGAAGTTAATGGAGGCCCTCCACTTTGGTGCACCTTTATCTGAACTTTCATTAAATGAGAGTTAATTTGTTTTGCGATTGGGCACTTTTAAAGTGCTCTTCAGCTGTGTACTTCTGTCACAGTACAGCTATAGAGCACTTTCAAGAGGCTGATTGCACAACAAACATAACTTCTGTCTGTGCCCTTAGGTACTACAGACTCCAACACCTGCATCTTTGGGTAGGATTGGAGAACTCATTTAGATTTAAGTGACTAAGGATGTTTTTACATGGGCTCCGGGGGGCGAGAGAGAGGGGGTGCTTTAATTAGAGCATCCCCGATCTTCAAAATGGTGGCTGGGGTGCTTTAACTAAAGCTCATCAAACAAGCTTTAGTTAAAGCACCCCTGCCACCGTTTTGAAGTAGCCATGCTGATACATGAGATATGGAGGCTAGTGGAGCATGCAGCAAACTCAATTAATTGAGTTTGCTCCAAAGCACTTTAATTACAGCATGTCAGAGCAGCCTCCATGCATGCGTACAGACACCCTAAGTTCTTGTTTTGATCTGGCACTAAGGTAATCTCTTCTTTTTTAGGAAGTTTTTTGTGGTACTATTAATCTCCAAAGAGTTAATAGAATATGCTTCCCTTACTGGTTAATACAATAAGTTTCTGTACTGTTTAAAATCTCACTTTATCACTAGATCCTGATATGAGTATTAGGATTTTTTGGACAGAATTAAAGGAAGAGCTTCATAATCTTACACATCATTAGTAATTACGTGTATCATCATAGTGTTAGGGGCCCTGGGCATGGAATAGGAATCCATTGTGTTGGGTACTGTGTGAATTAAAATCAAACAAAAAAAAAATTAAATTCCCTTATATAGTTCTTACCACTTACAAAGTCCTAAAGTATTATGAATACTGAATCCAGTTCAGGTAATATAAAAGTGATGTTGTTGCTATGGTGGTCCAGAAATTATGAGAGACACAAGGATTGCTTAGGGTGATCTGTTTTACTGGATCAGCTATGAGATTGGGATAAAGTTAATGAGCTTTTACATGCAAGACATTCTTTCTCAGGTCTCAGTTCAGTGATTCTTAACTAAGTGCCAGGGTACCATGAGGTGCTGTAAGATATTTTGAAGGGTGCTTCAGCTGTGAGAAGATAAGCCAGTTGTGAGGAGATAAGCAGATAAGCTCAGACTCAGATAAGCAAAGACTGAGACTTCTCTCTGCCTGGCCATTACTCGTCCAACACTGCCTGGTCTCTCTGCAGGGAGGCAAGCACTGTAATAAATAAGTTAGTTTCTTAATTGAGGTACCCCTCAATTCATAAAAGTTTTGGAGGGGTGCCTCAAGTCTAATGAGAAGTGCTTTGAGCGTAAAAAAGTTGAGAATCATTGATATGTTGCCCAGATCCCATGGCACGTGGGGTTTGTTGCCTGCCCGGAGCTCAGATTCGGGACATCATAGCAATGATCCTGGACCTGATCTGGTCCTCTGATCACTACCCCTTGGTCCTCATCCATGGGGACACTAATCATGTGGCCGGGAATAGTCCGGACTGTGTCATGAGAGATTACAAGGCTCTGGGGTCCAAGCTTAGGGAGACAGAAGCACAGGTGGTTTTCCCATCTGTTCTTTCGGTGAGTAATTATGGACAATGCCATGAGGACTGCATCGGAGAGGTCAACTGGCAGCTTTGGAGCTGGTATTACTGGGCAGGTTTCAGATTCTTCAACCACAACCTGCACTTCCACACAGGAGACATGCTAGGGCAGGATGGGCTACATCTCTCCCCGACAGGTAAGTGTGTTTTCTCTTCCAGGTTGGCTGATCTTATATGGCAAGCTTTAAACTAGGTTCATCGGGAGATGGGGATGCAGAAGTATGAGAGGACACTTATGACGTGAGCAGGCCAGGTGACGTGAGCAGAAACAACACACTCAGGTAAGTGACAAGGGCCTGGGCAAGCTTGGGAACAAGAGGGCAGCATAGACACCCATAGGAGGTCTCAATTGCCTCTACACAAATGCTAGAAGTATGGGGAATAAGCGGGAGGACCTTGCCCCTCTGCTAGCTAGCAAGAACCCAGACCTGGTTGAGCTTACAGAAACCTGGTGGGATTCTACCCATGACTGGACAGTAGACATCGAGGGCTACAGGTTGTATAGATGAGATAGAGTAGGGAGAAAGGGGGTGGGGGTTGTAGCACTCTATGTTAATGAGCAGTACACATCCTCAATGATCAGGATGGGCTCAGAAGAGGGGCAAACTGAGGCACTCTGGATTAGAATGCAAGTGAGTCATGGGGAAAAGGACTTGATAGTGGGTGTCTACTACAGACTGCCTCACCAGGGGGATGAGCTGGACCTGGAATTTTCAGGTCAGGTCACGGAGGCTGTAAGAACAAGGGATGTGGTTGTCATGGGTGACCTAAACTACCCAGACATCTGCTGGGAGGATCAGTCAGCTAGATATGAATGCTCACGCAGGTTTTTAGCCTGCATACAGGACCTCCTGGGTTACCAGGAGGTACATAATCCCACCAGAGGAAATGCCTTGCTGGACTTGTTCCTTGCCACAGGCAATGACCCGGTGAGGGATCTGCGGGTGCTCGACTACCTAGGTGTTAGTGACCATCATCTGCTGGAATTTACTATCTGGTTCAGGGTGGTGAAAGCAAGCAGTAAGGCAAAAGTCCTTGACTTCAGAAGGGCTGACTTCAATGAGCTAAGGAGATTAGTAAGGGAGACACTGGGGACTTGGAGCTTCAATGAGATGGGAGTCCAGGATGGGTGGTTGTTCCTCAAAGAGATGATCCTCCAAGCTCAGAGGGAGTCAGTCCCAACGTGAACCCAAGGGGGGGGCAAGAGTGCTAAAAATCCCCCTTGGCATCCAGGAGGGCCTGAGGGCATCTAGGAGGGCCTGAGGGCAAAACAGGTGGCATAAAATTAGTGGAAGCAAGGGGCAATCACCAAGAAGGATTACACCTCCATTGCTTGTAATTGCAGGGAGGTGATAAGGAAGGCCAAGGCAGAGATGGAACTAGGGCTAGTGACCAGAATTAAGGATCACAAAAAGTCCTTTTTCAAATACATAGGGAGTAATAAGAAGGCACCAGGTAACATGGGGCCCCTCCAGGACAGGCTTGGCAATCTGGTGGTTGCAGCAAAGGAAAAAGCTGATCTCTTCAATGAGTCTTTGCCTCCATATTTCTGAGCAGAGACCAGGACAACTCACCCAGTAGGACTACGGACAGGCTCAGGGGATATGATACCATGCCTAGGGTCAGGGACAATCTAGTTAGGGAACTCTTAGAGGGGCTGGACATGTATAAATCAGCAGGTTGGATGCTTTTCATCGGAGGGTACTGAGGGAATTGGTGGAGGTCATACCAGGGCCCCTGGCATGGTTGTATGAGCACTTGTGGTGCTCTGGCCAGGTCCCACAGGACTGGAAAAGGGCCAATGTGGTCCCCATTTACAAGAAGGGGAGAAAGGAGGACCCGTGTGATTATAGGCCCCATCCTTGGGAAGACCTTTGAAAAAATTATCAAGGAACACATCTGCGGGGGCCCAGCATAGGAGGTAATGCTCAGGGGCAACAAACACAGGTTCATTATGGCTAGATCGTGCCTGACTAACCTTCTTTCCTTTTATGACCAGGTCATAAAGTCCTTGGATGCGGGCGTTGAGGTGGTTGTCATCTACCTGGACTTCAAGAAGGCCTTTGACACTGTTTCTCACCCCATTCTCATAAAAAAACTAAGTGGCTGTGGCATTGATGCCTACACAGTCAGATGGGTGGCAAATTGCCTCAAATGGTCACACCCAGAGAGTGGTAGTGGACGGGTCATTTTTGACCTGGAGGGATGTGGGCAGTAGAGCTCCTAAGGGCTTGGTCCTCGGGCCTGTGCTATTCAACATCTTTATCAGTAACTTGGAGGTGGGCGTGGAAAACATGCTGTCCAAATTCTCTGATAACACAAAGATGTGGGGAGAAGTGGGCACACTGAAGGGGAGGGACAGAATCCAGCTGGATCTAGACAGGTTACAGAGGTGGGCAGATGAGAAGAGGACGGAATTCAACACAGACAAGTGCAAGGTACTGCATCTAGGGAGAAGGAACCTGCAACACACCTATAGGTTGGGGAACACCCTTCTTTACGTTACATGTGTCCAGAGTCTGGAACAAACTCCCCCTAGAGGTGGTACAAGCACCTACTCTGGACTCCTTCAAAAAGCAGCTGGATTTATTTCCTGCTGGGGTCATTTGTTCCCAGCTGACTTCCCACTTATGGTGGGGGGCTAGACCCGATGATCTAACAAGGTCCCTTCCAGTCCCTAATGTCTATGTAATCTATGTAAAACATAGCTATAGGCTGGGAAACACCCTTCTCAACAACACAGTGGCTGAAAGGGATCTTGGAGTCATTGTTGAATCCAGGATGGACGTAAGCCGGCAATGCGAGGAAGCAGTCAGTAAGGCTAACTGCACCTTGCCGTGCATCTACAGATACATCACAAGCAGGTCCAGGAAGGTGATCCTTCCCCTCTATGCAGGGCTGGTAAGGCTGCAGTTGGAGTACTGCAACCAGTTCTGGGCGCTGCATTTCAAGAGGGATGTGGCTAACCTTGAGAGGGTCACTCCAGAGGAGGGCCACTTGCATGGTCAGGGGACAGCAGGCCAGGCCCTACGAAGAGAGATTAAAGGGCCTGAACCTATTCAGCCTCCACAAGAGAAGACTGAGAACGAATCTGGTGGCCGTCTATAAACTCAGCAGGAGGGACCAGCGAAAAATAGGTGAGGCTCTGTTCCCCTGGGCACCACCTGGGATAACAAGAAAGAACGGCCACAAATTGATTGAGAGCAGGCTCAGGCTTGATATCAGGAGGCATTACTTTACGGTTAGGGCTGTCAGGCTCCCAAAGGAGGTGTCAGGCTCCCAAGGGAATGGGTTCCCAAGGGAGGTGGTGCTCTCCCCTACCTTGGGGGGTCTTCAAAAGGAGGTTGGATAGTTATCCGGCTGGGGTATTATGATCCCAGCACTCATTGCTGCCCAGAGCAGGGGGCCGGACTTGATGATCTTTTCAGGTCCCTTCCGACCCTAGAACTAGGAAACTATGAAAGTATGATACAGTTCTTGGAACTGCTTTTCCAAATAGCAGCTGTGGGAAACTACTGAGAATAGCATAAAACATTTTTCCTCTCAAAATAAATCTAAGATCAGCTCTGCACATGCAATATCTCTTGTGTCATACAGGTTAACTCAGGTTATCAACATGCAGTATTTCCTTAAGTCCCTTCTAGACCAGGTGAACCTCCAACAAAGTTTTGATTTTTCCACAGCAATATGAATATAGCTGAATACAATTTAAATAAAAAACTGGTACAGAAGACCATTTGACTAGTACATGACTTGCTCTGTTTCCCTTTTTTGTTTGTTCTGTTTTGTTTTGTTTTTGACAAGAGAAATGGCTCTAGTAAAACTTCTCATCATTACAACAAGCTGGAAACTGCCTAAATGTCACTGAAATGTGTGTCTTCTCCATACGGAAGAAACCATTTAACAGCTTCTTCATACAAATTAAATAAAACAAAGTTTATTTGTTTCTGAGCAGTTGTCCACTGCTAATTAGCTCCAGGATAAGAGAAAGCAACACTGCCCTGTTTCCCTGTTTTAACATTTCTGAAATCCAGGAGCACAGGGTGAGATTCAGAAACAAGTTTAATTACCAGAAGTCTCTGCACTGTATTTTGGTGATACTAACCTAATAAGGTGGATTGCATAGGTGGCTGAAGGCTGGGGCTAATGGAGATTAGCCCTCACAAACGCTGCTGCTGGAGTGTTGCGATGCCATGTGCCTGCTGCTGCCAGGCTGCACCTTGTGCCCTTCCCACCTGGCACATAGTGTCGTGTGGCTCTCAAGGCAAAGGCAGCAGGACACTGAGCCCCAGTGCACAGAAGCAGCCTGCCCTCATCCTGTGCACAGATCAAGGGGGCATACGCCCTCCAGGCCTTCGCTGAAGTGTGCGCTGTGGCAGGAGCTGCCCCATGCCCCTGGATGAGCAGCCTAGGCTCCAAGCATCCCACCACCTGCCCTGGGGTGCCAGTCACCCCAGCCTGTGTCCCTGTCTCTGCCCCACTCCGCCGTTCACTTACCTGCTGGAGAGGGTGGTGTGCAGTAATGCATGTGCTAAGCACTCCCAAATAATATTTTCTTTCTCTGCCTATGGTGAGCAGTAACCCTTCAGCATAAAATTAGCCAAATATGTGAAAAGCATGGATTTTTCTTTAATCAACACTAGTTAGAGACACTGGGGACATGGCTACACAAGATGCATTACTGTGCATTAGCCTAATTAGCCTAGATAGGCATCTGGCTGGGGTCATCTGAACCCAGCACTCTTTCCTGCCTATGCAGGGGGTCGGACTTGATGATCTATTGAGGTCCTTTCTGACCCTAACATCTATGAATCTATAAATCTATAAATTTACTGCACAGCATAGGTGCATGTCTACATGTATATGTCCTTACTGTGCAGTAAAATTGGTTAATCATAACTAAATGTGATACCTGCAAATGGAGGTATCACATTTAGGCATGATTAGGTAAAGCACATTAATGCACTTGTAGATGTGACTCGGCACTAGCTTTAGTGTTGGTTCTGTCTAGTGACTAGACAGCCATCCTGAGGTCAGCTCCAGGGCTCCTGACTGGCCACCTCTCCTGCCCCAGGGCTTGGCTGCTCTGTGGCAGCCTCTAGCTGCAGGCTACAAAAGCCTCCAGCCATTTTGTGTCCTGGGGCACATACACCAGGACCTTGGAGCACTGCAGGCCCCGTGTGCCCCTTGGACAGGACCTAGGCAGCCTCTGCCAGTCCTGTCCCTTAGCCAGAGCTCCTGCTTGGTCATAGCTGAGTGTTGCAAAGGGCTGCAGTCTTCTACTCATACTGCCCAGCCCTGATATGTCCCCAGAGCTGCTGCCTGGCTGCCTCTGGCATCAGGACCAGCACCTGCTCCCTGCTGCTGCTCACCCCCAGCACTGTCACCTGTGTTTGCAGGCACTGTAGCACATTTGCCTCTGCCATGCAGCTCCCAGTCCCTGGCTGTGCCCTTCTGTGAGCACTGCTGGCCAGTTTGCAGGGCCAGCAACACAGGGACAGCTGTGCAGGGGCCCAGAGAGCCAGCATGGGATGCATCAGCACCATGTCCTCCACATCCTACCCATCCAGGAGCAGCTCTGCCCATATAGGCATGCCTGAGCCTTCCACCTGGAGGAGTCAGGAGGAGGTTAGTGACTTGAACACCCATATTGATAAGGCCCTGTTGGGCAGGATGCATGAGCGAGTGAGAGCATTCCCAGATGGTGTGGCAGTGCTGCATAAAGATCAAGGGCTTGCGGGAACAGTGGGTGCCCATAACCAAAAACAATCTTCAGTCCGGTTGTGCCTGCAAGACCATGCCCTTGTGCAGACTGAAGTATGCCCAACCCACTATGCCCTGCTGCTGCTGGTCATGATGCCCCAGCTGTACCTGGCATGGGACCCTGAGCTTTGACAGTGTGGTGGGCAAGCCTATGCTGTCCCGGAACCTCTGCCATCACCTGGAGGGCTATCTCTGGCTGGGCTACGTATCCCTGCTGAGGAGGACACCACCGCTGAGGAGGACACCCCTGCTGAGAAGGACACCATGCATCCCTGCTGAGGAGGACACCACCGCTGGCATCAACATGTTCCTCAGCATGTGAGTGGTCTGTGCTTGCCTAGCTGTGCATAGCAATGATGGCAGTGGGCTCTTTGGGTGATGGGATGCAGCATGCAGGTGCCTGGACAGGCCCCACCCTGGGAAGAAGCTGGTGCTACTGGCAGCTGGCAGTGACATGGTTGGCCATGCCTCGTAGCAGGGGCTGAAGTCTCAGAGCTGTCAGGGCAGGTGCTGGCCCAGGCTCTTTTAGTTGCTGGTGGAGACTGGGAGTTGGCTTACTCAGCATGCTGAGCATACTGAGCTTGGCACCACTGTTAAGGTCAGCATGTACCTGTCTGGAGCCAGCCAATAGGGAAATGTGGAGGAAAAGCAACTAGCTGAAATCTTACCATTTAGACTGCAGGTAGACATATCCATCCACTCCAGATCTACAGCCCCAAAACTTCTCCTGAAGGTAGGTGCTTTTGCCTCTCCTTTCAAAGAAATGAACAAGGTTCACTTTTTACTTTCAGTGCTGCTAGTGGTCCCTTTTATTCACTTGTAAGTGGTGACAGCATCTGGCCAGAGCTGGGCCATGGGCACAAGATGGTTCAAACACACATTTCCCATCTCCCAGGAGAATGTCCTAACTAACAGGTTATTGGCAAGTCTGGTTAGGGATACTGTACTTCCCTCCTGTTTAAACTGTGTCCTGTACAACAAACCATATGAGATTCAATAGGGCAGAGACGGACAAGGAGAAAGAACACCGAAAAATGCAAGGTTCTCCACCTTGGGAAGAAAACCCTGCAGCATCCTTATAGGCTCAGCAGTGCTACGCTGGCTAGCACAATGGAAGAAAGAGACTTGGGGGTCATCATTGACCACAAGATGAACATGAGC
>NW_017729032.1:174660047-174661638 GCF_001723915.1 Gavialis gangeticus
GGGCTCTTTAGCCTGGAAAAGCGCAGGCTCAGGGGTGATCTGATGGCCACCTATAAGTTTATCAGGGGTGACCACCAGGATCTGGGGGAACGTTGGTTCACCAGAGCGCCCCAAGGGATGACGAGTTGAATGGTCATAAACTACTGCGAGAGCGTTTCAGGCTGGACATAAGGAAGAATTGCTTTACTGTCCGAGTCCCCAAGGTCTGGACCAGCCTGCCATCAGAGGTGGCTCAAGCACCTACATTGAACACCTTCAAGAGCAAATTGGATGCTTATCTTGCTGGGATCCTATGACCCCAGCTGACTTCCTGCCCTTTGGGCAGGGGGGCTGGACTTGATGATCTTCCGAGGTCCCTTCCAGCCCTAATGTCTATGAAATCTATGAAATACAGAATCAAATATATCCCTGTAATTTAATGACAGAAGGCAAGGCACTATGGACTCTTAGGGCATTTATACACAAGCTCCAGTGGTGGGAGGGTGCTTTAATTAGAGCTGCTCTGGACCATCATGTGTATCAGAGTCTCTGTGCTGAAAAATGGCGGTGGGGTGCTTTAGCTAAAGCTTGTTGAATGAACTTTAGTTAAAGCGCTCCTGCCACCATTTTTCAGCACGGGGATGCTGATACACGTGAAGCTGGAGTCTGATGGAGGATGGTAATTACCATGCTCCAGCAGACTTGATTACTCAAGTCTGCTCCATCAGGCTGTAATTATATTACGTTGGAGCAGACTCACTGCACGTGTATAGGCATCCTTATAGACTAGCTCATTAAAAGAGTCAGGATCTTTTGTAGGCTACAGACTACTCTGTACCTTCATGTCTAAAACATTCACTTGAGTTCTGATCTCTGCTCCAAGGACTGCTACTGTATTGACTGCTTCATGTAAAATGCAGAAGCAGTCTTGAGAATAGAGACCATAAACCAGTACTCACTTGTCCCAGGGCAGCAGTGGAGTTAAGATGTCAACTAGGTGGGAACTTTTAAGATTACTGTTTTGAGTTTAATTTCCACCAATATCTACTTCAGGAATGTCTACACAGAGTAAACCATTGCTGAGCAGAAACACCCCAACCCCAATCTAGTCCTGCACATGTTAGCTACAGAACTGGAAGCACTGTAGCTATGTCCAGACTGTTTCTAAGCAGATCTAATTAGACTGAGCATAACATCATCTTAGCATGACTTTCCTGCTCCCAGGTCCAGAGCTAGCTTAGACTTCTCTGAACAGTTCTGCGTTGTGCCACATAGACAAACACTATCTTTTTTTTGCATTTGGTCTTAAGTGGCTAACTTCAAGCACTGAAGTACTAAAAGTTTTGGACAGCATAGTTATAAGTACACTGGAGGTTGTAACAGTAGTATATGCCCATGCAACCTATTGGTGGCAGCAGTACATTGCTGGTGTACAGAACTGTGCTTGAATTAGAAAGTGTGGAAGGCAAAGAAACATTGAACTTCCTGGTATTCAGTCAAGAGTTTGACTTAATTTTCTGTCTGAAATCTGAGAACATCAGGAATTATCAGCATGCTGATTTTACCAGGGCAGTAGTTAATAAAGCAAATATATATATATATATATATATAT
>NW_017729032.1:174661908-174701722 GCF_001723915.1 Gavialis gangeticus
TATATATATATATATATTTGAAGAACTAATCAGCAGAAGATTTAGATGCAACTTTGAAAATGTTCCTTTTAGAGAGTGTGTAATAGTGGTTTGTTTCACATAAACTCTGCATTTCAAGAAGCACTGGGTAAATAAAATAAATGCACATTATAAATTCAGTCCTGCTCCTAACAGTGTCAATGGAAAAATCCTCAATTGACTTAAAGACTGGAGTCTACATATAGATATTTTTTCCTCTGCTACTGTGCGATATAATAAATTTAGGTACAAAATGTCTTTTGACCTGCTTACACATATGGAGCCTTCTCACTGGCTGTCTGTGATGACACATTGCTGGCAATTACTGCCAGCACATGACTACATTTTAATGATTGCTCTTGTAGGTGCGTATGATAATCTCCTAACAACCTTAAGATGCTCCAGGAAATGTTTTTTTCTGTGAGGCTACTGCACTTCTGAGGTGCCTGAAGTCATTCAATTGTTAGTTAGCTCCGTTGCTTTGAGCTTCACAACACTATGATGGCCAGACATGAGATAATCACAAGGAAGTGAGCTACATGTTGTCTTTTTGGCTTCAGTCAGATATAAATAAATCTGTATCTATGGTTAATGAGTAAAAGAGAATGGGGGAGGTGATACTGCAGAGAGCAGACACACCAGACTGAATTACTGCCAATAAATAAAGACATGCTCCCATCAATGTATGTAACTCTTGACAGTTATGCAAATATGCCCATGCAAGGATTCATAGATCATATAAGTGCTCAGGAAAATGTTTTAAAAAGTGCCTTCCTACCCCCCCTTTCCTCCCTACCCTTTTTGGCATCTACGATAATTCCCTTCGTGATCTATTCACGTTTATGTTCGCTCTTCTAAATCTGACACTTAAAAAATAAAAGTCACAAACATTAAATCACTAATCTCTGACATTGGGTCATACAGCCTTCATAGAAGGAGTTGAAAAACACACATCTGTTTTTAAAAAAATTACTTTTTTCTCCAGGATAAAAAACATGCTCAGAACAATTGTTTGAAAATACAAGTCATAGTTTCAGGGACAGCCCTAGACAAACACGACATTTGCGGTCATGCAAAATTTCTCACCCTGCCAACTTTACCTATTTGCTTCTCCCAACAGGCATCTCCAATTTTTCTGCATCATCATGAAACTCTCCACCTTGAAAGATACTCTTGGGGACCCAGCACTTGCAGGAAGAACGGGAATGAAGTAATCTCAAAATTAGAGGAAGCTTGTCTGACACCTCAGTGTGGTGACAAAGTATTCAGACTCCCTCAGTTATATTCCCTCCTCAAGAACCCCTACCTCTCCCAAATGTGTGTTTGTGTTGTCTGCCTGAGGCTTAGAGCCTTTTGATTCATGTACTTCTTATTCTGTACAATTTGCTATTAAGCTTGCAACTTGTAAAAGCAGCAGCATCCACATGATCCAAACTGCTTTATGCTGCACTATGACCTCTGTGAAGACTTTGAGCTGGATCCTGCCCCGCTCCCCAGTCCCTTCCACTAGCCTGGTGAAAACTGAAATGCTGTGGCAATAATACAGCTCTGTGGGAGATGAGGCTGCATTGTCCCAGTCTAGTAATGATCATATATGGATGGATGAAAGGGGTGACGGGTAGACCAAAGGAATGCATGATAGCCAGAGCATAGTACGCTCTGCATTGCTCACTAGCAAGGCTGCCAAAAATGTAGGATACTTCAGAAGCAGACACGGGGTGTGTCTACACATGCACTTTAAGGCACAGTAGCCTATTTTACTGCGCAGTAGGGCATCATGGCAAAAAGTGTGCTAATACAATAATGCATGGTAAAATTAGACTACTGCACATTAAGTGTCACTAACAAAGCATACACTTTTGCTACTGAGCATTAGGGGACCCTAATGTGGATTTAGTTAGTATCTCACATTGGAGGTACTAAATTTAATGCACAGTAGCAAAAGCGCATTTATGAACATGTAGGCGCGTCCATTGTACCTTGTCAGAAAGGCTCTACTTTAGTAAGGTGGAGAAAGGAAGTGCACATGATCCCTAATCTGTGAGTATATTTACCTTTCAAGCTTCCTTGTGTGACTGTGCCACAGACAAATAAAGGTAGACAGTAGTTGTGTAGTCTCAGGGAGGTGTGTCTGAAGTGCCAGTCATTGCCACGAGGGCAGCACAAGTACATTTTCCAGAGATAGCTTTTAAGTAGTTTGCTTGGATGCTCATAGCACTGCAGCTACTGCAGTACGAAGTGTAACCCTGCCCCCAGAAACCAGGCAATTAGCTTGTGCTGAGTTTTGTGATGTGGTCACATCAATTTGAAGCTAGCCCTAGTAAATCCATACAGGCTTCAGTAATTGCAATGTTGGCATGCTTAAGAGGCAGGACTCTTTAAAAAAAATAAACCAGAACAAAGCATGTTGGAACAGGTGGGAACCCTTATGCACACAGACCCCAGAGTCGTTCTGTACTGTATTCACCTTTGTATTAAAATGGAAGCGTCTGAATAGGTTCTGCATATATTCTTCTCCCCTTAGCATCCTGTCTCTGCCACTGTGAGATACGGGGTACTGGGCTAGATGGACCTGTGGTCTGCCACAGTATGGCACTAGTCATATTCTTATGAGGCAGGAATCTTGTATTTTGTTTGCCTCATGTGCTTAGCATGTAAAACTATGGTGACAGGTTGACCAAAGGGCTAAGTACAGACATTCAAAAAGCCCAAGGCAGAATTGACCCAATCTACATAGGTTTCTCTAAACTGTGTAGACTAGATCAGAAGCCAACAGAACATTTGTTTCCCCTTTGGTGGCTGGGGCAGGGTAGGGGTGGAGAGACAGGCAGATGCCTGTGCTGCTCAAGACCACAATGCAGGGGGTGCTCTTACATGCCTCCCAACTTGCCAGGGAATCCCGAGGACAGCCAAGCAGAGGCCATCCCAGATTGGATGCTGGAACACACCCCCAATGGCTGTCAGCACAGATTGTCTCTTCTCCCCAGCCCATACTCCTCCATCAGCAGCAGGCTGCCAGAGGTGGCAGGGGAAGGAAGGGGGAGAAAGCAGAAGCTCCCACCGGACCTGGCCCTCCAGAACCAGCCAGGAGAGCTGGTGAGGGGCTCTGTTCCTCCATCCCTCTTCCTGACCACCTGACAGCTGCAGGCGGGAGCCATGGCTCAGAGCTGGGCTGACCATTGCACTGGGCACTAGGACTGCAAGCCCAGCTCCAAGCCATGGCTCCTAGCTGGTTGCAGGTGATTGCAGGGGGATGGGAACAGAGCCCCGCTACTGCATGGGCTCCCCCTGCTTGCTGGCTTCCCCCATCACCCTCAGTTCCCAGTCCAGTGGATAGCCTGGCTCTGAGCGGTGACAGACATTCAATGGACCAGTGTAACATAAGCCAATTAAATCTGGTCTATTTTAGACTGGGTTCTGCCCTTTTTAAACTGGTCTATGTGCACTAAACTTCTTTTCTGCTACAGGTTTAGACTGGTTTACAACTACCTAAATTGGAAAAAGTGTCATGTCTGTACTTGGCCAAGAAGATGAAGACGTCAGAAGATAAAATGGTTCCTTTGGGAAGACTCGCTTACTGGCACAACTCTATGTTTGCCAGGAGCAAGCAAAAGGACCCTACCCCCGCAGCAGAGTTTAGTAATCAAGACAGTCCCAGCAATGGAGGGTCATTGGCCATTGTTTCTTTCCTTCTGTTTATTTCAGCCATCGCCTTCCTATGATAAGAATAGCTTTCTTGTCATTTGTATATATTGTATTGTTTGTATGTTGAAGAAAGAGGCCACAGTATTTTGGATGTAAATCCAGCTTTATCTTTGCATACGTAGATAAGGAACCAAATTCAATGGGGATATAAAAGTCCAATCCCCTCTTATTCTCTCCTTTGTCTTGATATTGTAGTATTAACATTTCATTTGCCCCAGATATCTTTTTGGATGCTCTGTCATCCTCAAACATGAGCCATATGATCAGGAGTCTCTGCATTACAGAGGCCTAACACTGGAAAAGCAAAGATGCATTTACAACTGTATGGAAAAGGCTGTGCATCATACCATTCCCACTTTACAAGGCATCCCATTCACTCACTTAAATTGACAAAATAGGTATTTAAAAAAAAGCTTTTGCCATCTCCAGGATGTGAAAAAAACACTTGCTAAAAATCTGACCAAAGGAGCTTTTGCAGATATGAGATTTGCTAGGGGTGGGGAATTTTTTCTCTTTTGGGGCGGAGAAGGGGGTTCAGTAATTGTATATATTTTCTAAGTCAGTTGTTTGCAATATCAAGATAAAGTTTAATTGTGTTTGCAAATACTCCAGCTGCAAAATACTTCAGCCAAATAGACAATACATTAAAAAATTAAGCATTAATGATACAGACAATATAACACAACATTGCTGCACATGTTAACCAGCTCCTGCACCTCCTTCCTGCAAAAAGTAGGTCCTGCTTTCATACCACTTGACTCTGTTGCCACTCTTAATTTGCACTGGTATAATCAAAATCAGGCCCACACAACACTGGAAAAGCAGACCACAGCTGAACACTTAAGGCACATAGTTAAGATAACTCAGTTTAGAGCATACAGAGGACAAGGAATTTAGCTCTCAAATACCTTCCCTTTTGTTTCCTATGTAGACTGCAGAGTGTTAACACATCACAAACGGAAAACTATAAACCAGTGCTGTTTGCCTTATGCCTTCATTGAATGGAGAGTATTTAATTGAATAAAGAGTATGTTCTGCTCAAAGCAACAGGATCTATTTTTTCTAAACAACTTCCTTCTGCTGTTTTTGTATGTAAAGAAATAAAAGTTCAGTGCTCTTCATTTACCTATAGAAGCAAAGGAAAAAACAAAATCAGTGTCAGATGGGTTGGCATAGGTGAGGATTATCAGTGCCTAAGGAGTATACACCTCTTTCTCTGACAGGTTGTAGAAGCCCTTAGACTCCATGAATGAACTGCACAATTTCCCAAATCTTCTGTTCCTCTCCTAAATCTTACCTCATTAAAATCATGGCTGGTTACAACATTCCCATCAAGCACAGAAGAGGAGATAAGACATGATTTGTAAAGCCAGTGAATGACAAACCATGCACATTCACTTGAAAAAGACATTTCGCAATTGCCATTTTGGAATGAAACTTGAAAAATTCTAGAATGGTCCTTTAAACTGTCTGTTTAATGAATGCTTATATCATGCTTTTATAATGCTTTTTTAAACTATATTAAAAAGGTGTATTTTTCTGATGCCTCCATACACAGCTGGAGTTAATGTACAGTTAAATGGAGTTAAACTGGAATGAAATATAATACAAAAGGAATGCATTGTTATATTAAAGAGCTTTAATTAATTATGTAAGAGTAAACCACTGGTGTCATAATAAATATTTGGCCAATGAATGTAGCTCATTTGGTAGTCTGGCAGTGCATTAAGAAAAGTACAGAATATTGATCATCCTCTTATTTACACTTTAAATGTTCTTGTCATGTTATGTTCTATGTCTCCTTTTGAAAACGCCAGTTAGTTTGCGAAAGTGTGCCCACAATGAATTACTGTGATTTGATATTAAAAGTCCTCATGTGTAGTTTAAAACCAAAGGGAAAATTCACTCAGCCACTCTTTTCTAAATTTATTTTCCAGATGATGGAGAAAGTTATAGGCAATTTTTATTTTTGCTCATTCATTCATTTGTTGTGCCATGGAGCACTCCTTCCATTATAAATGACTGAATGAGATGGGACTTAATTTCTGCTGCTGTATCACATAGATGTTTCTCAACCCTCATTTTTTTCCTGTAATTACGTTTTTTTTTAATTAACCCAGACACAGTATGGAGGAATTAGCACAAGGTTGGAAGACTTGAGCTCTTATCACCCCTCAGATTGTGGCTGAATGGAGTCTGTATTGAATGTCCATTCCAGTCAGTTCCATATGGAGATATTTTATTGACTTGAGTAGGTATCTGATTAGGTCTCAGCTGCTGACCTTGGGCAAGTCTTTTATTATCTTAGCTTCCTGGTCTACATAATGAGGACAACACATACTAACTTACCTGAAAAGTGTTGTTAGCTGAAAAGCGGATGGTTTCAGACAGCAGATGGTATCAAAGGAATGTAGGGCTGGAAGGGGCCATTGTTACTCTTTATACTTTTCTTTGGACATGTAGTGTGGTACATTAAGTCTATGGCTTACTAGTAACTAGTATTATTGGATTACTAGTACCCGTATCTCAGTTTCCCTGTCTACATAATGAGGACAACACATACTAACTTACCTGAAAAGGGTTGTTACCTGAAAAGCAGATGATATCAGACACCAGATGATCAGACAGAGGATGGTATCAGATCATAGGAATGTAGGGCTGAAAGGCCCTGTCATTACTCTTTGTACTTTGCTTTGGACATTTAATGTGGTACATTAAGTCTATGGATTACTAGTAACTATTTTCCTATTAGAATTAGCCAAAATGCAAGGCATGATTTCCAGACTTGCTGTCCTTTTATTTCCTGAGAAATTTGAATTGAGAAGTAAGAACTCTTGTAACAAGAAATATCTGTGACATGCTGCAAAGTGCATTCCTTTAACATGCAAATGGGTTAACAGAATGCATGTCTGGAGGGGCATTACATCACTAGAGGTGTATTGATTTAAATAAAAAAAATCAGGATAAGACATTGCTGACAAAACCTAATAAAGTAATGAAAAATTTAGAAGATCATCAATAGCTAAAATGAAAAATTCTACGCCAGCAATCCATTACATGCTATGGCCTAGAAAGGCAATTTATGATCTCTGCATTGCCACCTCCAAGTGCACTTCAGAGTTTTATAAGCCCAGAAGCATTTTACAGGCAGCTAGTACTGTATGAAGAAGCATCATTTACAGAACCTCCATAGAGCAAAAATGTGTAGCATGAAGACCTACAAATTCTGTACCTCTGTCACTAAAACTATAAGATAAGGAGGGATTTCTTGTCAAAAGAAGCATAGATTATATGCTATCCTGCCATTAATGCATGCTCAAAGCTCCCATTTTTTTCAGTGGGAAAGAAATATTTTCACTCACGTTTTAGAATAAACATGCTTTCCATTTTTAACAAAGTAGACAAAGGGCCAAATTATGCATGAGTTTATGGGAGCAGGGATTTAGAAGCGTTCAGAAGCAGCAGCAGATTGGAGCTCCACTATGGCTCTAGCTTTAAGATGCCCAAATAAGTTGAAAGAAAAGATGGGATACCCCTCCCACAGCTGCTTCCAGATAAATGGTTTCAGTTCCAGCTGCTCATGTGTTTAACTCTTAAGCACGTAAGCAGTTCTATTGAAGTCCAAGCGGCCATAATGAGAGATAAGTGTATGTGTAAAGAACTTCCAAGAGCCATTGAGGGGGAAAGTAGGTGATTTGATAAAAGGATTTTAAAGAATATTTTCACTCAAAATAAAAAAGACCTCTCTGAAAGCCCCAAGGTCCAATATTGTAAAGTCGCAGTGTATTTTAAAGATGTTAGAAAAAGCTATGCCAATACACAGATAATTTTGATTACTCACATTTCCAAGGCATGGAGTTCATAACATTTGAAAGGGCTGAAAAAAGCCATTGTGTAGTCCCACGCTCACATACAAAATTGCTTTTTGTTTAATCAAGAAGAATCTGTTTAATCATGAAAAATCTATACTCTCGTCATTATTTTGAATTTTCAGATGTTTTTCTATACGCTGTAATACTGTCTGCTCCTTTCTCTTTCTTTCCTTAAAATTCACTGGACTTTCAGCCCTGTGAGCTTGCTCAAGGGAACATTATCTTAGGCCTTCCTGTCCTTCTTAGCAATATGTTTAGTCTCCATCTTGGGGAGAAACAAAGGTGGAGAGATGGTTAAAGCAGTTTCTACTACAGACCATGCTTATAAACCTATGAATGTCTCTCTGTGAATACTATGGGCCATGGAAGACACATAGAAGACAATGGGAGTTTTATGGCTGGTTCAGCTTCTTGTCTAGCACTATTTATTCAGGAATTATATCCCATCTATTCCTTCTGGTTCCTTAACCAAAAATTGCTCATTCATCTAACCTATAGTATTGTCACAAAAGGATCATTTGCTCTTTTGGATCAGCTGCTGGCTGTGTTGTGGAGATCTTGAAATATAGAGCAGGCAGGCAGGTCCCAGGCCGTGCTTGGTGGAGGCCTAGTATTGTGCAATTCCTGTGTCCCTTGTCGCATCTGCCCTCCAACCACAATGAATCAGAGGCACACAGGAGATGTGTGGTTTGTGATAACCCAGCTGTAGCGAATAGAGCTATGGGTGGAGAGGGGCAAGGCCAGATCTCATTACAGCTATTGTCTGCTGAACCTGGAAGAAAGCATGGCCTCTATGGTTTCTTTCTTACTGTTGCAGTGCAATTGCAGCAGGGGGCCAGTTTCTGGAGTTGTCTGTCAGCGAGTACTGGAGGTTTTGTTTTTTTAAATTTAAATAAAGAAATCGGAGTAACGTGATTACTAAGAAGATATTTCTCAACCAAATAAAATCCACAAAAGCTGTGAGCAAAAATATACCAGGATTTTTGGAAAAGCAGCACAAGATGGTCACCATGACATGGCCATTATCACTGAGCAGCATCTCAGCAGCAGTTATATGTATGCACAGGATATATCATACATCATTCATCCCCTTTACATACACATACATATACGCACCAAGGAAATCAACAGAATGAGGAAAAACAGCAAATACAGACATAAGCACTTTGTAACAATATGCCATTCATTTTTAAGTCAAACTTCTCATTGAGTTTAATGAAGTTGTCTCCTTAATAAGAATGGCATCTTTGGACGGTAGTTCTTGTCTGTTAAAATGCCAACCCTCTCATCCAGGTGATTTTAAAATGAGATTTATTTTCCTCACTATGACTGGGTATTGAGTGGCTGGATGTAATAGTCTGATATCAGTGTGCTTCAAAGCTAAGGGAATTGAGAGCGCAATAACAGAAGCAAATAGAAATACACAGGCAGCATCCTTCTTTATGGACATGAAAAGTGAGTGACTGAGTGACACAAATTTGATTTTTTCCCCATCAGTGTATTGGGTCCAACAGCATTTTACTGGCTCTCTGCCTACAATGCCAGTTTTCTTCTACGGTGCTGCAGGCCTTTTCTCCTGATTTCAAGGATGGTGTACAAAGAGCCCTTTTCACAACCATTTTCAAAGATAACGGTCTGCAAAAATAATGCTGTATAGAGGGGATTTTGTTGCTGGGGTTGGCTTTTTTAGCGTGGTGGGTTTTTGGGTTTTTTACAATTTTTTTAAGAAAAAAGGGAAGAAAAGGGCAACGGCAGTGAAATAGTTAATAGTGCTGGGATGACCTCACTCCTAATTTGCATAGATAGACGTGGGGAATATAACTGCTCATGCAGAGACAGCTCTTTTATACTGGAGTGCAGAGGAGCAGCTGCAAAGACCAGAGTTACTTCTGTGCAGAGCATCACTGGTGAGGATACAATTTATATTTCAACTGTGGTGGTTTATCCCCCCTTCCCCCCCTTTCCCCTTTTAAAGCATGCAGTTCTCCATACCTCATCCATTGAGTGTGGATTTTAAAATGAATCCTTCTTGGACAGTATCCTCATTGTTAACTAAATTTCAGGATGGAATATTCCTGGGACTTTAGAAAGCATCCAACAGTTTTTAATTGTAAGGAAGTGCTTAAAAAATGTTGGCATTTGGAAAGTTGGGAAGACTGAGCAAAATGTTACATGTAAAAAGAGGCTGATGAAAAGATGGGAGCAGCCAGCCTGGTTCCTTTGTTCTTGGTTGATAAAAATCCTGGGCTTTGATGATTTTTTTTTTCACTCTATACTATTTCAATATGCTAGTATCTCTGAGACAACAATTGGAGGTGTTCATTGTTCTGCACACTGCTACTTGCCTGCTTTTTAGAGTGGAATTTACTACAAGCAGATGTGTGCTAAAATCTCAAGCCTGCAATAAAGCAGGGGGGATGGACTGTATTGTTGAAAGGTGCAGATGCTGTAAGGGGGCTGGCGGCTGTATAGCTCTACAGGCACCAAGAGGAGCTTTGTTTCAAGCGGAGCAGCCTTGAATCTCTGACTGCAGCGCTGGGAAGGAGAAAGTGAGGCAGCAAACAGGCAAGGGCGGTGGTTTGAGGCTCCTCAGACTGCAGCTGCATTTCTTTGTGAGATAAGAAGAATGCAGGACTTCATCCAAATGTGCTAGGCAAGGAAAGAGCAGACAGACCCCAAGATGAAGAATGTGATTAACAGACTCTACTTGCATGCCATGTGCATGGATTCCTATTTTTAATGTAGATTTAAAAAAAAAAAATTAAACAAGGGTCTGATTTGAAGATAACAGCCCCTTCCAGGCGCCATCCTCCCTATTGTTCTTTTCAGAGCAGCGTGCAGGGTTTCACAAGGCACAATTGTTTTAAGGATGGATTAAAGCTGTACTCAAAGAAAATTGACCTGGATGATAAAGCATTTTGATTTCCTTCAGTTAAAAAAAAAAGATTATTTAAGCAGTCTTGACTATATTTAGGCATTTGCATTCCACCACAAAGTTTATTGCACAATATATTTGATATAATTTAGTATATTAATATGCCAGTATCCTCCACCCCCTGCTCCCTCTCAAAATGGTTATTACATAGGACTTGAAGAAAGAGAAGGGGGTGGGGTTGCTGGCATGAGAGCGCGTAACTGCATTTCTGAAGAAAAAAGGGCGGTGGAGTTCTAACTCTCCTTTCTTTGTATGCACAGCTTGGATCTGCAAAAATGTCTGACAAACCAGACATGGCTGAAATTGAGAAATTTGATAAGTCCAAGTTGAAGAAGACAGAGACGCAAGAGAAAAATCCACTGCCTTCAAAAGAAAGTAAGTTTTATATCTTGCAGAATAGGGAGGGGGAGGAGGCAGGAGACAAAGAGGGGAGGGAGACCTGAAATATTATCTAGAGATGAATTGTAATATGCAGTGTGTGTGACTCAAATAGGTTCTAATAGATCTATAACAAAAGATGTATTACAGATATACTATAATTAACACGTAGTACCATTTACAATTAAAAATGTGTTGCTAATTTTCTCCATTTTCAACTTAACCATGTAAAACCAAACATGCTTAAACAAATTTGAAGTGTTTTGATCTTTATTTTCTCTTTTTTTTTATTTTATTTTTTCTCTTTTCTTTCCTTCTTTAGCAATTGAACAGGAGAAGCAAGCGGGTGAATCGTAATGAAACCTGCCTTTCCAAATGATGCACTGTACATTCCACAAGCCTTGCCTTCTTATTTTACTTCTTTTAGCTGTTTTAACTTTGTAAGATGCAAAGCGGTTGGATAAAGTTTAAATGACTGTACTGCCCCTTTCACATCAAAAGAATAGAAAGAACTACTGACACTGAATGAAGGCGCTGCCTTTCCATCTGCCTGTCTGGCTTTGGTCCTGGTGGCATGAAAGCTTGCATGTTGATGAAGAAGAACTTGGGTGGGACTACAGTAAACTAGTAACACACAGAATAAATGCAAAGCTGTACCAAGGTCCTGCGAGCTGTAAAATGCAGTTAATCGAGTGCCATTTTTTTTTTTGTTCAAATGATTTTAATTATTGGAATGCACAATTTTTTTAATATGCAAAATAAAATGTTTTAAAACCTGGATGGTATTGATGTGCTGTCTTTTGGAGAATATCACAGAATGAAAGAAGCGTAAGTGCCGAAAGCTAGGATACGTGATGCCAGGAAACCGTTGGAGATTATTAAAATCAATGTTTTGGGGTCTTGATATGTTCTTTCAAGTCCTACAACACTTAGACTAGATTAGGTGTAATTCATATAAATTTGAATTGGAGATAATTTTGTTTAAAATGTGATTAAACCAAAAAAAATTAGTTGGATTCCTTTTTGAATATATTAATTATGTTTTGTATTTAACACAAGGTTTTTGCAGTAAACCTTTCTGTATCTCCGCCCTTATATTGATACAATTAGTCTGTTCCTTTCAGCAGACCAAACTTTAAATTTATTAGAATAAATGTGTGAAAACTTACAGGATTCAGGGTATCTACATCTTTAACCTACTGTTGAACACAAAGCATGTGTGTTCTAAAATTCATCATGATGGCTTAACAAAGGATGTTTTGTGCAAATGAAACTCATCGGTACTAAATATGTTTTGAATATTTTCAGAGCTCAGATTTTATGATCACCATGTTTGATCTTCTGTAGCATCTTCTTAAATATAACAGAAACATTTCTAACAGTAAAACTAACAAATACAAGTTCTCTTATGTGAAATGGGCTCAAACCCGTATTCATTTACAAAATAACTCCTGGTTGAAACAACCTTGTAAACCACCATAGGGTTTTGATTTGTGAATTTCAAATTCTGTAAATATCTATTAGCTTTGTTCATGTCTGAAGCTGGTCCCTGGTTACTCTCCCTGCTCCTCCCCTTCCTCCACCCCCACAATCTTTTCAATTATAGATCCCCGTAGTTAGCGAGTTTTGCCTATGACTTCAGTTGAGTGAGAATTTCACCCACTTTCTTCAGCTTTCAGTGGGGAAGCACTAAACAACCTGAGACTGGGCTTTCCAATAGGCCTTGTGGGGAGGGGAGGGAGGGGGGCGATATGTGTGAGCTACAGATCTCGGCATGTGTGCTATGTTGAGAGCTTTGATCCTGCATCTGCTTCCATGCAAGATCAGCTGCACCCATGAATGCCTGTGAGCCACTCGCATGCAGTAAAGCTCATCCCTTGGAGTAACTCCATTAAGTCACCAGGGCTTTTGCTTGAGTAAGGACTTTGTCTCAGTGAGGTGCTCAGTCTTTAAGCCCCAAATGGTGCTGGCACCTCATAGGAGCACACTGCAGGCTTTTAGAGTTAAATTAAGAATCTACGCCAGAGTGACAGCAGACCTTGGTTACTCAGGCTTACTGCTTGGTGTGAGCAGTGGAAGACAAGGACCTCACTTCTTCCAGTAACTCACCCTCCACCTTGCTCTGAGGTCAAGAAAAATGAAGGGCAGTCAGGGCCTTGATCAATAAAGATATATGATCTGGGACTTTGGGGCAATTTTGATGTAATCCACTGAAAAATTTCTGCTAGCACAAAGACTGCATAATTCCACATATTTAGGTGAGTATGTTTGGAAAAAAAAGCCAGGCACCCTGAACATTTAGATTTTTAGACTTTCATTTTCTTCCTCACACATAGTAGAAAAGGCACAGGAAGCCATTTAGTTGAGTTTCTGTAAAATCAATTAGTCAATCTCCTCAGCTACAATCTACAGATCTTAATCAGGGAGGAGCACAGGATGTAGCATATGACTAAATTCAGAAGTGCTACCGTCTACCTTATATGTATGCAAGTCATGGTCAGTGGAAAGACAGGCAAGCATTTGGTTGCAGTGTGTAATTTCTGCAAAGGAAACTAAAATGAATGTTCAAAGTAAAGCATTATATGAAGGTCCATAGAGTTGTGCTGCCTTTCACTAGTTGAAGCTTTGTCCCACTGATAAAATATTAGCATGACAGTCACCAGTATCTAATAATTGTACAGCTCATAAAATACATTAGATTGATGTTTCATGATCTTGATCTGTATATGTATAATTTCAGCCTTGATTAATTATATATATAAATTTCAAGGTTTTGTGTGTGTGTGCGTGTGTGTGTACAAATGTAAGATGGCCCAGAGTATAAGATGAAAATGTAGCTTTTGACTATTAGATAACCAATCCAAATCTACCAGAAGCTAAATAAAAATGGCCAAAGACACAACCATCTGCTACATGTTTGGTGGCCAACAGTACAATACAAGTTGTTGAGTTTCAGCCCAGTTTTCTGTGGGCATGGGTTATCATGTCACAAATGAAGCGAATGACTCCGACTGTCCAACTGTAAGCATCCTCAGTCCAGGGGCCAAGGAATGGATACACAGGATCATCAGGTCTTGTCTGGTCAGAGTTGAAGAAAACAAGCTCCTATTTCCCCTGCTTTACATCTTGTCTGGCTAGTTACATCTGGGCAATGTAGATGCAAAATCTTGCCTCACCGTGAGAAAAGAGAATTTGAATATACTTCCATTTTACACCCATTTTGCACCGTTGCAAAGTGCAAAGCATGAGGTGCAAAAGAGGAGAGAATCAGATGATTATTGTTATGCTCCTGACTGTAACTGGTCTGTACCTCTACTGTGGATTACACAGAGGGGTTTTCCTTCCAGGGCTGTCCGTATAGCAACTTCCCCAGTGCTAAATTCACTTAAAAGTACAGGCAAAAGCCTTGGTTATGAAAAAGGGTCATTTGAAACAGAAAAGCACATATGGTTTTTGATCTCCCACGCTGTGCAGGCACATTATCGCAGCCTCCTCAGAGACAGCCTTTATGTCTAGATGTGCTGTCTCCCCAACCCCCATCAGAAATGCAGCTCAGCTTCAAAGATCTGCCTCAGGTTATGAAATCTTTAGCTGGGTCTTTAACTCCTGAACCAAATAGTGCATTCTTTTAATATTTTAAGCATGATTTTTTTTTTTAAATTTCATACAAGCTGCAAGCTATTTCTATATATTTATATAGGTTGCAAAAAACATATGTTACCAATATCCAAAATGGCCCATTTTGGTACCAGTATTTTAAGGGGGGGAAAGAGCATTAATGCATTTAACTTCAAGGCTATTTTTGTGCAATGCTGAATGTGTGATAAGACACCACTTCCTCTAGTAACCTTTACTTCCCTAGTAACAGTGTAAAAATGAACACTAAAGACCAGCTTCTACTTTTTAGTTTAGTATGTGGCTACTGAACTCAGAACCACTGAACAAAACAATTTAAACAGGGGAAAAGAATATGTACCTGTACAAACAGCATATGAAATGTAATATGTAGAGCGACAAAACTGTTAAACCAGATAGGGGGATATGGAAAACTGAATCTATGCGTGCTAATTCCACAGCTATTTACTTTGATGCAATAAAAAATATAGCTGAGGCATATTTGTTTATTCACATTAGTAGGAATATGCAACGCAACCTTAGAAGTTTGTGACAGAGACTTGGATGATCTGTTCCCAGTGACAGAATTTGATGTGCCTTTTTATGCATTTTGCACTGCTACAGAAGAAGGAACTGAATTGTAAATAAAACTTGCTATTTTGTTAATTTCTATCAAAGTGGCTTTACACATCATTCCTACGTTATTCATGCACTGTTTGACAGCTTAATTTGCCACTGTCCCTATGATGTGACGATTTCAAGAAAACACTGTTGTTCACCATTCACCTATTTTAAAACTGTAGTGTGTGACAGGAAGATACCATATTCCTTCTTGCTTTGAGTGAAGGATATCCAAATGAACGCCCTGATTTCAATGCTGCTCTCTCAATTAGGACTCAGATCCCCAAATATCATTTTTTAACATAAGATATAGTTTGTATTTGCCGCCTTGTTTTCTGAATCTTCAGTATTCTCCTGGGTCACATTTTCAAGTTTGTTGCCTACATGTTGGGGGCTAAAATGACTTAAAAAATGAAGGCTGAAATTCTCATACAAGTCAATGTCTCCTAAGGCTGGGGCTTTAAAGAAAATGCCAAATATTTCTAGACAAATGATAAAAACACAAGAGCTGGAAACTGAAGTTCAGTCACCCTGATTTACAGCACAAGTAAGATGCAACTCAAAAATCATTTGCAAATACTTTGACAAACAAAAGCATCAAGACAGATTTACTGTTGCTTGTAAATGTCACCCGTGTTTGGCTAGTCACCTCATATTCATGATAATTCATTCAAGAACTGTATTCGTCCAATGAATTTTATTTATTACTCAACATTCTGCTGTTCAAGAAGTTCCCTTCCTGCAAATTAGGAACAGAAGTGAGATAATATAATTTTGCAGATCCATCACACACCATGAAAAGTAAATGGCTGACATGGATGATTTGACATTTGTTTGCATAACACTTAGAAATATCAAATACACCTGTAGAAAGTAAAATCAGGCTGCAAAGTATTTGACCATAAAAAAAAGAGCAAGCGGGAGCAAAATTTGCATGTGATGTATTATTTGCAATAAATAATTCAGCCAATCCCAATTTCCTCTAGTGGCATGAATCTACAGTAGCAACATCCAGGTGTCTAAAATAAGAAAAATGAGCTGCTTGCAAATGTCAGAGCAAAATTTATATGGCTAAATCCTGGGTTCACCAAACCTAATTGCAAAAATCCTGGATTAATTTCAACAGGTTCAGGATCCACCATAGCAATGAGGTCTATTTCAAATTCTTCTTAACAAATACGTATATGAATTTGGATGATGGATATTTTTTATACCACTGTGGGCTGCAAAACTGGACACAAGGCATCAGGGTCAGAGTTCCAGAGATGTAAATCTTGCCCCACTGCAACTGTTTCTCAGCACCCTTTTACTTAGGATCACTCAACAGTTGCCTTCTTTCTATGATCCCATTCAAAGGACAACTTGGGCAGCTACAGCAGGAAGCCCATGGATGTGTGTCTTTCTTTCCGCTTATGGTAGGAAACCCCTTTATCCTAATAATGACAAACTAGGCTGGGAATTTCTAAAGATCACAGCATAAATGTAGAACACAATGTGTTAAAAATCATATTTTCTTTCTTTCCTGCGTTACATAAAATAGCAAACAGTTTATTTCCTCTGCCAGTGTTTATTCACTGCATGGTGTACATCTGTATTATCTGTATGAGAGAGGAAGGGTGTCTGTAATATTTCGAAACAGCAAAATATTGCTTCAAAGCAACCGTTGGCACCAGGATGCATTTTCAAGTAACACCAGCTATACACAAATATATTTGGAATGACAACAATTATGTGGCAAACTGTGGGACCACATGGCAATCTGAAAAGTCATGTGCTAAATTAATCTATTATGCCTGTTGGCTCCCTTCACCTTGCTTTGCCAAGTTACCCTTCTGATGTAATAAAATAAAGCTGCCAGAGTAATGTTTTTCTTCCTTTCTCCAAATGTGGAATTTCCTCTCAAAGTTACCCTAACCCAAGACCCCATGTGAGTGACAGTCAGTATTATTACCTAAGTGACAGGGTGAAGGGGAGAATTGTGACACTGTGGAGACAGAAATGAGAACTTTACATGACTGGAAATGGACGGTTCTGAATCAGATTCTGGACCTTTTTTTAAAAGTCTTTTTTTAGAAGTGTTTATGACCCCATCTAAGCCCACCACCATTAGAATCACAGAAAATGAAGGCATAGTGAAATGAAGGTGGTGAATGAGAAAGGAATGGTTTCAATTCTCTTTGTGAAAATCCCCTAAATCACAGCTCTCCAACTAGTGGGAAGGAGCTGATTTGTGGCCCTCCAGGCTCCCACCTGGCTGCTACACCCCAATTGCTCCAGCTGCAGGAGCAGCTGGGGTCCTCGGGCTCCCCATCCCTCCTCTGGCTTCTGCTTTGTGCCCTGCCTTCCCTCAAGAGGGTGGTGCTCCATAGCACAGCTCATCCCAGGATACCAGCAAGGCCCACAGCTTGGGAGCATTGGCAGCAAGGGAGTCAGTGGCTGGGGAGCTGGGGTGAGAGCTGAGGCACCAACAGGTGGTCCTGTAGCTAGAGCTGGAGTGGCCCACCTAGGGTATGACATCTTCATGGAAGTCCTGAGGATAAGTTGGTGTCTGGAACCTCCTTAATTATTACTTATTAAATGTATTATGGTAGCACCTTAGCATCCCTTTGTCATGGGTCCCCTATTTTAGAAAGCAGTCTGGAAATAAATAACAGTAGGAAGTCCTTGCCTGCAGGTATATAGTGTAAACTCTAAACCTCTTTTATTTGTACAGTCCTGGGGCTTCTGTGCATTGGTTAGAACAGGCTGAAGGCTATTTGTCTTGTGCCAACTGCCTTGGAATAGCAAAATTGTTGGACATGATCTTTAGATGATTATATAAAAAATAATACAAATATCACATTGTTTGGCCAATTATCACCTTGATTACTGCCATTTATGTGCTTGTGAATATGCATGCATTGCACCCTTCATTGGTTAAAAGCATCCCCATAGCCAAGAAGGGTTTTGTTACTGAAACTGAAATGTGTACCCTTACGGTTGCAGTTTATCCACAAGGAAGAGAAGATCCAAGCTGGTGGTTTGAGAGGTTTAACCTAAAAATGTGTAAGTCACTAATTATATCAAACGTCTTTGAAGCCAAAGTGTTAAAAAGATAATAAAGAAGAATGAACCAGCATTGGGCTACCTTCACCAAAGTGAAACCTGGGCAAGGTCTGTGCCCCGAGGAAGGGGTTCTTGGTCTCTGCCAGGGCATAGTCAAAGCCATCAAGGCTTGTTTAGTCTTAGGAGCTGCCATTTTGAAACATTGTCAAGAGGAGGAAGAGACAACTGATTCATAGTGTCACACAGGAGCACATGCCAGCCAAAATGCAGTTGTGCAGCTTCCCACTGAAAACATTCAATCAGGACTGAGCATATGTGGGCTCTCCTTTCACGTTTTTATTCCTCTTTCCTGGCAGCGCTCTTTATGGCTGGTAAGTAAGTGACTCTTCAATACAGCCAAATTTAGGCTTGTTATACAGAGTCCCAGAAGTGCCAACAACTTGTTGTACCATGTTGTATGTGTTACAGTCTGCAGGCTTCCTGAATGCTCCTCCAAAAAGCTCCAGTTTGTTTTATTCTTTCCGTGGTGCCATTTAGGGATGTCTGCCCCCAGACCAGTCCTGATCTTTTTGCTCACCTGCTTTCAGAGCTGCAGATGGTACTGGCATTTTACTGGCTTCCTGATGGCCAGGAGAGACTCAGAGGGCAAATTCCTTACATGGTTTCTTTTGAATAACAGAACAATAGAAAACAAGAGTGGAGGGGAACAACATTAGCTGAAGCAAAAGAGAGGGACTCAAACAAGGTAGCCTTTCCTTGTTATTTATATTTATCCTTTCAGTCAGTACTCCAGAGCCAGTTTAGAAAATGGCTAGAAAAAACATCCTTAAAAAAAGAATCAACTGCAAACTGTTACATGCATAGACTGTGTAGCTTATTCAAGGAGGATGCTAGGTGATGAACTTTGAAGTGGGGAATTTAAGCTACTTTTGTAAAATAATTGTACTTCCTGGTTGCTTGGCATCAGTGCAGAGAATGCAAAACAGCTATGCTCTCAGTTTAGCCAGGCATTTTCCATGGATTTATGGCTGCTTCATGATTTCCCGGAGATACTAAAGGCAACACTACAATAAGTAACAATATGGGCATATGAACAAGTTTCTTCATAGTCAGCGATCACGGAGCTTTACTGCATTGTGTGTAACTGCCCATATTCATGCTCTTACTCCATGGAAAGTAAAAAATGTCGTGTGGTAACTTATGTGGTGGCTTAGCCCTCAGTGAAAGAAAGGTCCCTTATGGTGGTACAGCCTCTGTTTACCGCGGGTTCAGATCATGCACACATACAATTATGGAATAATTGGCACATGGTAAATCCCCACTTCTTTGTACCTCATGATAAATTGTTTATATGTTCATACCTTAAGGGAACTTCATAGGCTTCTGTGACATTGTACACTAGTTATACTGTAAAAAAGGATAAGGGATAAGAAATAGCACAGATGGAAGGTTGAATTGTTCACCCACTGTTCTGATACACTGGAGAGGGAGAGTTAGGTCCAGGACAACTTAGTCTGCATGGCTCATGACAATAAATAGGTGAAGCTTATTTGCACTATGTAGAGAACTGAGCTCTTGAGAGGTATTAGTGTGGCATAGGACTACAGGTGAAAAAAAAAGCACCCTTCAAGAAAAGAGGCAGCCCTTTGCACAGTTCAAAGTGTACATATATGGCAGGCTGCTTCACCCATGCTTTGAGTGTTAAGATCATCTCTACAGCATGTGGGAGGTGCTGGTTCACTGAGAAATGAACATGTAGCTCTTATGGGCCTTGATGCCTTCGTAGAGGTTAAAAGGAAAAGCAACAAGTCTGAGCCAAAGATCCTTTGAAAGGTCTTCATATTACTGAAGAAAGCTGTGCAATCACACAGTGTTATTACAATATGGTGTTAAAAAGTTATTTCAGACACTTCAGATAGGATTTTGTGAACTGATGATACCCACAGAATTTGATTTTCAATAAAAAATATGCTGCAAATATATATTGCTATTTTGTCTGTGGTACCTAGGCTGGAAAAATAGAGACACTGTATTGAAATTTGGAATAATCCAGGCATTTTTAATATTTTTTTTGGCAAACCTGGCTTCCTTAAGTTAAGATCCTGAATCCACGCTTAGGAACCCAGGTGAAGGTACAGGAGGTACATAGGTTGACAGTTGTCTAACTCACATTTATAGCTTTGAAAATTTCTACCTCTTGCTTTCAAAGATACTAATCGCTCATAATTTCTTTTCTCTTCACTGAATCTGAAAATCAGGCCATTTATATCAATGCATCTGAAGATAAATTTAGGAGCCCAGACTATGGAAATTTTGTCCCAGATATTTAAATGGGCTTTGATTGTGCCTCAAGAACAGGGGTCAGGTGTGCCAAGTTCTCATTAGAGCATTTGGATACACCCACTATCTTTGGATATATTTATGTAAAAATTAAACTCTTGTGCATTCTTCTTTCTCTTCTCTTCACACTGCTTTTATTGTTACTTTTTTTCCCTTCTCTCTTCCAAACCTTCCCCTACCACTCCCCTCACTATACCTACTTCCTTCTCTCTGAATGCCATTTTCTTCTTTGGGTGATGCCCAGGTAACCTGTAGGACGTCATCATGAAGCTTTCTTTTCCTCAGGTCTCACTCTTCATATCAGAAGACTGCTTGTGTGTCCCCTCTCCCATGAAAAAGTCTCTACCTTTGGTATTATTTTTAATCTACCATACAGTCTGGAAGTCTGCTGGGTTGTCTGTTTTCTCCAAATCTTAAGCTCCCAGCCATGGTATGATGCCAATTTTTTTACAATGGGTTCCATCAAAAATCTGCCTCTGATAGCCACATATGTAATATACCATATGTATTAATACTCTATTTCTCCCCCTTTCCCTCCTTCACAGATAAGGAACATATTAGGATAACTGTTGACCCAGTAGAGAAAGTAAGGGGACATCAGCAGATGGACAGAATTAGGAATACAACCATGTGTTGATCAGGAAGCAGAAGGCACTTATCTAAACCGTCATATAATCTTGGTTCACAGTTTGACTCGGCTTTAGAACAGCGGGTTTTGTTTTCCCTTGAATGAGTTTGCTTATTTCTAGTGGCAATTAGCCAGCAATGAGACAGTTAAAAATGCAGCCAGTTACCACTGGCAACATGCTACTGCTGTAAATCCTGCCCACCCATCTTCAGATTTACTGACATTTGAAACATCTAGGCCTCTTCTGTTAGATGAATCAGTGAAATAAAGTCTCTGCAGAGCTGCTTTCTCCACCTGCCATTCCTCAGGGGTACTCATACACCTGTGTATATAAAACATTTAAATTATTAAGAAAACAGGGTCCCATTACAAATTATTGACTAGTGGATCTGAAAGAACAATATCACATATTGATGGTTACTTTCTAGTAGAAGATTATTGATTCTTTTAAATTTATTTTAGTGTTGTGCTGGTGAGTTGTGGGCCAGGCCCAGACATTGAAATCAGTTAGATTTGTATCACAAAAGTCCCATCACATTACCTAACAACCATAGTTATCAAATAGAGAGTGCAGGGACTAAGGGATGAGAACTGGTCCATATGCATGTACGGTAAGACAAATATACATTGCAATCTGCAGACCAAGTCCAAAGAAAAGGTCTTTCCCATTGGAATCAATGAGTAGGAGGTGCTCAGTCTGACCACAGATTTGACCCATTGCAAAACTGGCCTGAGTTCCAGAATTTGGCCCCAATCTAAAAACACCTGCAATTTTCTTTTGAAGTTTTCCCTGGAAAAGACAAGGTCCCCCTCTCCCCCCCACATACAATCACATACTCCAAATTGCATCACCCCCAATACTGCTTTATTAATGATGGTAGCCCCATTATCTCCAACTGAGCTCTTCATGCAGGTCTGTGTAAGTTAGGGTGATAAAGCTGAGCCCCAGATAGTGAGGGACTAGGTTGTGAATACAGCTACATACACATGCAAAGGGAAGGATTAAGCCCCAGATAGGACCATGGGTTCTTTCTCCTACTTAGCTAAGTAGGTGAACAGCAGGGGTGGATGGGACTTCACCTAAACATCAGCCCTTGGTAATGAGCTAGCAAGGGTGCTGAGTTATTATAATAATGGAAATAATGGAAAGTAGAGGGAGGGAGACTCTCCCTTGGAGCCATGTGCCTGGGAAATGGTTCCTGTCAGGGTGAGGCATCTTGCACATCATTCTGTTCTCAGACCTGTGCCTAGGGACAGAAACTGCATTGAAAGGAGGACAAGGAAATGAATGGGCCTCTAAATACTAAAGGATTAGACATCTTTCTTTAAAATTCATTTGTATTGATTTTCAGAGGGCAGTAATACAGTGTACAGCCACACTGTGTTATAGCCATCTTAATCACACAATTGTCTTCTGGCACAATGCTCTTTCTAAAATGTTATCCGTGTTAAGAGGGAAAAAAAGAAGAAAGGAAAATCAGCAACTAGAAAGAATAACTAAATAAAAGGTTATCATTAACCTTTCTCACATGAAATGCCCCATTAGAAAGCAGGGCTATCTGTGTAAAATAGCTTGAGTAAGTATGACAGAGGTCTCTGCAGCTGCTTCATATGGGAAAAGGTGTGCAGGGCTTTTCTTTCAGCAAGCTCTTCTTTGCATGAGTGTATGAATATATTCTGTGATTGAGTCTGGTTCTTTGTTCCTCAGAAGGATGAATTATTTATAATCCATTTCTGAATTTCAGTTATATGCACACTGACTTCCTTCATCAGGTTTAATAAAATCCCAGAAATTGTTCCACACTTGTGAAATTTCTTCCTGTGAGTGCTTCTTATACACTGTTCCTTTTGCATTGACAGAATATGGATCTTCAGTCTAATAACAATGTCAACCAGGTGCCCTTCAGCCTGTGCATCACAGTTCTTCCTTTCTGCAAGTAACAAAGCCATCTTCACAAATTCACTACGCTAAATGCATATTTAATCAGTTACAGACCAGACCCTAGTCACAGGTTTGCTCTAAACAATACAATGTTTCTAAGGGTAAAGGGCAACCACTCAGGGCTTTTTGATCATGCAGACATTCTTCTACTACTTGAAGGATGAGTAAAGGGCTCCATTGTAATTCTGCAGTAATGACTGGGGTATATATGGAGTAATGGGAGTGATTTAATGGAAGACGAAAGCTGATAACGTGCTAATTTGTGTCAAGTGCTCATGGCAATATTAAAAAAATTATTAGATACTTAACCAATGCGACAAACAATTTTTAGATCTTAAATTATGGCCCTGTTTTATCTTAATAGGAAGTGAGAATCTGTTCAGTGCATGAGGTTTACATAAAGAATTCCATGGTGATTTTTAAACACACAGGGGCTTAATACATGTGATGGTGAGCCATTTTAATTAGAGTGTCTGTCCAGGAACTGCTCTAATTAAAATGTGTCCTCCTACCCCTGGTACATGAATAAACAGCCTAAGTTGCCACCCTCCCTTACCTTCTGCCTGGTTATTTCAGACTAAAACTGATAATCACTTCTGTATTCAGAAACTCTTAGGAAATTTAAAGAGACTTCAGGTGATCTGTGGGTTCTGGGAGGGGAACCTCTTTACATGTTGGGCAGTGGAGTGTTGGGGGAGGGGAATAACTGGTTGGAAAAAAAAAATGAAACATCAAAGAAAAGCTCTAGTCAAGAAACCTTAGAGTTTTCCTTCCCTTGTTTTAAGAGCTTGAGGGAAAGCTGCTTTAATCTCTGCAAAACCAGTAACTACTGGAGAAGCTGTTTCATTTCTAGCTCAAGCTTTGCCTGGAGCTAGACAAAAGACATGACTTGGTCACTAGCACACTTTAGGAAATATTTTTCATTTCTACTGGGCACATCTACACAACATGCCCACTGCACAGTGTAAACCAAGTACTGAATGACTGCACAATAACTGGTCTTACTGCGCAGTAGTGTCTGGGCATGGGTGACGCTTACTGCACAGTACCTTGTTACTATACTACTGTGCAGTAGTATCACGTCATGGTTCATGCCTGGTGATGCTACTGCAGAGTAATAATGAACTACTGCGCAGTAAGCGTCTCATCTAGACACACCCACTGTGTCCTGTTTTTAAATTCCTTGCCTTGCATACATTTATTCAAACCTGCACGATTTTGACAGCCATTTATCATTTATTAGCAAAGAAAACTTTAGCCCAGTCAGTATTTTATATAATTTAGACACTGTGCATTTTACCACCACTGAAATAATTTATATTGATACATGAGGAGTAACAGGGCTGGAAATTAGTAGTACTTTTTGTGGGGTACCATAAAGGCTGTTATTTTGCAACCTCCATCCCATATTTTCTGCTCAATCTATTTTATTTCAACAAACATATTTTCCTCCAATAAAGCAGGTGATCAATGATATATTTTAACACCTAAATATTTAATTACCTTTCGTAACCAAATGAATGGTAAATGAGTTGCATATGTTGTCAAGGCACGTTTGTATTAGAAGGAGCATTTCAGATGTTGATCAATAGCATACCATTATGGTGCACGGTCTGGGTATTTTAGAGAAGCATTAGGAATTGTAGCATATAATAATATATCATCCCTTTGTAATAGATTCCTATGACTTGTATCCTATGATATAAGCAGCTGCATATTAGCTAGGGCTTCCATCAACAAGGCAAATAAAGTTTGGGACAGGGAACATTCTTGTTGTTTTTATTTCATCCAATTAGTTGTATTGATATTTTGTAAGGTGATCTTTTTTGGGCTGCCATATGGAATATGGCAGCCCAGTCTACTTCAGGTAAAACAATCTTAGTAAAAACCTTTATAAAGGGTATATACAAAACCTGATCTTCATTGATCGCCTACATACAAACCATAATTAATAATTTATAAAGTATGGCATTATTTTTTCCAGTCTCAGTTATTTTGTCATATCCATTTAGTAATGATTAGTGCCTATAAATCTGCCTCCCAGCTGGAAGATTTGAACTTAGCACTGTGTGAGTTTCAAATAAATGTTACAGTTATATGAGCCTCTTGCAGTTAAGATCACACATCACAAAAGAGGTGGCTAGCTGTATTATTCTGAAGCCAGGCAGAAGACAGGGTGAGGTAGCATCTTAGCGAGTACCTGGTTCAGAAGTAGTCTCTAAGGAGACATCCCACATGGTGCTCTATGTGCATGACCCTCTGGAGGTGGTGGCAGGGTTCCACTCCCTGGGCTTCTTCCAGTGCATCAGGACCCACATCCCCATCACCTGCCTGGCCCACAACGACTGCCCCTATTACAGCTTGTGGGGCTTCCACTCCGTCATGCTCCATGTCATCGTCCACAACCTTGGCACCTTCATGAATGCGATTGCTGGCTGGGCAGGCAGTGCCCCTGATGCCCACATCTTTTGCAACTCTGAGGATACCAGACGCTTCTCATTGTGGGTACTGGGCCTCCAGATGGGCATGGTGGTGGTCCTGGCCCTCCTCATCTAGGACCACACCTATCTGCTCCTTCCCTGGCTCATGTGGCCCTACACAAGCCAGCTGGACTCTCCACCAGGCACACTTCAACCAGTGCCTGGGCTGGACCCATGCCCTGGTGGAGTGCGCCTTCAGCCAGCTGAAGGGACACTGGTGTACCCTCACCACCTGCCTCAAGGTCACTGAGGCCAACATCCCCTGGGTCATTGTCACAGACTGCATGCTCCATAACAACTGCAAGGCCTGGGGCAGCTGTTTTGTGAGCCCTGGATAGAGAAGGTGCAGTAGGTAGAGGATGCCTGGCACTGGGGCACCAGCTGTAGACTCCAGCTGTGTCTTGGTGCCCCAGTGCTGCCCAATGCCTTGCCCAGCAGCACGGGGGCACCAGCTGTGGGCTCCCCCCATGCAGGCCCCAGGTGAACTGCACACCCACCAGTGGGGTTTAGAGTATAGTGTGTGCAAGGCACTTGCCAATCACCTTCTCTTGCACTCTCCTCTCTAACCTGCCTGGGCAACCTCCCATGGACCCTCACCCCACCACACACTGCCAGCACCATCCACACTGCAGACAGTTCTCCAAAAAAACAGTTTATTCCCTTCACAGAAGCAGAGACCCTCTTTCCCTGCCCTCCCCAACAACAGAGCCTGTCCTCCATCTCTCTCTCCTTCCTTCTTTCCCTTCCCACCACAGGTCTTCCACCACCCATTCCACCCACTACCAATAAAATACCCTCTTCTCCACGCAGACTATTTACATGGTTGTTTGCATGTGCCCTCCTGGGGTGTGAGGCTGTGGAGTGGGAATGCCTAGGGGCAGAGCCCAGGGACAGGTGCCCTACACCCTGGCCTCTGGCCATTCTCCCATGGGTGCACACACCATGGCAAGCCAGAGGACAGGCAGCTAGTGGCCAGTACCAGCAGGGCACATGTGTGGTGCTGGCACAACTGTGGCAGCTCCTGCTCTGCAGCCATGTGGAGCTGAGGCGAGTGGTGGGGCTGGGCCCAGGCAGGGGTGGGTGGGTGGTGGGGTCCCCGTGGTGGGGACCATGGCAGGGGCTCCTGGCCATTGGAGGCAGCAATGCACTTCTGCACAGGCCCTGCTGTTGGGTGGCAGATGGCTGTCAAGGGACAGGAGGGACTGCAGCTGGGGGCAAGGGATTGGGCAGCATGAAGGTGACTGCCAGGGCCAGGATGGTTTCCAGAACCTAGCAGTCCTCCACAGCCCTGGCCACTAGCACAGCCTGCCACTCCAGGACCTTGATGTAGCACTCCTGCAGGGCCTGGAGCCTCTTGTTCACCCAGTCCCTGGCCTCCTTATACTGGTCCTGCACATCCTCATGGGCCATATCTTCTCCTGCCAAGTGCTCCTATCCATCCCCCACACCCTGCAGGGAGCCTTTTGGGAGGCACCCCAGGGCCAGCCCCACCTCCGTGGTGGCACTACACCCTGAGTGTACCCCTGTTGTGAGTGCTAAGTGCAGTGTGAGGACCTCTTTGTGTGGACTGAGAGGTGCCTGACCCACTATGCCCTGCTGCTGCTGCTGGCCATGGTGCCACAGGTGCACCTGCACACTTGGCATGGGATTCTGAGTTTTGGTGGTGTGGCATGCAAGCACACCCTGCCCCACAACCTCCACTGCTGCCTGGTAGCTATGTAGCACTTCGATGCCTTGAAGTGGTGCTGGGGTGTGGGCAGGCTGCTGCAGCTGCCCTGCAGCCCGTTCTGGGGGACGCAGTGGCCAGCTGTGGCTACAGGCTGCTAGCTTGTGCCCATGGGCCCCTGGGCCTCACAGGCTTTTAAGGGCCAGGGGCCGGGCCAGGCATAGAGCCAGCCCATCCCTGAGGCCCATCCCCTAGAAGTGGGGCTAACTGGGCAAATTTGTTCCCAGTCAGCATCTACATGTGCACTACTGTGCAGTAACTACTCATGAGTAAATCTGCTACTTGCATTTGCAGGTAGCAAATTTACTCATGATTGGAGCAGTTTACTGCACAGTAAGCATCTGCACATGTACATGTGCACGCTTACTGCTCAGTAAACTACGCTACTGCTCAGCAAAGTGTCTCATGCACCCACTGTGCAGTAAACTGCTCTACTGTGCAGAAAAGCGTCTTGTGTAGATGTGCCCAGTAATAGGTAAAAAGTCCTGAGTACAGAGTTTTGTTAGATAAGTTAAGCATATCTACAGGACCAATATTCCTTTATATGTCCTACGAAATGCCAAGGCAAAATGTAACACGTTTGTTTCTATTCTTTCCCGTAGTTTCTTCTTGGTCATAGGAGTACTAACATGTTTTTTTTTTCTGATTTCACAGTCAAAAGATCCTCTCTAATATATCCTGAACCTGCTAATTGTCACCTGCACTGATGCAAAGCCCAGAGATTTCAAGGGCCCAAGTGTGCAGAAAAAGATTTTGAAAGATCAAGACCATACCTGGCAAGCCAAGTCAGTGCCTTCCATTGTAAGGACTGCATGCTGCTTACACAAAAACACAAAAATAGTTTGGAAAAACACAAGTGGCTGTTATCCCTTTTATAAAATGGAGGATAGGATATTCTTTAATAGGAATATATTCAAATCATGGTATGCTTTAGATAGCATATGTTTAGATTATAAACTCTTTAGGGCAAAGCCGGCCTTTTATGTTATGTTTTTGCACAATTGGGGCCAGATTTACAGAGGTCAGCATGTAGGATACTGAAAGCTTTTGAAAACTTTGTTCTCATTCAGATGGGAGCTACACCATTTTGAAACACTGTCACTAGTTGTAAGTTTGGAGCTTTGAAAAATCTGACCTAAGCTTTTTTGAATTTTTGGCATCTACCAAAACTAGCATATTGGAGGTCCAGTCTGACTGACAATTCTGGGTGCTGTTTCAATAAAAAATATTAAGTATTTCCTAAATTATTTGGGCCTGCAATTCAGTATAAGCTTAATGCACTCAAGTCAAGGGAAATTATTGCCCACTCACAACAAATGTGCAGTTGATCAGACACAATTTTACTAGGTGTTATCAAACCACTTCTGTTCTTGTCCCTATTGTTGGGAGGTACCCAAATCTCCTGAGATAAGTTCATTATGCTGTTTCTAATGAGATCAACTTCTTTATTTTAATTTTCTGAAGATTTCAGGTCTTTTATCTGGTATCTACAGAGGCATTAGAATACCTTGGTTTTCATTAGATTAGTTTTCTCTGTTTGTCCGTTTTGTCCTTGTTTTGATACATGAAGAAACAAACTCAAATATTAGTTAATTTTTAATAGTTATTAGTCACCAGGATTTCATAATTCTCAAGTTAGAATCCTAGGAACTATTTCTCTCTTAACAGGTCAACATTATGCAACAAAAAAAAGCAATGCAACCTAAGGAGATCAAGCAAAGACAATTCACTCAAAGCTTTTTATCCCTGATATCTTAGACCATTTGTTAAATGCCTCCATCAGCTTTGTTTTAACTAGTTAAGCCAATCCACAACTCATGTGGCTGTTCCATACTCTTGCTTAAGCAGATATTGTAAACTTGAGCTAACAGAGATTTATAAATGGGTGGGATCTTGCCATGAGGTCCCTTTATAAAGGCTGCCCTTCCCAGCTGCAGCTTTTGTCCCAACCAGGATGCTAGCAATCAGCATTCAGTAATCTCAGCCATTTCCATGTAACTGAAGTGTCCACATTTTCCTATAAAGGCACTAAATATCTACAGAGTTTTGGCACATCTACTGCTGTAACCTACTGAGGATTTTATATAGTGCACTTGCTTACACACATATCAGACAAGTACATACTTTACTTAACACAAAGCATGTCCAGATTAGTTGTCTGTTACTTATAATGTAACACGCATAGGTCATCTGTCTATTGGTAAAGTGCCTAAACCATTAGCCCTCTGCTTGAAGAAGGGTGTTTGTGCCCAGAAGCTTATAAAGAACAATTTTCCAACTATTTAGGTGATCTAATAAAAGATATCACATTTAACCAAAGATCTTTGTCTGCCTAAACAATTTAAATTCATAATATCATCCGGCCCCACTGTCTATGTTGTATTTGAACTGTACTCTAGTTCAGGGCATACTGACTACCTGAAACTGTCAACTTTGTAACTAGATGTGTTCATTTTAATTAGATGAGAAAAAGTGAAAGGGAAGCAGCTGCCTAAACTGCTAATAAAAACCTTGAAAATGATGGACACAAGTTCAGTTTTATGACTGTTACCTCCATCCACTTCCAAAGTTTCTTATTAGAAGGCTTGAAAAGGCTGGTCAATTGAAGGACTAACCATACCACAGGACCACGGGCAGAGTTATCCATTTAACTGATGTTTACACTAAGCTCAGATAAGTGCATACCCCAATTAAATTAATAGTCTTTTTCTTTAGTCCCAAGACTATGCAGTTACATGGATTACACCAAAGATCTTATCCCTCTGGTGAATATACTTCAGAACAAGTGCTACTTTTGCTTACATTGTTCATTGGTTTTTCATATCATCATTTAGCATTCAGATCTAATGTCTTACGATGAGTTTTGTTGTAGACCTGAATTTCATTAAGTATTAGGAGGGTTTGTATCATTGTTTTTGTTCTCTTATTTTGCTTTTTTGTGGCTAGGGAAAGTATTTGTTTGTTTTAACCAAACACAGAAACAGGACTTCATGCTACTGTAGGTAAAGTTACAAAACAAAATTCAGAAGAAAGTTTAAAATTAATCTTAAATAGCACAGGATGCTGTATTTTACACCTCTGCTGTCCCTCTCAACATGTAGCTTATATCACCTTAGACTCAGATTCTCTTGATTTTCTATCCGTTTATATTCAAGTTACATGTAACTTATGTCTCTTACACATCAACTTATTTCCACGTAACTTATTATGTCTCTTACACATCACCTCTCACTGGGCCTGCTGGGTCTAATTGACTCAGTAACTTACTTGCCAAGGGGTACGAGAAGCAAAGATATAAGTTAAGATGGCAGAATTCAGAAGTACATGAGGCATGTATGATAAACACCAAACTGCACTTGCCATAAGGCAGGCAGATGGATTAGTTGTACCTTTGGTTCTCTCCATCTACAAATTTATTTTTTCTGTTAAGTCACATCAGTGGCAACATTATTTTTGGACATGCATCACACAGTCCTTGACAAAACCACTGTATATTTAGCATAGCTGTTCTTAATGGCAGTATGTAATAATATATTTAACATAGCTCTTGTTTGAGATACTTTCTCAGTTTAACAGTTATCACTTCTTAAAAGAGACTAGCAATTTTAGTTGTTACAGTTTGTGTGTGCAACACAGATGCTGTAGAGGTCCATGAATTTCTGCAGAGACTGAAACCTGCTCCTCCCTCCCCACTAAAAATTCAGTCCAAGATTTCAAGTGGAGCCCCCAAAGAACAATCTATTTTTGAAATGTTAATATTTATCCACCCACTTAAGTCCATTTCATATTGACTATTGCCTATTTCCGTTCAGGAGCAAGTCTTTCCTTCCATAGGTGTAATATCTAGAGCCAATTGTTACAGAGTCTACAGAATATAACACATTTAGAGCTATACTGGAGAAAGGAGTCCTTAGATGGGTCCTTAAAGTTTCCCAGAAAGAGCTAAGGGCTAGGTGCCTCAAAAGGACTTAGGCTGAATTGAGGAGCTCATATGGCAAAAAAAATAAAATAAATCTAGACTGACCCTACCCCAGCTGCAGCAATACTACTTAGGTAGACTCTTGCTTTTGTGCACATGCAGAAACTCTCCAGTTCGAGCAGGTAGGTGCCTCGCTTCTCTGCGAAGATCCAGTCAGAGCTGGGCTATGCCTAAGCTCTGCTAAATCCCCAGTGCACTCAGTGCTCACAGAGTACACACATACTGAACTCCTACTGATGGCACTGGATTCAGTACAAAGCCCAATACCATAATCATTTTAGTCCATAAATATAGCCTGTGATGACCCCTACCCCTTTTGCCATAATTTTCTAGCTCAGGAAGGAGGAAACTTAGGTTCTTGGAGTCAGAAGGAGAACAAGTAAGAAGCATAATCAAGTAAGCTAATGATGAGAGCATTCAGTTGGGAGAGGTGAGTCTTGGGTTCTGGTCCCTGATACCAGAGCTGTTTATGCACTTTACCAAAAAAACAACCCCCCCAAAATCCAAAATAGTCCTGGCAGCAAGGACATCAGGAACCTTCCCTCCCTGGTGAGTGTGCTCTCTGAGATATACTGTTATAATCTCACTTGTTTGTTCTCTTTCTGATCTTTTGACTCTTGCACTTCAGACTGCCTCATGGTGTTGTTTCAATAACTAGTAAACACTGATACCAAAGGTAGCTTGTCACCAGCACCATGAAGGCATTTGCAGGTTGGATCTTAAGTGAATGAATTTTCCTGAATCTGGAGAAGTCTGGACATCTATTCAGACATGCCCTGTGCCCACTGGTTCCTATTGGCTAGCTATAGGGGCCTCCCCACTCAGCCCATAGGGGCTCTAGATTCTCCTTTAGAGTGCCCGAGGGCTTTCCACACTGCTGCTGGTCTGCCCACTTACTCATATATGCCAAACCTGGGAATACACTAGTGAGGCATGTTGGAGACTGAGGTCATGACAGCAACTGTAAGGGGTGTTTCTGAAGTGGCCTCACCACCAAATTTTTGGGTTTAGACTGTGTGAGTGGGTTATCCTCAGGATCATGCTACCACTGCATTGTAAGCATACCCAGACTCTCTGCATTGATTCTACAGGGAGTGTAGGTGCCTAAACCTGGCTACGGGACAGCTTTTCCAGGGCAAAGCACCTATGAATTTAGGCATGTTTTCAGGCTGCCCCTAAAAGATTTTTTATTTCTTTTTTAATAGCTGTCTTTCTACCCTTACAGAAACTGAAAACAATATTAAGGATGGAAATTGCAGCCTACTAAGAAAAGTTTTGGCCAAATATTCAGTAAAAAAACACCACCATGTTTAATAATTTAATATCTAGCATTAAGGCATGGAGTCAGCAGCTGCATGTAAGATAGTGTCAGTCAAGATTGGCATGGGAACTAGACAGCAGAAGCAATTACTACCTAGAAGTAATATCACCACATCATTGTTGTATGAATTATTCCCCTCCCCTCTGCCACATACACACTGATCATAGAGTTATAGCTGCTACTCTTATTCTAATGCTCTGGTCCCAACCCACAGGCTGAGAAGCAGCTCAGTCATTTTACACAGAGAGTGCCCTGAGAGTGGCTGGGTATGCCTTTTTGGCATTGCTCTCAAGGATGCCAGGGAAGTAGTATAAACCTATATTTGATGGGACAATTCCTCAGCATCAGCATCTAGAAGTGTCAAGTGAACAAGTTTAGTGTCTGATTTGGAAGTGCTCTCTTTATATAATATTCTGAGTTATGAACTGTTTTGTTACAACACCTATGTGACACAGGCAGGGCCCAGGACACTCTGGGATATACAAATCCCAAACAAAAAAATGGTCACTGCCCCCAAAAAGTTAGAGATAGAATTGTCCCAGGAGTTAATGATAACTTTTGATGCCTAAGGTTTGCAAGACTGAGCCCTTACTTATGGTTAGTGAGCAGTGTCATACAACTGTGTGCATCTTCTCCAAGGGTACTTGCATCAGGCATCTGTAAGGCTCCATAGTGTCTCAATTAACAGTAACCAAAAATGGTAAATGAGTACCATCATGACATACAACACTGTCAGCTCACCAGGATTGATAATTAAGGGACGCCATCCACCGATGTCATGGAATGGTGGAAGCAGTTTGGTACATCAGTGAGGGGTACTTCTGAAGTACACAGGAAGGGAATTTAAAACATTTTAAAATAATTTAAAATAAAACTGCCCCTCACAAAGACAGATAATCTTTTTTTGTCCTTACATAGAATTCAATAAGAATTCAAATCTCTTAAATATCCTTGGTTGTATACCAAACACTGGAGTCTTAACCAAGAGCTTAGTTTTATGTTCTCATCACTGCAGTATTATGTTGGTATATTTATATTGTGTAGTAGGGATACAGTGCCAAATGAGAACAAAACCCATGACCTAGAGGGCTATCTAACTACATGAAATGACATGGCAGGAACAATACAATAAAAGATAAACACAGAATGGGGTGTGTCCTCATAGACAGGACAGATCATGGATTGTTACCAAGTACTATCAACTGATGAGGTGCTTTCTTTAATACAGTACAGTTGCCAAAAAAAACAACCCCCCCCAAATTCATTCCTTCTGAATTCCCCAGGCACTTCAACAAACAACTTCTTAAATTTTAGCAACCAAGTTGGTTGACCACTCCTCAGCAGTGTGCAAACATACAGCAAACAATCCCTGACTGATGTGCTTAGTAATTTATATTCAGGAAACAAAGGCCACTTTTGATATGACTCAAAGCACTCTGCAGTGGCTAGGGAGTGGGTGGGTGGGTGTGCACTGGCTGCTGGTTGTTATGCCAAACGCAAATGTTTTACTGTTACTGTTCCTTCCCCCCTTCCCCCATGTATTTGGTCTCATCACTTGTTCTTTCTCAACATATGCTTAGACTGTAATACTCTTTTCTGGGCACAGGTACCTATTGCAGTGGGAGTCTCTTGGCACTTTTGTAGTAAAAAATAATGGCAACAAATAAATAGCAGCACACTCCAAGCACCTTGTGTCTTGGATTGTCATGCAATAAACTGAATATGATTATATATCATGAATACTGTGTGGCTTACAGAATGCAGGAGAGGACTGATGGTTAATCAGATACTTTGGTGAGGTGTACCTCTGTAACATATGGGAATGCCTTATAATACCTAATACTGAATCGTAGCAATAATGACCATCCTTGAAGCACATGCCTTGAAATATGAAAAAGTAGGAGGAACATCTCATACATAAACAGGAACAGGGAAAGGAAAGTCCGGCTGTGCAGGAGCTATTCTACTGGTGACTGAGAATGAAATGGGATAGTTAGCATTATGGCTGACACAGGGCTACATCATCCAACTGGAGACTCAGTATACACATGGGGCACGGATGCTGTATGGTCCCTAGGAATCCTGCAGCACCATGACATCGGGTTTGTTTCACAGGGTCCAGGACAGAGTTGTGCAAAAAATGGTTCACTTATCCCACAAAACATTTTCAGATTTCAAAAATTTTCCCAAGCCACATCATGATGAAACTGAGGCTTTTTGTCATTTAGAGAATGAGAAATAAATCATGCCTCACCCCAGGATAGTCATTACCATAATAGTTGAAGTAATCCCTCCAGTAGAAGATGGATCACCAGGTTCACCAAAGAGGGTACCGTTATCTCACATACTGTGGCCTGTCATGTGGGTAAAATGCATGGGATCTCCACATCCCAGACCAACAGGCCATGGAAAAACATAGTTCAGCAAATTCTCAAGAGAGTGGAGGAAAAAAACATAAACGTCAGTTTAATCAGATGACAGGATGAAGCCTGTCCCATAACCCTGGATTTAGAAGTGAGTAATACAGCAGACAGAATCTGACAAACCTTAGCCCTGGGGGGTGGGAAACAAAACACCCAAACACATATACAGTTGTCCTTGGGAAAGGAATATACTTGCTTTTATTGCAGACTTCCTGATGCAGTGTGTAGGGATTGTATAAAGAGAGTTACCTCATGGTCCAACAATGGAACAGAACTGAAACGATAATGCATTCTGCTTTTTCTTTCAGATTATTTTATTGCCAGGAGCAGGTATATTGGCCAAGTGTATGTAGAATTAAAAACACCAAAAACTTTTATAGGCATTAATACATATGGGACTGACTATTGGAGGGAAATTAAATATGGGATGCTCAAAGCTGAAAGAGAAGTGTAAAAGATTAGTAATACTGCAATGCTATATCCTAATGGGCATTGCTTTGCTCTTGAAGTGGTTATTTATACCTGAGTTTAAAATGCTTTCATGGCCCAGGACCTGCGCTGTAACCCAGTTGTACCAGACAGCTAAGACGGTGTGTGTCTGTGGTTTTAAGCTACCTTTTCACTAAACATTTCTGGAGCTGGCTTGAGAATGAGTTTCAGGCTTGCTCTAACTACCTGCAGTAAGCCTACACTAAGCCTTAGATGCCAACTGAACTAATTTGCAAAGAAAAGCATTAGATTCTTGTTAACCCATTTATTTATATAGTGGTGAAACTCACACTTTTCAGAGCCCTTCAGCTGGTGTTTATTGGTTTTATATGACAGGAGGTGTTCTAATTGTTTTTATATTTTCTATAATGCAAGTTCACTCAGCAGCTATTCATTTGGTACTTCTGGTTCTTGGCCATGTTTACTGTACTTCTGCACTCCATGTTTGCTTTAACCTAGTTTGTCAAATAAAACTGTTGCTTATGAGACAAGGCATTTTTTGAGGATGATGCTTAAAATATATCCTCATTTATAAAACAAAAGGCAAAAATATGTTGAAAATCTTTTCACATAGAGCATAATGATCAGAGCTTCCTGGTTACATATAAAAAAGTATAATGCATTACAGTCTCCCTTTCTTGCCAAACATAAGCAGGAAGTGACTCGCTGTTCCCTGCAAACTGTTTCAAATAGCTTTTATTCAACAACTCAGGCAGAACAGGAAGTGAAAAAATGTGGGTCTCCTTTATTACTATTAGTTTTATTTCACATTGAGCCAGAAAACTGCAGATATGTATTTTTCGCACTAGTTAAAAAGCAAAAAAAAAAAAAAAGGGACTTGAAAATAGCTTATGACAAAAATATATTCAAATCACTAAAGTATTCCTGGTTTACCAAAGGAAAACAAAGTGATGTGTAACATATACTTTGGAATTCCTCAAACAAAATAAAATTTTGCCAATTCATACCTCACTAATGTATATATCTGAGATGGAATACTTACCATACTGAAAGCAATGGCAAAACTAGCATTTGTCTTCAACAAGGCTGGGATTTCACTCCTCAAATCAATAGGGCAAAAAAGCATGGGAGACAGCTTTTCAATAAAGCTTTAGCAGCAGTACAGGACTTATCTTTCATATGCATTTTTATAAAATATGCCATAAGACATTCACCACTAGAAATTATTCAAAAATATTTCTAATTGTATTTATACTAAGATATACCAGCACAAGGTGTTGGATTTTGCTATACTATATATTTTGTACAGGAAAATTAACATCTGTTGCTGTTCTTCTCCTGCTCCCACCAATCACACTTCACATCTTTCTATCTTTTTAACCAGAGCATGATGGAAATTCAGGTGTCTTTCTTTGGTTCCAGAGGCCTGAGTTTGTGCTCTTTTCTCAACTTTAACCAAAGGCTGCTTCCAGTCATCCTAGGTGTAAGTTGGTTGAATAGTCAAATCAAGTCAAGTCAGTCCCGAGGCCATTGAGACTGTTGGAGCACCTAAGGAGCAGCAACAACACTCCTCCACTCTGCCCTGCGTTTGGCCAGCTTTGTGCATTCTGTCAGCTGAAGGCCCATCCAGTCCTTAATATTGGTTCCCCAGCAATTCTTGGGTCTACCTCTTTTTCTGTTTCCCTCCACTGCCCCATGCTGTATAGTGTTGGCAAAGGCATCCAGCCTTCTCATGACATGTCCAAACTATTGCAGGTTGAGTAATACCTCATACCAGGTTCAGTAAGCCTAAATAATGAGGTATGTGAGTACCAGGTTATGTAGGTTGCAGAGTCAAGGATGGCAGGATGTGATGCATGTTAATTTCTTGTGTGCTGTTGGCCTGTCTTACCTGTACTATCCCTAAGAGCCTCTAGGCTTAGGAAGACCTTTGATTCATTGCTACATTCCATCCTGTTGTTGCACCATGCCTTCATGAATGTAAAAAGAGTCAAATACTGATTCATATACTGAAAAGGATTCAATACTTATACTACACATAAGGAGGAATTGGGCAGGTGGTACAGCCCCTCAGCTGGCTTAAATCACCATAGCTCCGTTGCTTTCATGGTTGCCTTAACTGAGCATCTGTCCTGATCTTCTAGCATTTAGCTGACATCCCAGGTACTCCTTGTGCATTTGTCTGCTGTAAAATAAAATAAAATAAAGCTGTAATAGTTCACAGCCATTTAAATCAAGAACTATTAAATGGGAGAAATAACTGAAAAAGTGTATGAGCAGAGTATATTTTGTCATATTAAAAAAAAGAAAAAAGAAAAAGATCAAATGTCTAGCAGAGCTTTGGTCCCAGCATGTAAGGGTGCAATGCAATTAACACCCTGCATGGCCACTTTTGACTCTCTAGCCTGAATGGCCAAGCACACATTTACAGATGAGTTCAATGTTGCAAAATCGAGTTGTCAGGGACCATGGAAAGGAATAGCAAAACTCTGATTAACTGCATGGGGAGCAAGATCAGGCCTTTGCTCATTAATTCACAAAGTCTGGACATTCATGAATGAGCTCCTGACTTAGGGAAAGAGGGAAGGAATGTGATGCTACTAAATTGGTAAAAGCCATATGCAGCCTTATTTTAATAAATACAGAGGTTTCCAGTAAACCTTCAATAATAATTAGTATTCCTGCAAACCAAGCACTGGTAATTTAAGGGGACTCCCAGGTAGAACTAGTCATTATTATGCTACATTAGTGCAACTGCATACAGTAGCTGGCTATGCCCACAGTATTCCAGCTATAGCACATAGCTCCACACCCACAAAATCCAGTCTCACTGTACTATTCCCAAAGTATAGGCCTTTTAGGCCTGATTTTATTCATTACATTCTTCATCTTTAATTGGCATCCAAGGAATTTTAGTGTTCCTGTGGTGTGCAACAACCACAGGATTGATAGGTCAGAGATAGGAATTGTCCGATTAGTGGGGTTTTTTATTTATTTATTTGAGTTATATCCTCTCGTTTCCAACAAAGGCTGAGGGTGGCTTATGGTAAGAGAGCAAAATAACATATATAAGCAAAGAGATTATTAAGATACAGTATAAAACAACTCCCTCTCCCCCCAGCAACATCCTAATTTAGCCTGGCCTGCTAAATGCCTACCCAAAAGGGAGATCTAACAGTGCTTCTGTAGGAGGTCCATACTCTGGCTCTGGCATGCCTCAAGGGGGAGGGAGTTCCAGACCTAAGGAACAACTATCCATGTTTTTGCCATGAAAACTTGGCATATTGATAGTACTTGCAGGAGGTTGCTTTCAGAGGCGGTGCACAAAGAAAAATGCTGGGATAGCAGCATTGGTGAGAACCTGAAGATACTGAAGATACTTTTGTTTCTTTTGTTTCTGTGAGTGGGACAAACATGATTGAAATTGGTTGAGATGAGACCACTGGTATCATTTCTACTTCCACTTTCCAGCAAATAGATACAGAACCATCTGCAGAAGTGAAAAGTCAAACATTAATCCTGCACTAGTAGTCTTGTCTGTAGCAGTTGTTTGGCTTTTACTCACTGACCAGAGAATTTAATTATATCCTCCAGCTCCCTAAAGGAGCAGTATTTTAGAAACAATACTAGTGTATAGTAATGTGAGGAAAGGAGGAGGATAACAAATGCGTAGAAGCAATCAACTCTACCCAACAAAGTAACACTTGAGTTATTATTATCCACAACTAAGTAACTCAGGAGTTGTTATAATCCACAACTAATAATGAATTTATAGGGTAAAAAAAATGACAGGAAAAAGAATGTCCAGGCAGATGACAAGAGGAAGGCTGAGGAGTACTGATTTAGACTCTTTAAAATTCTGTGCATTTTAGCTGGATTCTACTTCATGCCTTCCTGAATGTCAGGAAAAAACATTAGGCCATGTTTTTGTAAGATATGGCACCCTGCGGTGATACCTTTTAAAGAACTGGAGGGAAAACCACTACAGTCTGTGTTTTATCCTGAGCTATAAACCTACAAGCAGAACTAGAACCTATACATTTAACCACTCCTACCACACGCACATTTACACACCTATTTAATCTATAACCAGAGCTATAAACAGACATATATAAGCAGCAACCGGAACCATAGGCACATAGACATATATAAACATACTAGCAAATTGCCTGTCAAGAATTTGTGTTGACTGTGCCCTCCCTCCCCACCACCGCTCCTTGTCCAGTTCCACTCCACCCTCCCCGCCACCCTATTTCCCCCAGTTCACCCTGGTTTGGGCCCGACCCCATTCCCCAACCCTGCTTCGGGTCTGACCTAGCCTCACCTCCTTCCCTCC
>NW_017729032.1:174706722-174708315 GCF_001723915.1 Gavialis gangeticus
CTATTTAATCTATAACCAGAGCTATAAACAGACATATATAAGCAGCAACCGGAACCATAGGCACATAGACATATATAAACATACTAGCAAATTGCCTGTCAAGAATTTGTGTTGACTGTGCCCTCCCTCCCCACCACCGCTCCTTGTCCAGTTCCACTCCACCCTCCCCGCCACCCTATTTCCCCCAGTTCACCCTGGTTTGGGCCCGACCCCATTCCCCAACCCTGCTTCGGGTCTGACCTAGCCTCACCTCCTTCCCTCCCACTTTGCGTCTGACCTCCCTCCCTCCCCGCCGTTCAGGTCCGGCCCCATTCCCCCCCTCCCCTCTGCTTTGGATCCAACCCCATCCTCCCTCCCCCCAGGTTCAGGTCTGACCCCGCCCCCCCAGTTAGGGTCTGACCCCCTCCGGTTTGGGTCTGACCTCGCTCCCCTTTCCCTGCTCCCACTCCCCTCCAGGTCCAACCCTACTATGATGGAGGGGCTCCTGCTTTAAGATTAAGTGGTGGATTAAGATTTATTGGGCAAAGAGAAAATTGGAGGACCCCACACCCCACAAGGCACTCCAGTGCAGGAAGGGACCCCTTCCTCTCCTGGTGCTGCTGTTGTCAAAGGAGGGGCGAGCCTCCATGACATGTGGGGGAACTGGGTGGACCCAGCTGAAATGGAGGAAGGGTGGCACATGCCCACCTCTCCTCCCTGCTCCCCACGCCCCCTCCCGTCCACTATGGCTACAGCAAAGCAGGGCCAAGCAGAGTGCAGGTGGATGTGGGCTGCCCTGCTGCCTTTTCCCCAGGAACCCCACACCAGCCGCATGTCCCCTGTCCAACTGGCAGCAGGAGGCACAATTCACCACCCCCACTGCTGCCGGGTGGGCAGGGGGTGCGTGGCAGGAGCAGGGCTTGCAAGGCAAAGGCAGTCGGGTGGAGAGCCCTGAGCCCACGACAGACAGCCTGCATCTACCCCACACACAAATCTTGGGGTGGGGGCACATACCCCCCCCATGCCTCTCTCTGGGGGTGCAAAAGCCCCCATGGCTAACCAAAAGCACCTGGGAGTGTCTCCTAGCTAAAAGGGAGGCGTACACCCAATGGAAGGGAGGAGCCATCACCAGAGAGGATTATACTGCGGTTGCTCAGGAATGCAGGGGGGCAATCAGGAAGGCCAAGGTAGAGATGGAACTGGGACTAGCTTCCCAGATCAAGGACAACAAGAAGTCCTTTTTTAAATATATAGGGGGAAAAAAGAATGTTCCGGGTAACGTGGGGCCTCTGCAGGACATGCTAGGAAATTTGGTCTTCACACCCGACAACACAGCTAACCTATTTAACGACTTCTTTGCCTCCATTTTCCTGAGCAGGGACCGGAACAGCCACCCCCCCTCTGGGCCCCCCTCAGACCTCAGGGGAGGTGAACCTAGGCCAAGGGTTAGTGAGGAACTAGTTAGGGAAATTCTGGAGGGACTGGATGTATTCAAATCAGCTGGTCCGGATGATCTCCACCCTAGAGTACTGAGGGAATTGGCTGAGGTCATTGTGGGACCTCTAGCACAGCTGTACGAACACTTGTGGTGCTCTGGTGTGGTGCCAGAGGACT
>NW_017729032.1:174708596-174714727 GCF_001723915.1 Gavialis gangeticus
CTGTTCAGCCTCCACAAGAGAAGAGTGAGGGGTGATCTAGTGGCCTGTTACAAATTAGTCAGAGGGGACCAGCAGGCATTGAGGGAGTCCCTGTTCTCCTGAGCACTACCAGGAGTGACTAGAAATAACGGTCACAACCTGGCAGAGGGTAGATTTAGAGTAGACATCAGGAGGCGCTACTTCACTGTCAGGGCAGCTAGGATTTGAAACCAACTTCCAAGAGAAGTGGTGCTGGCTCCTACCCTGGGGGTCTTTAAGAGGAGGCTAGATGAACAACTTGTTGGGTTGTTTGACCCCAGTAATCTTTCCTGCCATGGCAGGGGGTTGGACTCGATGATCTGCTCAGGTCCCTTCCGACCCTACAAACTATGAAACTATGAAACTATGCAGCAGTGGGGAGCTGCCCCCCCATGCCCCCTGGTTGAGCAACCCATAGCTTCATCCTGCTCTCTGCACAAGCCCTGGGTCCCATTCACTGCCTTGGTTGGGCAGAAATCCTGGTCCATCTCCTGCCCCACTCCCTCTATCACCATGGTGCCTGAGGGGCCTCAATCTTTCCCCCATGCCCCTTCTCTCCTGCCCTTCAGCCCCTGCCCACAGACTTACCTACAGGGAGCTGCTCTCCACACTGCCTGGCTGCATTCCTGGCTGCGCATATGCACATAGCACCCCCTGTGTCTCACTCCTGGCACCACCAAGCAGGACCCCTTGCAGGCTGGAATGTTGCCTGCCTGCAAAAGGAACCCACCATTTACCAAGGGAACTCAAGTATCTGGGACCTTTGATTGGCAGGGCCCCTTACATTAATCTACGTATGAATAAGAACTTATTTTTTCTGGGACTTACACTCAAGTATGCACATATGAGCTAGCTAGTGTATAGCCTACTGTGTTCACTATATGAGCACCCACACTACTAGAATAGGAAATTGTGTAAATGCCAAAAAGGTAACGTATGTAGCTAAACAACTTCCATTTGGGTGCATAGAAGGGGTAGTGAATTTCGCTTCTAATGCTTTCTATTTTAATATAGAATGATTTGGGAATTGCACTAAAAGGTATTTTTTCAGAACTTAACCAAAGATTTTTAATTCGATAATTACAAAATCCGTTTAGAAAACGATGAACAAAAGGATATTCTGAGACTCATCAATATCGTGAAAATGCTGCTACATAAAGTTTTGTATATGGAAGCTGCAGTGTTGACATTTTTTTGCAGAGGGTATGTCTCAGAGAAGCGGTAGTTCTGGTATCAATATTGCATGTCAGAAGAACTGACTGACTAATGCAGGATCAGATTTTTTTTCACAGCAGTTTATTAAGGTAGTTCCTCCTTACTGAATAATCTGTTGGTTTGGGTAGTAGATTTGTGCCCCAAATTTTTGAAAGGTAATTTATGGCTATAATATCCTGCAAAGATCAGTTACTTCAAAACCCACACAGCCATTCCTAACAGTTACAGTACCAATGTGCTTCTGAGTCTTATTAGCGGACTGAGAAATGAAGGAGGATGAAACTAGTCTGAACAAATGTCCCACTGTATATATATTTTTTCAAGAAATTAAAAATTAAAAATATGACTTCAAATATCCTTTTAAGTCATATCCACTAATATCAATAATTAAAGATAAAGTGCTTTTAACAGTGCTACATTATAAATTAAATGTATTTCATAACATTTTATTAATTTAAAGCTGGGTTTGCTTAGACTAGTTTTCTGTTTCTGTTCAGCAGTGGTGATATAGTTTGAACCATTTTTTGAATGGAAATATAATATCCATTGTTTGTTTGCACCCATTAATTTTCAAGTTCTATCTTCTCACTTGAGACATTAAACATTTCAAATGGTAAAAAATCCTTGCCCTAAGGTAAATACCACTAAAAGGGAATTGAAACAAAATGCAATATCATTTGTTAAATGTTTATTTTGAATGCTGTGCAGGAGTAAGCGGAGTAAGCAGATAATAGTCCCTCAGCATTGTCAAAACTCACACATGACATGCACGTATACAAAGGACACACTAATCTCCTATGAAGTGCCTATAAAGCAGAAGCATATACTGAGCTGTTCACCAAGGTAGGAAGCATGTATAAATGTACTTATAATGGTTGGAAAGCTGGGGGGCTGGGAGGGGGTGTGTTAGATGCTGTAAAATAATATATAAACCAATATTTAATCACTTAGCCCACAGAGGTACATGTAGGTGCAAAGCAGACATGTCTTGTAGGGATTTCTATACTTTGGTCACAGAACAGTAATGGGGAGATGCACAGAGGTAAGTATAGCTGGACCGCTCCATGCCTTTGGCAGTCATGATGCTGTTGGTGGCAGCAAAATAGCTGCTTCTGTACCAGTGGCTATTTTTGCACCCCCCAACATAAAGGCAGCACCCAGGACTGCTGCTGAGGTAAGTATCTACACCTAAAAGGCTGCAAGAGAGTAAGAAGAAACAAACAGATAATAGAACAAACATGGTGTAGCTTAGTCATCTCCAGGGATCCTGGTTTTCTCAAATAATAATAAAATAGTATTTGCTTTGGATTTGGATTCAGCCTATTCAGGGGAGAGTGATTTGATTCAGTGATTCGAATCACTGTCTCCAATCAATTCGGCCGAATCTCTGAATCAGCCCCATCCCCCACCGGCTCTCCCAGCTCCCCGCTACGAAAAAAAAGCCCCACATTCACCAGCTGCTGCCAAGCAGGGGGGGAATCCCCACTGCCCCCCCCACTGCTGCATGCCATGTGGGGGGCTCTGCCACAAGCCCCCTGACAACTGCCCACTCTCCCAGCCCTCCCCCCCACTACCATGGCTGCTCCACCCAGTCGAGCTCCTGGCCCTTAAAAAAAAAAAAAGCCCTGCACTCAGCAGCGCTCCTAGGCGATGGGGCAATCCCTGCTGCACCCCACTGCCCTGCGCTGCATGGGAGGCTCTGTCACAAGCCCCCAGAAGCTCTGAGGAAGCAGCATCCAGAGATGCCAGAGGGGGGTTGTGTTTTTTTGAAAGGGCCGATAGCCGGGGCGAATGGGGGGCTTTTTTTTAAAGAGCTGGGAGCTGGGGCAGGTGGGACAGCCATGGGGTGGGGGTGCTGGGAGAATGAGCAATGGTCAAGGGTTGGTCAGGAGGGCTGGGGGAGCAGGCAGGGGATGGGGTCTGATGGGGGTCTCTCCATGGTCCCCTCCCCCCCTCCAGCCTCCCTCCCCTGCCCTCTACTTACCAGCATAGAGTCTGGGTCCAGCTCTCTGCAGCAGCCAGTGGGGACTGCCTGAATTATCGAAGCTCTCCGAAACTTTTCTAAATCAATTCGGACCTTTTAATTGGTCCTCTGATTCAATTTGGATTCAGAGATTCTGCCACCAGATCAGGCCGAATCTCCTCCAAATCGAATCAGCACCCAAAGCTTTGCATAGCCCTAATATGTATAAGGGTGTTTTATTTTGGGTTACTTTTTAAAATCCAAAAATTGGGGATTTTTTTTTTTATGAGAAGAAACCTGGATCCCTGGTCATCACACACTGAAGGGCCAAACCTTTTAGCAGTTACAGATGTTCAATGGGAACCCAAGAGATTCAGAATTCTAGTCTCCAGTACTGATTTTTGTTGTTGTTCACTTTGTAAAACAGATCATTCATTTTGCATGGCAGTGGGTTGAAAAGGTCCCTGGTCTTCTGATTTTCGTGTACCTCCTTCTTACTTCCCATCTTGCAAGAGTTGAAAACCAGTTCAGTGGGTCTTAAGTCAGAATGTACTTGCATGAAGAAAAATGACCTTAAATACTGCTTCATTTGCTGCTGTCTCCTACCTTTAAAGACATCCAGAAGTCAAATAGTTATTTAGCAGAACAATGCTATTAAAAACAATTGCTTGGGATGAGTAATTGTAAATTCTCCTTTAGAATAAATACATGTACCAAAGGAAATGTCAACTAGAAAAATGACATGGAGGAAGAATTATTGCATCATAAATATTATTAATGAAAGCACTTGGCACTGCAGTACAGTACATGCCTATGTAAAAAGAATAATAAAGAGACAACATTTTGTAACAGAAATTCTGCCTTTATTGAAGTTTCAAAATAGTACACAAGCTTTTGCAGAGCTATTAGAACAGCAACCACATTGTTTCTGAGAGCCAGCCATTTACTTGGAAATATCAATGAATACTGAACCTAAATTAAATGTTGTTTGTGGTTTTTTTGTCCATCCTTCCAAACAAATACTGAACAATGAAATCACTGGGGGGATACTCATCAGTGCTAATGAAAAAAAATAGCCAAAAATAATTAAAGAACATTTTGCAGTCATTTGTTTAAAGCTGTATCTGAATTTCAATACATAAGTTTGTAGTCAAATATATGCATACAGCATATAATAGACGTACAACATGGTGACCACTTCTAAAGTTTTTCTGACATCTCATTGATTTCTTTCTGTAAAAAAAGAAAAGAAAAGAAACAGCTTTCCCAAGATAAGCATGTGCCTGCAGAACTTCATCTGAAAAATAACTCTTTTTTTAAGCAAAACTCAATTGTACAGTTCTGCCATTATGAGTGTGGTTTGCTATCTCTAACTTCATGTTGTTGCATACAGAGACTGACTAGTAAATAAGAAATATTGCAGGCATCGCCTTAAATTGTTTAATATTATACTAAAAAGTAAGCTTTTGACTTCACCAGATATGGGATGATGTTTCCCCCTAAAAATAGGCATTAAATCTGTTAATGCAGAGAGAAATTATACCTACAGATCATCAGATTAATACACACAGAAATACTGATTCTGTGTAATACAATGTTTCTGATTCTTTTGAAGAACATTTACTGCCACTTGATAAATTTTCTATAACAATTTTTTTTTTGATGGATGCTCTTTCTTAAGAATAAATGGCATTTAGAAAGTCTCACCTGTTAATCTCAAAGGCCAAGCATTTGAACATAGGCAGGAAAGGTCAATTATTAAACCAACCAATAAAAGATATCACATTTACCCATAGAATCTTGCCTGCCTATGTCCTTAGACCAACACAGCTACAACCAACAAGCATTTGAACAGTCACTTGTGAGTTTGAATGCCTACCTTGAGACACTTTCAAGTCTGAGAGCATAAGCATTCAGGTGATTCATCCCCTTTCCATTGTCTTGGACTCAGTCTCCCCTCAAATTGAGGCACCTAAAATCACTAGGCACTTTTAAATACCTGTATCTAAATCCTTTATAAAGACAGGTGAGCATTAACATGTTTACTTTACATATGGGGAAACTAAGTCACAGAAAAGTATACACCTGACCTGGGAATAACCCCCCAAACCTTCAATGTCTTTCCCTCACTACATTACTATTTTGTGTCCTAATGCAGTGTTCATAATCCCTTTATGGTAGGACAGTGGTTCTCAACCTTTTGTGTACCAGAACCCATTTGTAAACATCAATGGCCAGTACCGACCCAATGCCCTTTACTCTTGACCCAATGTCCCCTTTTTCTCACGTTTTTCTCCCTTGGCTATGCTTTCTCCCTTAGCTTGTAGTCTGAATAATTTCCCCAGCTGGATATGGTGCAGCTGACAAACTGCGCAGGTGGTTTTTCACCACATGCTTCCTTGTTTCTCCAGGCCCCTGTGACAGATAAGTTTTTTCCTTCCTCCGCCTTAGTCTGGGATCTGCCTCTGAATGAGGCTTCCCCATTTTCTGATCCTGTACCCCTGGGACAGCGTGAAATATCCAAACAGGCTGCTAAACTCCTTGCTTGCATGTGCTGCCCTCACAGGAGCCCCCAGGCAAGGTGATGCTTGCCTGCCTGCCCCCAGTGCCACAATGCCATGCACCCCCTGCCTCCCAGGCGCTGGCCCCTTAACAGCTGGGGGGGAAGGAGGAGGGGCTGGGCTGCACTGCTCTGGCTTTACCTGCTATGCCAGCCAGCACAGGCTGTGGGCCAGCTGCTTCTCCTGCGTAGCCAAGGCTTGGTGGCTGCGGGCAAGCTGCTGCACTTCTTGCCAAAGGAGCTACATGCTCTTTAAGTGCCCAGCAGTTGCTTGCGAGGGCTGCCCTGTTCCTCCTGGTGCCTCTACCTGCTGCTGCTGCTGCTTCCTTGCCATGTCGTTCACACTACTGGGCTGAGGTCCCCACTCCAAGCTGG
>NW_017729032.1:174714780-174718291 GCF_001723915.1 Gavialis gangeticus
CTGGGCTGAGGTCCCCACTCCAAGCTGGCTGCACCACCACCTTTTCCACTCCAGTGTTGGGCAGAGGCTATGCCAGTGGCGGGGCACCAAAGCGGGCACTGGAGGTGGCGGGCATTTGCATCTCACCAGTGCAGGCTGCAGGGAGCTCCTGCCATGGCTGCCCTGCCCTGCTCCAGTGCTGCCTCCCACTTCCCACCCAGCTGGGCTGCCACACACACCCAGGTGGGCCCTACCCCACCCTGCCCCATGCACCCCCTTGCCACCCCCACAGGGCACAAGTCACAACCCTCTCCCCTCCGGCTTGTGCTGCGGCTGCTCCCATGACCCTGCCTGGCTGCATGCAAGTGACACCCCAGCATCCCCTTGCAGACTGGAATGCTGCTAGCCTGCAAGGGGAAACCCACGCTTTCATGCATTTTTCTGGCACTTGCTCACGACCCTTTGAAATATTCTTGTGAGCCACTTCTGGGTCACAACCCATGAGCTGAGATACACGCAGTGTAGATGGTGATGGGGTTGGCTGGGGCATGAGGTTGCTACAGTGCAGGGGCTGCCCTGGACCATAGTATCCTTGTGCCCCAGCCAGCCCCTCTGCAGCACACTCAGGTGGGTAGGAGCAGCCCCAGGCTGGCAGGCTGACCCCTGGGGCCACTGCCAGCCAGGGCTGCACCACCCTGGCTCAACATGCCACAGTCCTGGGAGCATGTTTAAATGCTGTGCGTAGGAGCAATAAACGCCGGTATGGACTGTGCTGGAGTTTATTGCATCACACTAATTTCAAGTATAGACAAGCCCACTGTGTACATTTTGGAAATAATAAACAAAAAACATATTTACGGATGAACACAGTGCTTTTTATGGATGTGGCCAAGACAGGGTTAGCATGAGCTTTTTTTGTGCCACATACACTTTGTACTTATATTAGTCAGGGAAGGGGCATCTATAGCAGTGGTTCTCAACCTTTTTTGTACCAGGACTCATTTGTAAACATTGATGGCCCATCCCGACCCAGTGCCACATGCTCCCAGTCTGCTGCCCCCTGCCTGCAGGCTCCAGCCCCGCAGTGTGTGGGGTGGTGGGTGTGTGTGAGGAATGGGGAGGGCCCCCAACAGCCCCAAAAAGCCCCTTGCAGGCTGAAGCTCTGCCAACCTATAAAGGAAAAGCCACAGTTTCCCACAATTTTCTCCTTTAAAGGAGAATCCATTTTTAAAATTTGCTTGTGACCTTTTCATATGTTCTTGCAACCCACTTTTGTGTCACGACCCAAGGGTTGAGAAACGCTGCTCTATAGGACTCTAAATCTCTTTTAGATTTAAAAGAATCTTTGGCAGCCTGAACCCAAGATCTCTCACATTATTATAATAGTCTTTGTAGAGAAGTTAATGTTTTCTGGGCAAGCTTCTTTCATTATTAGTGTCCTTCTTTGGAAACTGGTACCACTTCCTACCAACCTTCTTTTTAAAGCACTTGGTGATGTTTGACCCTGTGTAGCAGCTACACTTCATTCTTTACCAGTTGCTTCTTTAGGGAGAGTGTGGGAGGTTACAGGGGTATTATGACCTTGTCTTTCATCTAGAAGCCTTTCTTTAGCATCAACAGTGATATCTGATAGTAACAAAGTCACTGGCTCACCAGCTCAGGTCTAAGACTAGGGGCTCAGTAAAATCGAAAGATTGTGATGCTTACTCACACTGTATCCCTCTCCCATTCCCATACTCCATTTTGAATCCTAAATGCACTGTTTGATAAAGTGATAATCAGCAGGACTTGGCCAGTGACAGTCAGATAGTCCAAGGGATACAGAGGTTGCTTTGCAATGTAAAGCCCTGCAGGCTATTCTGAAGTGGTTACAGCATGCTAAAAGAAAAGCTGAATAGGGAGACAAGGAGCCCGGCTTCAGCACAGCAGCTGTTTGCTTGTAGAGTAGGTTTAATTATTAATTTCTGCAGTGCACCCTTTCCAAGAATGCAGCAAAATGGCCTCGGCCTCACGCCTGCTTTGTTTTATTTTTTCCCTCTTTTCCTATGATCGTACACAAACATTTGTATATATATAGAGTAGGCCTGTGAGAATAGAGAAGTATTCAATTCAGGTTCGGATTAGGCCAGTTCAGAGGACAGCAATTTGATTGGGAGATGAGGATCACTGTCCTGAATTGATTCAGCCAAATCGGCTTTAGAAGATTCAGCGCTAATTTGGAGAGCTCTGGTAATTCAGCCATAGACTATAATGGGGAATCACTGAAATACCTATAACTTTGTCATTTTTTGGCAGATTTGGATGAAAGAAGCAGGAATGGTAGCTTCTGCTAAGGGTCTGAAGCCTGTCAAGTTTCAAGGAGATAGGTGCAGGGCCTTCTGGGAAAATTCACCTCAAACTGTTCAAAGCAAAACTCGTGATGTGTGACTTTGAGTGTGCATTAAGGCACAGCAGGTTGAAAATTGCAGGGAGGGTATCTGTTTCTATGTCCCTCCCCCAGAGCACTGTGATTAGAAGGGGACTCAGGAAAAGATCACAGTCACCGGCCAGCTACAGATGTCAGTCCTTTCCCCCCTGCTCCCCTTCCCTCTTCTCAGTTTCTATTCCCCTGAAAGACGGCCTTATGAATCTCTGAATCTCCAAACCTTTTTTGAGTCTTTTCCAAATTGATTCAGAGGCTCTGAATCAATTCAGAGGTTTTTTATGTCTCCCAATTCAATTCGGCTTCATGATTCAGCCTCCAAATCAGGCCAAATCTTCTCTGAATCAAATCAGTGACCGAAGCCTCGCACACCCCTAATACAGAGGCATAGGCTCAGGAAGATAGCCCAGAGGATAAATTAATTCATCAAGTATTTTGACCACCATTCCTGCTGACTTCCACTATCCACTCATCCATTTCCTCATTACATATTCTGACACACCTCTGGAGTTTCTCACAGCCTTGGTTAGTCTTTCTGTTTTGAGTTTGTACAGTGCTTGTAATTTCTATATGTATTAGCAGGCCAAGTAATAAGACCTGGCTATGCCAACAGTGTGTTCCTTGCCCCACCACTCCTGTTTGCACCCACCAACTCACCACTAAATGCACCACTAAAATCACTCTCTGCAGGGTATGCCTAGCAGTCACTCTCAGATGTGCTGCAGATACTGATCTGAAGAAAGGTTGCCAACCCTCCAGGATTGCCCTGGATTCTCCAGGAATTAGATCTAAATCTTCAGAAGACTGCTGAGAGTCACCTGGGAGCTAATCATAGAATCATAGAATCATAGAAGTAGGGTCAGAAGGGACCTTGTAGATCTTCCAGTCCAACCCCCCGCCTGGGTGGGAGAAAAACTGGACTCAAATGAGTCCAGCCAGGTAGTCATCAAGCCTCTTCTTAAAGATCCCCAGGGTAGGAGCCAGCACCACTTCCCTAGGAAGCTGGTTCCAGCTCCTAGCCGCCCTAACTATGAAGTAGTTCTTGCGGATGTCTAATCTAAACCTACTCTCCAACAACTTGTGGCTGTTATTGCTTGTCATGCCGGGGGC
>NW_017729032.1:174718500-174729538 GCF_001723915.1 Gavialis gangeticus
TAAGTGTACTGCTGGTTTCTACTGCCTAAGTGCAGCACCCTGCACTTGTCAGTATTGAAATGTATCCTGTTTATGTTAGCCCACTCCTATAACCTATCCAGATCTTGCTGCAATCTTTCCCTCCCTACTAGCATGCTCACCTCACTCCAAATTTTGGTATCATCAGAGCATGACAGAGCATTCATTAAAATAAGTATAAAATGTTGAAACCCATTGGGTTTTTAAAATTTAATAGTCTAGTGGGTTTTTATAATGTAATAGTAATGTCTAAGTATCCAGATTGAGGCATATCGGTCTAGAGAAAAAAGCAATCAGGACTTGTGGTAGAGGTGGTATCTTTTATTAGAGCAACTAGATTTTTTTAAAAAATATTTCTTTAATTCCTTTTGGGTACAAACACCCTTCATCAGGCATCAGAGAAAAGATTATCGAAGTTCTCCTGGGTAGAAATGAAAGTTCATATTTCATAGGAGACTTGAAGATGTGGTAAAATCTCCTGTTTAGAAAAGTTCATTTTATATGCAGATTAGGCTCAGAGAAAAACTTTCATTTCTACCCAAGGGAACTTTTACATTCTTTTCTCCGATGCCTGATGAAGGGTGTTTGTGCCCAAAAGCTTGCAATTAAAGACACTTTTTTGCAAAAATCTAGTTGGTCTACTAAAAGATATCACCTCTACCACAAGTCCTGATAGCAATGTCTATACACTGTAATCCATCATGTGATGAAACCTCTCAGAATAGATTCAAACAGAGTTGGCAACCCGAGTCCCAAGGGAAGCCACAGGAGATTTCCCCTGGAATGGCTTCACAGCTGCATCTCCAGGTTTGACCTGGATAGGTGGAAGCAGATTAACAGTGCATGCTTGAAAGTGTCTCTGTTCAGGAGTCCCTGGGTTGCAGTATGGACATACTTCATGTGAATGGCCAGGTTAGCCTGGACTGGTAATTTGTGCAAAAAATGCAAAATGTCTTGTCTTCACAGAGATTTTACCTCTTGACAGTTATTCAGGCAACATTCTTCCTTTTTTTTTTCCTGAAGAAGACACAACCTCCAAAAACTGGGGAGCTGTTCAGAACTCTGATTCAGCAAAGTATCTAAGCATTTGCCCAACTTTAAGCACCAGATAGTGTTAGTGAAACCTGCTTAAACTTGAATATGCTTAAAAGTGCTTACATATTTTGTTGAATAAGGGCTTGAACTGTTAAATGAGTTGGAAATAGCGGGCCAAATCCTGCTTGCCTTATTTCATTCACTTTAATGGGGTTACTCATACAGACAAAGTGATCAGGATCTGACTCAGTCTTTGCAACTGGTCTACCAGTCATTATTTTACCCTGCCTCAACTACTGCTGTTGCTGTGACACAACTACAAATAGTCTGTCAGCAGAGAGTTTTAAACTGCTTAAAGGCTGAAAGAAATGAATACTGAGAATTTAGCAGATAGCTTCTAAATCCTATCACTTTTTGATGAAATTGCCATGCTGGAGTCAACAGGTATCTATTAAACTGGATGCAAAATTATTCCCTTTCACAATCTGCAGCAACAGGCCTAATTAGAGAAAGAGATATTTGGTGGGTGTGGAGAGATGAGGAGTTTTAACATTAGCTCACACAGAGCTAGGGAAGGAAAGTACCTAATGCAGTCTGCAGACCTTTGACCAGTGGCTTCGTGGCTTTCCCTGGGGAACAATTAAGATGTGACTTTTTTTTTCCTTCTGCCTGTTTTTCATGCAAAATGAGAATGCCAGCGTAAGGGAGCAGGTGGTGGTCCCATTAAAGAAACCCAGGCAAAAAAGGAAAATAAACTTAAATAAGAGCAACAGATGTAAGAGGATTTGGAACTGTAGGATAAGGAAGTTCTGAATTTTGTAGAATAGGAAGGAAAGGCTTTATTTACCCGTTATTGATTGTACTTCCTGTTGTTACCTCAACACTGTTTCATAACAGCTTGTGGACTACAAAATCTTGTGCAATAATGAGGAACCAGGATTCTTAGTTCCTACATGGTACCAGACAGAATTACCCCTTTTGTCTAATGTGAACAGACACTGTAACTGGTAGTGAAAAAGGGACAGAAAAAATATACCCACAAGCATGTAGAAAAGAATCATCTTGGTATCCCCAGAGACAGACTCTGATCTTAATTACCCTTCTGTAAATCCTGAGTAGATCCGCTTACTTCACTGGTATAAATGGCCATATTCATTTTCAAAGTGTTTTGTAAACAATTACCTGACTAACTCTCCAAAAAGCCTTGTGAGTATTCCTCCACAATTAGCCTTACTAAGAATAGGTAAGAGTAAGAAAGCAAGGGTGGGAAATTGGAAGGGAGAAAGCAGCATTGAGTCACTTTTGTACCTTTGTCATGGCTGTTCAAAGATGCACCAACTTGTAAAAGCTCTTTATGTGTCATTATACCAGTATAAAATGCCACAGAACAACGGACTCTAACCATGGCTGCTCCTTCTCTGCCCACACTGACATATTCCTAAGTTAGGGAAGAATGCTGCTGAGCCATTATGCGGGCTCTAAAATTACCCTCCTCCATGACATATTCTTCAGGGGCTTTTGGACACATGAGCTCAGATCCTCATATGAATTTAGGCACTTTAGTCACTTAGGGCACGTCTGCACAGGACACTTGAATGCACATTAGCCTCAGTTAATGCACATTAAGGGCATTCATCTACATGTATGGTGAATTTAGGTTATTCAAGCCTAAATTTGATACCTGAAAATGCAGGGGTATCAAAGTTAGGCTCGAATAATTATCGTGCATTAACACATGTGTAGACACGTTAAAGTGTTTTACCACGCTGTGTGTAGACTAACTTTGGATTAACTTTAGTCACAAGTCAGTCCACACACACAGTGTTAATACGCTTTAATGCCTGCATGTGTAGACACCTGCCTAAATCCTCAAATTCCTTTCAGGAACTGGGCCTCTGTGCTAACAGAACAGCAGGACAGTGCCACAGCAAGAGATATGTCTGTATCTTGTATTCTGTTTAGACATGCAACTCAATAAGCTGGGCGAGAGAAGAAGCTCAGTGTTCACACATTAAGTAATAATAACTTCACTGCAGATGAACCGAAACTATGGCTGGCAGCACTTGCAAAGTAAATCCAAGTGGATTTCATTTTCTAGAAATACACCCACGCTGCAAATACTATGATAAGTGGCAATAAGACAAAGTCTGGAAATGCAGCCAAGGAACTGAAATAAAATACCTGCAGGGACATGAAGTGCATAAGTCATACAAATAATTCTGAATCACCATTTTGTCAGGGAGCCTTCTTGGATGGCTGCACTTTATCATACAAATCAATGGAACAAAAAATGGCAAATTTGTAAAGTAATGCCCCTTAAAGAGATAAAAAGAGATCCACCAAGAAGAGAGAGGAATTTGAAGGTATAAAAAGTACTTTTGCAATGCTTACCAAAATATTTGCTCTGTTTAAAAGCTGTGTTTGAATAGAACGATATGGAACCGTTTGTGTTGCGAATCAAAATTGCTAAGCAGAATAGAATGAGCCTTTATTTTCCTAGTACAGTCATCTAATGAATAATAGGGCATCATTTCTTTAACACGGGATTTGTCAAATGTGGCAGGCCATTGCAAATAGACAGAGCTGTCCAACTCCTGGGCAACACCAAGCAGGCTGTAGCCCTGGTGGCTGCTTGCTGCACAGTCAGCCCAGATAGCCCAGTTCCTACCTGCCACATGCACAGCCCAGCCAGGCTGGTTCCCCCCTGTCATGCAGGTAGCCCCTCACTCCTCACAGTCAGGCACACCATGACTAAGTACAGGCAGTCCAGTCCCAACTATGCATGCATAACAGGCACCCAGCCCCCCTGCTATCAGCACAGCACAGGCAACTGGGCTCCTTCCACTGCCGCCCCCTGCCCCCAGGAGCAGAGGGCAAGAAGTGGAAGCTGGCGAGGGAGGGGGAACCCAGAGATCCCAGTGGCAACTGGGTAAAAGCCCATGGACCACCAATTGGACAGCCCTGATCTGGGAAAAACAACTTGAAACATGACTTTTAAGTCATCAGGACTGCTTTCTTCTGGTTTTCCACCAAGTGATGCAAATTTTGATTTGGTTTCTCTAATTGGCAGGTAGAAGTTGCCTGGGACATCTGATTAAGTATATCTTTAGTGTAAAATGATGGCATGCCTTCCCTGACTAGCGCTGGCTAATACTAGGACTGAACTGGTTGATGACAAGACTTTGGGTAGCACATGGGTTACTGTAATCTTAATGGAAACAAAATTCTGACACTGGAAAAGGTGTATCTTTTTTGCCATGGTGTAAATCAATGGAGTCAATGCATCTTGGTGCTGAACTTGGTGCTATGTTCTCTCAAGAAACTAACTCAGGAGTTCAATGAAAGTCAAAGCCAAATTATAAACACTCCACTGTTAAACAGAGCAAAATCTATATTAATTCCAATCTGCAACTGCAGCTAATCTGTAAGACTAGTCTTTGGTGGTTGAATTAACTGTTGCCCATGGCCTTCAGCCACAAAAAGTAGGTCCTTGCCTTCCATTTTCTTTATGTAATACTCCTTAGGAAATATAGGTAGAAAAATAAATTTTCTGTTCTATGAAACTCTGAAATCTCAAAAGTTTTCTCATTCTGCATAGGAATGAAACTAAGAATTATTTTTGTGAAAATGGAAGTGACAGTAAGGTCTTTCTGCTTCAGATCAAGGTCTTGAATCTTGATTTCTCACATCACAAATAAATGCCCTGAGCCTTAGATTATTGACTATGTTGGGGTCTCTATTATGTTTCTGACCAGAAATTCTATTGTTGGTCTTTGAGTTTTTGGTTGTAGCCATGTTGGTCTAAGGATATAGGTAGGCAAGCTTATTTGGGTAGATGTGATAGCTTTTATACTCAGTTGGTCTAATAAAAATACCACATCTAGCTATTGTAAGGCTTTGAACCTTTTCCTAAAGAAAGTGTGGTTGAAATCAGAATAATTCTGTCAAGAGTTTCAACTACAGCAAATCACTATTTTCATACATAAGGACAATTTCAATAAATACATCACTGACTAGTTCTAGAGTATAGTGTTTCAAAAGTTGCTTGACTGTCAGCCTTGAAAGTGGAAGTCTTTGCTTTACTGGGTTTATAGGTACATCAGTGTTTTGTTACCAATTTGCTTCTATCTTGAATCTATAGGATCTCTCGATTAAAAACTCCTCCAGGCCAGGTAATATGCGAGAACTGGAGATGGATTCCCTAGCGACTCGAAGACCCGATAAGAGTGGAGATTACGATGATGCTGGAGAAGGGTATTATTTGCGAATCTCACAGTGACTGGCGGAGCCCCATCGTGGCCGTGCCTAAGCCCAATGGGAAAATCTGCTTCTGCATTGACTACTGGAACGTGAATGCCATGGCTAAGTTTGATGCCTATCCGATGTCCCGAGTGGATGAACGGGTGGAGCATCGGGCAAGGTCACTACATTTCCACGTTAGACCTGACCAAAGGTTACTGGCAGGTCCCAGTAGCCCCCGAAGATCAGGAAAAGACAGCATTTGCCACCCTGTGGGGCCTTTTTCAATATTGGCGAATGCCGTTTGGGTTGCATGGAGCTGCAGCCACGTTCCTGTGTCTAATGGACAGAATCTTGGGTCCCCATGGGGGTTATGCCATGGCATACATTGATGACATTGTCATGGACACTGTGGGCTGGTCTGAACACCTTACCGCCCTGAGAGCAGTATTACGAGATTTAAGAAGGGCCGGGCTGGCAGCCAACCCAAAGAAATGTATGGTAGGAAAATGGGAAACGCAATACCTAGGGTTCCTAGTAGGTAGTGGGAAAGTGAGACCATTGTTGAGTAAAGTGGAGGCGTTGCGGAAATATCAAGCACCCCGTACTAAGAAGCAAATGAGGGCTTTCTTGGGGCTGGCCGGTTATTATAGGAAGTTTATACCTCGCTTCGTGGATGTTGTGGTACTGTTGTTGGATATGGTAAAAGCAGGGGCTCCAACCAAAGTAGAATGGACACCGGAGGCAGAAAAGGCATTTTGAGTGGTGAAAGATGCTCTGTGCCTTCTCTTGGATACTCCGGATTTCAATAAACCTTTCCTGGTGCAGACCGATGAGTCAGAGGTGGCTATCGGAGCCATGATGGTACAGAAAGAAGGAGAAGAAGAACATCCTACAGCCTACATAAATAAGAAGTTACATCCACCGGAACAGAATTACGCCATGGTGGAGAAGGAGTGTGTAGCAATTAAGTGGGCTATTGAGATACTGTGATATTACTGGTTAGGATGGTGGTTCACCTTGATCACTGACCACACGCCCCTGCGCTGGCTGCAGAGTATGAAAATGGATAACACAAGGATGATGAGGTGGCCCCTTAGTCTGCAGCCATATTGTTTGGAGGTAAAGCATCACCCTGGAACCCAAAACATAAACGCAGATTTCTTCTCGAGACAATATGAGGAAGAAGTGGGGCCAGGAAGAACAGGGGGATGCCAGATAAGGGAGAAAAATAGAGGGGTGACAGGGAGGCGGGCTCCCAACAACTGCAGTGATGCACCCACCGCCTCCGTCAGAGAGGCACAATCTGACCAGAACCATCCACCCAAACATTTAGAATGTAGAAAGAAAACAGGCCCAAGCAGCACTCTACCAAGGTCAGATAGTGTGGGGGGACTACCTGTGGCTGGTAACTCACAACAAATCCCACACAGTGCGCCTTGGGTAAAAGGCAAATAGGAGGCACCTGAAAACCTCTGCCTCCTGTACCTGAATTGCTGGGTACCTGGGAAAGGGCTGAGAGGGGAGCCCCCAGATGGATGGAGCACCTGGGCAAGAATGAAGACTCGGCTCGGTGAGTCTGGAGTTAAAAGGGGGGAGGTGTGTCACAGAGCACTTGGGTGCCCTGCGCCTGAGAGCAGAAAAAGCTTGGGAGAGGCCCCTAGTGGCAAGAAGGGGGAGGGTCAGCTGCCAGTTACCACAGCAGCCAGAGTCACAGGTGCTGCCGCTGGGGAGCCAGCTGACAGGAAGGGGCAGGGCCTGGCCCTTCTTAAGCCCCAGGTGTGAGGCCAGGAGGGCAGTCCCCCTCTGGCGGTCAAGGGAGGGGGAGCTCGGCCAGTACCGACAGAGGGGAGAAGCCAGACTGCATGAGCATCCCCTGATTGCTGCTATGGGTTGGAGTATTTCCTGGTAGGGATTGAATGTTTTTTGGCTGGATGGTTTAGCTTTTTATGTTATAGCCCCAGGGGTTCTGTGTTTTTGTGTTCGCTCTTTTGACCGGAGGACTGGGTGAGACTATTAGGGGTTGGAGGAGGCCTCATAGAGGCTCCATGGTAGCGTGGGAACTCTGGTGCCAGAGAGGGCATAGCATTTGGGGTGCATTGACCCCAGCCCCAGAGCAAGGGGGGGCGGCGAGAAGCCCCACAGAGAAGGCCAAATCACAGCAGGGCCCAGGTCAAAACCACGTAGGTACCACCTGTGAAGCTTGGGCTGTGGTGTAGGGGAAGAAAAGGAGCCACAGATAGCACCGCCTGGCACCGGGGCGCATAAAGTGGGCAGCCTCCTGCTAATTGCATCAATTAATCAATCAATCAAGGTCAAGATGTGGCAGGTGAGTAAGCAGGCAGTTGGCTCATAACAGGAGGGCAAAGTCACCAATAGAAAGGCTCCAGTAGTGATACTCCTGTCACACTGTTGTGTTTGATTTTGAACTGGTTTCTAATTGCTTATACCAGTTTATGTGTAATTCTGTCCATAGCCCCTGTCTGTAACATCAGTCGAATACTCCAAAACATGTTGGGATAAACATTTACTGTGGTTAAGGTCATGGTGATAATACAAGTACATATAAATAAATCTTGTGCTTCTGTAGGACTCTCCTTATCTAGGATAGTAGTAGTTCAAGATGGAAAAAGGCATTTCAATTATACAGTCTATTATCTTGCCTGAGCAGAGTATAAACCCCTGAAAAGACCAAGTCAGACAGTAAGCTGGAATGGCTATACACTTGATCTTAGCCATATCTGTTATGGAATATAATAAGTAAATTAGAAACTCAAAGCCAATGATGCTAATGCTGAAGAGAAAGCAGGATGGAAATTCAGGCATCGTACTTTCATTTCAGCTAAAGATTTCAAAAAGGATGTATATTTGCATTGCCACTTGAAGTATGTCTCAGAGCAGGACTGAAACCCCACCACCTACCTAAAAAAAAAAGACAGAGCTAGCTTGAAATATGTTATTTCAGTCAAAATTCTGGAGGCAATGAGTATATCTATTATCTCTCAGAAGGAGAAGCCTCAGTGCAAGGCTCTAAAGGATTAAAATCAGAGCCCAGCTGGCAAAATACCTACTGGGTAGCAGGGCTTGATTCTCACTTATCTTAAAAGCCCTTTATGCCATTTGTCATAGTGCAAGGGGGCATTGCTGGAGCAGTGTAAATGAGAATCAGGTTCAAGGGGATGAATTCAGAAATGAGGATGGGATCATATAGAAAAGAAAGATTGTTGAAAGGTCTCTTAATGAAATACAGTCCTGTTGTTGCAATAGAAAGAAAGCACAGGGAAACCAGTTAGGGTGGAATGTGAAAACTATGCTTCTGTACTCATCCTGGCCTTGGATGTTAAAATCTCTTTCACTGGAGGAAGAAATCACTGGCAGGGCTCCAAATTCCTCTTAGCCTCTTTTTGAAATGCACTAATGGATATTTTACATCGAGATGGCAGAAAAGAGAACTTGAAATACTTGAGGAGGATGGTGTTTGTAACAGGGAAGCCTAGCCACCCCCACTGTTGTACAGTGAGTGCAAGCAATACCATTTTCTCATTTCACTGCTAAGTCCTTATTGATGGAAAGTCTTGTGGAGGGCAGAGAAACTGCAGCTTTTACCCACCCTATTCTGTGTGGATGGGCACTTTCAGTCAATGAAACCTCACACGGGGTGGTGCTCTGGGAGGAAGAGACACAACCAGGTTGCTTGGTGACAGCATTAATTTAGCACTTCACATAGAAGCCTTCTGCGGGTAACACTTCCATGAAGCCCTGGTGTAATTTATAGCTGGTCCCTCTCATGGGAAGGGTGGCAGCATAGATCAGGTTTGTTTTTGTGTTGAGCAGTGTGGTTTTGTCATTGTTTCAAAAAATAAGGCTGGCTCATTCCTTTAAACAAAAGGGAAGGGGACAGGGTGGGGGTGAAAGCTGTCTTACCCATGGGGGAGTTGAAAGCACCGCAGTGTAAAAGTGCTGTAGGGGCTGTTGCTGGGTTTTTGGTTGTAGCTGTGTTGGTCCAAGGGCATAGGGAAGCAATGTCTAAGGTCATAGACAGGGTAGATGTGATATCTTTTATTAGACGGACTGAGTAGTTGGAAAAAAGTTCTTTGCAAGCTTTTGGGTGTAATCACCCTTTTTCAGGCATAGGGAGTCTCTGCTTTTGAAAACTTCCTGTGATCCATTTCCTATTCATCACCTTTTGAGAGATTTGGTATGACAAACACTGCTCTGGCAGCTGCTTTTTTTTTTTATTTTCATGACTCAAATAATCATGTGGCAAACCTAAACCTCAGTCACCCAAAGCAGGAAGCATGCCGGAGGGGCCATGACCCGGCCATTCCTAAACCCAGATAATCCTGGCTGTTGTGATTGGTCACAGGCAGCTAGGCTGAAGCTATGGGAGCCACTGAGGCTGCTGCAACTTGGTCCACAAAACAAACAGAAGCCTGGCAGCCTTAGCACTTGGGCAGGAAGCCCAGCCTTCAGTCCCTGTACTGGGCTTTGCAGCAGCACAGGACTCAATGATCTCCCCAGGGTGCAAGCAACACCAGTTTAAATTCATATGTCTCTTAATCTTGCACCCATTCATAAATACAGTTTACATTTTCTTTACACGTCAGCTCTGTACCAGCCCTAACAGCATCAATAGTACGACTTGCATGGCAAGATGCCAGAAACGAGGTAAGCAACTAAGAGGAGTGTGTGTGAAGGCATAAATAGCTTTATTTACTTTCACTAAATATTTATAGTCTATATCCTTACATTAACTTACACTTCCTGAGCCTATGAGCTATACTCGCTAAGACCCTTCATACTCAGTAACTCTTTGGAAAGTAGGTGTAAGCAAGCTTAATGGAGTTTGAGCTGTGCTGCCAACAGTAGCACAATGTAGAGGTACCTGAACTGGCTTGGTACTCCTGGAGGTACTCACTCCAGGAGCAGAAGTGTCACCACAGCAGCTTGGAGATCTCTCCACTCCATTTCACTCAGCAGTGTAGACAGCATATCTCAAAATGTGACTTACATTACTTACGGCACACCTCTGAATTTGGTTCAGTATGCGTCTCCACACACTCCTCACTTGGGCATCAAGAAAGAAATATAGCGTGGTGGCATGACCATGTATACAAAGGCTGCATCTACATGAGATGCTGACTGCACTGTTGTTACTGCACAATCATTTAGTACTCGTATAAGCACTGAATGACTAGTACTAAATGACTGTGCAGTAACCTGAGTTACTGCTGATGAATGTCTTTTTCATGATGCTACTGCACAGTGGCCTACTACTACTGCATGGTAGTGTCCTGTCACAGTTGTTGCCATACGACACTACTGCACAGTAGTATCGGGCTACTGCACAGTAAGTGTCTCATGTAGATGTGGCCAGAGCCATACCAGCTACTAACATCCTGAGCACAGCCTTAGGTACTCTTTCTAGCTCAGTTGGATTCCTTAAAATGACTAAGATTAACACAGGCAACTTAACATCTGAGTCACCTATCTCTCTAGCAGATTCCAGGTAAAGTTTTCTTGAAACTTAAATTCCATTTTTTAAATGAGTTAAGGCCCTTCAGAGGAAGTTTTATTTTACCACATTTAACCTTTTTTCCTAAAAAATATAACATAGAAGCATAGAAAAATAGGGCTGGAAGGAATCTCAAGAGGTCATCTAGTCCAACCCTCTGGCTCAAAGCAGGATTATCCCTGTCTAAACAGTCTTAGACAAGTATTTGTTGCATCAGTTCTTAAAACTTCA
>NW_017729032.1:174734538-174736121 GCF_001723915.1 Gavialis gangeticus
ACAGCCTTAGGTACTCTTTCTAGCTCAGTTGGATTCCTTAAAATGACTAAGATTAACACAGGCAACTTAACATCTGAGTCACCTATCTCTCTAGCAGATTCCAGGTAAAGTTTTCTTGAAACTTAAATTCCATTTTTTAAATGAGTTAAGGCCCTTCAGAGGAAGTTTTATTTTACCACATTTAACCTTTTTTCCTAAAAAATATAACATAGAAGCATAGAAAAATAGGGCTGGAAGGAATCTCAAGAGGTCATCTAGTCCAACCCTCTGGCTCAAAGCAGGATTATCCCTGTCTAAACAGTCTTAGACAAGTATTTGTTGCATCAGTTCTTAAAACTTCACTAATAACCTTCTTATGCAACTGCTAGGCACAATACCCAAAAACATGTATATGTTATGTTTGTTATACATGTACAATTTTTGAAAAACATGGACATATCACTTTAGACATTTTTTAAAAGGTAAACCCTAGAATGGACAGCTGAGGATGCAAACAAACAAAAGAACTCTGTCTTCTGTCCTCACATATTTCTATACTCCTTAAAAGCCTTTAAGAAAATGAAAGATGTATGGTTCTAAGACTAATGTGACAGGAAGTAGCTGCCAAAAGAAATGACTGCTTTTGATTAGCAGTTAGATCCAATGAGTCCCTTAGTCTGTGTCTCACTTAACTGAATGATTAACATGACTCTTTGCTTTAAAAGTCTTTTTCAGTACAATAGTTTCCAAATACAATCATGCATATCCAATGGACTTGAGTACCCACTACCTCTCCCATCACTGGTTACCTTATCTTGACAGTTCACTCAAGGGTAAGGAGTAATGCAATAGTGGGCTTGATATGAAAAGGGAACGCTTCTTTCTTTCTTTGACAGCTTTAGTTTCATAGCTACTCAAAGTGTAAGATACTCTCCTTTTTCTGGTATACCCAGCCATGGTAATGAATGAGCGTGTATGAGAATGCAAGTGTGTGCGCTCTGCGGTGGGATGTGATTTATTGTGCCTGCCTGTCAATATGATTCATTAACTGAGTGTCTAGGAGTAGAGCAGGGCACTGAGAAAGCCTTGCAAAGTCAGGGAAAGGAAAATATAAAACCCCTAATTTCAAGGGCTCATACTGTCTGGTCACTCAGAGTCATCAATCTTTCTGCTTGGAACTCCAAACACCGATTGACGACACTGTTTTAAGTGGTATATGTCTTCTGTACCAGAAGGGTTATTTTTTTCTCTCTCTCTTCCTTTATCACAACCTCTCCCATCTGCTTTCTCTTCCTCTCATTCTCTCTTTCTTCTTGTCTTTCTTAAACAGCTGTTCTCAAGGTGGGGAATGGAGATGCCTCTTTACCTTTTTCTGTTCCTGTCATTCAGCATTTGTCCAAGCATTCAGCATATGATGCTGGCCAAGTGTCTGCAGTTCTGAGGAATGGGGAAATTTCCAAGTAGCCATTGGACAGCCTATTTTTTATATACACACTGATTCATAAAACCCTGTATTTTCTCTATTGTATAGATATATATTGCTCCAGAAAACTGGAAGCAAAGCAGATTATACAGGTCAGTAAAACTACATAAAGAGTTATAAT
>NW_017729032.1:174741121-174747069 GCF_001723915.1 Gavialis gangeticus
GCTGGCCAAGTGTCTGCAGTTCTGAGGAATGGGGAAATTTCCAAGTAGCCATTGGACAGCCTATTTTTTATATACACACTGATTCATAAAACCCTGTATTTTCTCTATTGTATAGATATATATTGCTCCAGAAAACTGGAAGCAAAGCAGATTATACAGGTCAGTAAAACTACATAAAGAGTTATAATAAAAAGGTAAATGGGGGGTTGGTGACATGGGTGTAAGTTTTATACTATGATATATAAATAAAAGGAAAATAAATATATTTACATGAAAATATCAGACATAATATTATACTTATGTTTATTGTAACATTATGGGTAATGAAATTATATCTGCCCTACTTCTTTAGAGAGCTAAACCAAAGAAAAGTCCTAAGCGAAAAACTACCATAGGTGTAAGCAAATTAATTCTTCTCACCTCAATTGCAAATACCACACAGATATATACACCCTCACATGTGGAGTGAGTAAGTGGTCAAAACCCCTGACCACATATTATATTTGAAAAACGGAAAACTCAAAAGCTAACAGTAAGTCAGGTCTATACAGTAAGGGTGCATGTGTGCTAAGCGCAAGGAAGGAGTCACATTACCTGCTTCTGCCCAGAGACCAGAGACATCTGCACACACCAAGGAGATTAACTCACAGACAGCTCTCCTAACAGACAGTAGAATTCAGCCTGGAATGGAAGTTTTACTTGGTCATAGTCTGCTTAAAAAGACAAAAGACAGATGTCTCATGTATGTCATAAAATTTCTATTTAAACTCCAGTTCTGGAAGAAATGTGACCCAAATCTTCTTGGTGCTGCCAGATGTTCCTCTTTTTTGCTTTCACAGGACAAGTGGTAGTGAAAATTGAATATACACGTCTAAAACAAAAAGAGACGTTACTCCTTTCTCATGGGCAGTTATGGCACAGATAACCTTATGTTTCTGCTTTGATTCCCAAATGTGGTGCTCTGGGGCGTTCTTTACATGACACTCCGAGTAGTGAATTTCCATAACTGAGTGTTGACCTATATTTAAGGCGGATGCCTCACTGCCTGCTTTCAGAGATCATACTCTGAAGTGCACCCTGGCTGCCTTCCAGATCAGTGTACTCTACCCTGGCTACCTTCCAGATTGAGATTTTAAGAAATTTCCTGGCTTGTCCCCAGTGGTTTCATGGGGTAACGAGTTGGACGTGGAGAGTTTGGATGGGAAAATCATTCCAGAAAGAAGGGATGGGAGCTGTTTACTATTATATATGCAGGCTTGCATCTGACCTGGCTTGTAAAACTATTCAGTACCTTCAGCAAAAAAGAGTATATGCAATGAAGTAACTAACAGACTGAAAAGCTTGTGTATGTAAGAATCAGGATTATGAGTACGTCATAACTAGCTAAGCTAGAATATCGTACTTGTGGCAGTCAATGAATTAGACTATTCAGATATAAATATTTGCCATTGCAGCTTTACCCTGATGCACATTTCTACCGCTAAATTAAATTATGTACCCTTGAAACAGTTAACAATACAAGAGTCCTGAATTTCATTTTTTTAAGACTCAATCATACTCTTGAACCCATTTTCTGTGAAGTTGAAACTGAAGTATCTAAAGATGGTTCAGTCTCTGATTAATTGATTAAATCATCTTCACAACACTAACAGCCCTGCTGTGAACTTCCTGCTTCTGATAAGATTTTTTCTGCAAGAGATGGAGCCTTGAGAAGGTGGCACATAATTATGGTACAAGTATCTGAGTCACTTTTCAGAAAGTAGAAAGTAATTCAGCCATTAAATGAGGCAGCCTTAGCAAGGTAGCAGCATGGGAGACTTGGCATATGAGCCAACTTCTCTGAGCTTCCCTAGCTGTAAATCTGTAGTCACTCACTCAGGTCAGCATCACCTAGTGACTTTGGATTTGCGTTGGTGCAGCTGGCAGCACAATCTGACCCAGTATTTCAGAGGCAGAAGTTCATTTCAACCCCTGCAAGAATACAGGCTGCTTGAGTAATCAGAACAGGAGTGAAACATACTGCTGAATTTGTGGAAGGTGAATGGCAAGTCTGAATGTCACTTTTCCAAGCTATCCCTGCCTACTATCAATATGCACATGAGGCATAGGAGAGACTCCCTGCTTGCTTCATCTTACTTACATAGCTGAAGCACAACTGGTCCTACAAATTGCGGTGCCCAAGACAAAAGTACAATAAGGGCCCTTCTTAGACAGCTAAGAGTCTGGTTATTTATTACTGTTGCAAAGTAATACCACAAAATAAACAAGGTATTTCAATCACTTAACTGTACAGAGATATTTTAACTATATATGCCCTGCCCTGAGGCCAGCCCTTGAACTAAGGCCAGTGAAAAAGGGAACCAGACAAAAGAGAAAGGCCTCAGCTAAGGAAGCTGAACATTTGCTTATCAGAGTAAAACTGTCAGCAAAAAATCTGACAGTTCAAGGAAAGAAGATCTGTGCCTAAGGGAGGTTTGCTGGAATAGTAAATAGTCAAGAGGATGCAATAACTAGTCTGTAGGGTTTTGGTGAGGCTAGTTAAGTCTTTAGATCAATCATGGTTTGTTCCAGACAGCTGCCTTTTTCTTTAATGTGACTGCTAGAAATGCTGAAGTGAAAAAATAATAAATGAACACAGCTTCATAATGCTCTTTTCTCCAGTAAGCAATTTACTATTGTCTAACAGTAAAATGCTCATTCTCTCTTTTTACCCTGGCACATTTTGTCAGAGGCTACCTAAGTGAAAAACTGCTCAAAAGTGATGAGAATAATTGGAAAGTTTTTGCTTCTGAGATTATGCTCAGCCATGACTGTCAGCTGTGCCCTCTGCACATGGAGTATTTTCTACTTTATTTTCCAAGAGCTGCCCTTCCTAAAGGGCCCCATTCCAGGAGTATTGTCTTGCACTGTTTAAGCAGGATGGATCTGATCAGGGAGACCAGAAGAACAAAGGTGTCTCTGTAGTGTGACAGGAAGGGCCCATATTTGATCTATGGCATATGAGACTGTGCATGAGAACGATGCCTAGGTCTGTGTAAAAGGCAGCATGGGTCTAACCGCAGGGTGGCTGCACTGGTAGGTGACAATTTTAAACACTGTCTCCTTCATTTTCATGCCATCTTTCATTTCTCCCACTCATTTTTGTCCCTCCTTGGCCTTATCTGCATCTTCTTTCCCTTCTTCTTTGATCCATTCGTCTACTTCTCCCTGCTCTTTTTTCCTGTACATATTTGTGTATTTTTCTTGCCATCCTCTTTGGATGCATACACTAGATTCTTACCTTCTGTTGTCATCACCCTCAAAATCTCACTCTTCCTGAGTGGTGAACAGTGTCATACGGTGACTCACAGCATGAAACCTCTGCTGTTCTTGCTGAGAATCCTGGTAGTTGCTATGCTACAAATGAGGCCGTGTTGGGTATGAAATTCCAAGATTTGCCATCCCTGTCATATCTGGATAGATGTAGCAGTCAAAGGCTTCAATGGCAAATACAGTGCTAGGCCCAGATTTTAATGTATAAAACCCAACACAAATGTAGAAAAGGCAAGGTAGGCTTGAGCCTTATAGACTAACCAATATGTATTCACCCTCAGATCTAAAATATTTATTCAGGAGATACACACATACGCACACACTTGGGTTAGTCCATAAGGTGCAAATACACTCTGTCTTCTGTTTGTCTTCAGACTACATCTCTCTGATCATGGATAGCACCTAAAAAACTATTGACCTTAAGGGTGGTTTAAAATAAAAGGCCATTTATAATGAGAAAATGCCATGTGCTATGCTGAAATTTTGCGTATTTCCTCAGTATTTCCAAATTGGTTTTCTTAGGTTTCATTCCTATTCTTGGTAATGTGGGAATGAGAAGACTTACTAAAAGGAACAATGCAATGCATACATCTTCTGCTACTATTCATCACAGGAAATGCCTCATCTCCTGAAAGAGGGGAACTCTAAGTGCATTTCTCACCTATTTCTATAAACTGGCCAAGCAAAGTGTTAGTGTAAACATCACTCTCACCACTACATTAGCCTCCTTTTTATTCCATCTGATAAGGTGCTAAGAATACAGAAAACATTCTAGGAGAGCACAGGCAGCTGAAGGAGTTTGAAGAGGTAAGGGCCCAGACAAACTTCCCTTCACCATATTGGCACAATAAAGTAAAACAATGGATTGAGCACCCAGCACAGACCTGCTAACTTTTAATCATGGTCCTGCCACTCACTGAAGCAAGGTGCCCAGATCATTTGTGCTGTGTGTTAGGGTTTGTTTAACAGAGAATTGCATTGGTTTAACTTGGGATTTTAAAACAATTCAGTTAAATCAGTGCAAAAGACTGTGGAAGCTCTTTCAGTTTAAAACAAAACTTTTTTGAGTTCAGTTTAAATCTATCAGGGCAGGGTTAAGTGAATCAAAATAAACTATCCTGCAGTTAAAATAGAAGTGCATACACAGGAATTTGTGCATAACAAGTCAGTTTAACTGTACTAAACTAGATTTAGTACTAAGCAAGACAGCAGTCTCTCCATCTGTAAAATGATGATAGCAATACTCTTTGGATTCATGGGAGGGGCTGTATTGTATCCTCTTTAACTGTGAATAGATTTCGCCACCCTTACCTTGATTTCAATACTGCTCATGAAATAACGTACTACAATATTTAATGGCTGTGTCTACACGAGATGCTGACTGTGCAGTTGTTACTGTGCAGAAATTTAGTACTTGCATAGCCATCTCTGCATGGCTTTGTGGTGACACTGACTATGCAGTAGCTCATTACTACTGTGCAGTGGCATTGTGTTATGTTTTGTGCCCCATGATGCTACTGCACAATAGTAACATGCCACTAATAGTCTCCTGTAGATGCAGCCAGTGTGGAGAAAAATGGTGAAATATAAGGATTCTTTGGCTTTGTCTACCCACAATAGCTGTGCTGGTAGTCAAAGGATTTGTACCAACTTAATATTTATCAGGCCCATGCAATGAGGTTAGTATTTGCTTTGGATTCAGAGTCGGAAGATTCGGGGGACAGTGATTCGATTTGGTGATTCAAATTACTGTCTCAAATCAATTTGGCAAAATATAATTCAGAGATTCAGCTGCTGCTGAATCTCCAAATCTCTGAATCAGCCAGGCCCATCTCCCTCAGCCCAGCAATGGCTGCCCGGCCTGTCCCAGCTCCCAGCTCTTTGGGAAAAAAAGCCCTGGCTCACTGGGTGCTGCCGGGTGGGGGAGATCCCCGCTGCCCCTCAATGCCCCATGCTGCATGGGGGGCTCTGTATGAGCCCCTCAACCTCCCTCTCATTCCCCCAGCCCCCCCACGGGTGCCCTGCCCAGGCTGGTGCCCACGGTTGTAGGGGCGGAGCAGCAAGGAGATGTTAGGGGAGGAAGGTCAAAGGAGGAGGAGGACGGGGCCTGTAGTCCCAGCCTAGGGAGAAGGGTGTCACAAGCCCCCCTCCTCTTCCCATCAGTTTGTGCTGGGGCCAGACTCACTCCAAGCTACTGTGCCCAGCCTAGTTAAGACAGGGGCAGCTGTGACCTCTGAGGCAGGCCTGGGGGGAGCAAGGGCTGCGAGTCAGGAGTGAGGGGAACCAGCATGACCGGGGGGCAGGATACTGTGGTTTGGGAATAAGGGGCACTGGCAGAGCTGGGGTCTGCGGGTTGGGAGTAAGGGACAGCAGTAGGACTGCGGGGGATGTGGCTTGGGAGCAAGGGGCAACAGAATAGCCAGGGGCAGGACACTGCCATATCACTGCCCCCTCAGTCATATCCCTCCTCCCCCCCTCCCCCCCACACATGATATGTGTCCTCTTTTTTGGAACTAAAAATATGGTATCCCTAGTTAGACTAGATGATCTCCAGTGGTTTCTTCCAGCTCTACTTCTCTATGATTCTGCAATCTCACAAGTTATCTGCCTGGGTGTCTGGGGCAGCAGCATAACAA
>NW_017729032.1:174752069-174755728 GCF_001723915.1 Gavialis gangeticus
CCACATGATATGTGTCCTCTTTTTTGGAACTAAAAATATGGTATCCCTAGTTAGACTAGATGATCTCCAGTGGTTTCTTCCAGCTCTACTTCTCTATGATTCTGCAATCTCACAAGTTATCTGCCTGGGTGTCTGGGGCAGCAGCATAACAAGGCATCTTGGCCCCCAGGTAAGCAGGATGCATGGGGCAGCAGTGACTTCCAGCCGCCACTGCAACTGGCACAATTGTGCAACTCTGGCAGCAGCTGTTTTTCCTTCCCGCGACTTTAATTCTGCTACCCCAGGCATCCTGCCCTAGTTATGCTACCAGTCTGGGGAGCTGAAGAGATAACGTTGCAGAGGGCAGGGTTCAGAATTTCATTACAGGAAATCCAGTGCTCAGTGGGGTTCTGTATGCAACTGTAGTTGCTACCATAGTGCTACTGTATGCAAAATACCATAGAACAAGCTATTGCAGTAATAATTAAGGTGGGGGGAGGGGGGAGAAATAGAAATAAGAAGTCACCCAGTTCCTCGTTTCATTGATCTTATGCAATGTTAAAAGCTGAGTAATATAAAATAAATGAGCAAAAGAACTGAATTATGAAGATCAATACAATCTAATTACCATTTCCACTAATTATGAATCAATCCTTAAGGCCCTTTCCTAGCATGTCATTTAGGCCATCTTAGCCCACTTTTTGTATTTGTCCACTAGCTACATCTCCTCAATGACAAAATATTTGTCCTCATTGTCAAGGCTACTTACACTCCAACTACACGCTACCAGTCACGTCTGAGAAGTCAGCTTCTTCCTCTGATCTGCATAATCTTCCACTAGTTAAAAATTCCAACGAGTACTTTTAGACTTTCTCACATACTACCTCTTATACTTCAGGACAACTCTCTATGAACATTTGCAAAGCTACTTCATTGCTGTCCTTCAAATCCCTCCTTAAAAATCTCCTGCAAAAGACATGACAAGGAAGTCAATGCCAGGGCTTAATATGCTGACCCATACTGGTTCTTGTTTCTTTGTGTCCCCTATTCATCTCCTGTATCCATCCACCCCCAGCCTCTTGTATTAGATTGCAAGATGTTTGGTGCAGGGAACTTCTTTTTATTCTCTGTTTGCAAAGCACTAGGCCTAACAGAATCCTGGGCTGTGACTAAGGTGTCTAGACCCTACTACAAATCATATAATAAATGGTAATGAACAATGATGAACATGGTTGGTTTTGGTCTGTAGTGACCGATCAACTGCAGTCACCTTTGTTTCACCTTACTTGATTCTCCATACCTGTCTTAAAATATGGCAACATTTGTAGCTTATATAAGCACCAAAGGTTTTGGTAGACATGCAAGTTTAGAGGCCACTTTTAGTATGTGGCTCATTGTGCACATTTTCACATGGTTGGTACTAGGAATATGACTAATCCACAGTTTGGAATTCTGGCAGATACATCAGTCAATTGGATACTGAAAAAAAATTAATAGTAAGGGTATACCAAAATTAACAGTACAGGGGTACCAGGTTTTCAAGGAGAGCAACGGGAGACTATAACAAAGAAAAGGTCTTTCCCTCCAACCCACTGCTTTCTAGGGTAATTAGAGTTTGCTTTCCCAGACCATGCTACTTACTTTCCCCATGACCTGCAGCCAAACCCTTCTTCTTATTAAGTGACTTGTGAACGTTACAGAGTATAGCTCATTACTACATTTCCTTCTAGTTCTGTTTGGGATTATACTGCAGAATATGGAGAGATTTGGGAAAGAGATTGTACCATGTTTGCTGTAGGCAAACTGTTTTCTGTTTTCTTGATTATACAGTTTACATAACACTCTTCAGTCTGGAGTCACAGAATAGTGTTTATAACAGATTTTAAATCAGAATGCCCTTCGCTCCTGTTTTCTCAGCTATATCACTGGCCTCTGGTATATCAGAAGCAAAATAAATCAGAGGATTAAAAAAAGCACTAAAGATGTTACTTTATATATGACAAAAGTCATACACAGATGCTGACTACAAAGTTCCTAGCCAGGACATAGCCTGTGCACAGCACCAGGCCATTTCACTTCCTATAACAGCTTCCATGACATCTAGGATACAAAGCAATAGAAAAAAGGGCTAAGGGCTTCAAGTTTCCTTTCCTGCCAGCCTTACCGAAGTAGCACTTTCTGACTTATCCATGTTGGGGGCATTTGCAAACAGGCTATCTAAACAGGGTAATTAGCACTAGGCAGACTCACTGCTCTGGGTATGTCCTGGTGTGGGTTAGTGCGTAAACCGTGCACTGCTTCAGTCTCCTGGGTGCTTGCATTGGTTGATGTACCATGATGCAGAAATACACTGATGCAAAAGCTAGGCCATACTCTTCAAGTAGTCCCCAGTAGGTGACCCTGCAACAAAGAATGGCCATTCTGAGTCAGACCCCTGATCCAGACAGGTCACTATCCTGTTTCTAGTTGTGGCCAGTACCTGATGTTCCAGAGGGAAGATGTGAGAGCCCAACAGATACTAAATACTCTGTTAGCCATCATCCTTATCTCTAACAGCTAAAGACTGGTTTAAACCCAGAAATGTGCAGCTGAATACCCCTGCTAAAATTTTTAATAGTAAACTTGTGGATTATTCTCCAATCCCTTTTTGGCAGGAGACTACTCGATATGGATAACACGGCCATATGAAAGTAAAGTTAGTGCCATTTTAGACCTTATCCATAATGTCTTTTCATCCTTATCACTTATCACAATTCTAAAAACCAAAACACCCTAAGCAAGGGGCTGGCATTCTCAAGAGTCAAAGCAAATATAGAAGGGATCTGCTGGGGCACGAGTGAGTTGGCATGTTCTATTGGCCTAGTACAGTGATTCTCAATCAGAGTGCCATGGCACCCTGGAGTGCTTTGAGATCTTTGCAAGAGTGCCACAGGGTGCCACACAATCAAAGCACCATTGCAAATATAATTCACAAGACAAACCCAGAGATTTCACAGAAAAATCTGTAGTTGTGAGCTCTTTGCCCCTGCAAAACAGCTTTATTATTTTTCTGTAGTCAAAAGAGGTGAAATTAAGAGTCTGTATTTTCCAAGGGGTGTCTCAAGTCTAACTCACTCATTAACTGACTCATTTTATAGAAAGGTAACAAGGGACAACACTAGGCAGGCTCAATTATGCTTCATAGTACATACCGATAAGAGATTAAATCAATCTTAAAACCAAGTATGCAACCTGAAACTCTTCCAGCTAGGAACTTGCTGCGATAGTATACAGAGAGGACTTGCTGCTGAACACTAAAGTCTGAAAAACCTACTTGTTGCTTACACAGTTAAATAAGCTGTCTCTGCCGTAGTTTCATTAAATCCATTCTCAGCATTTTTCTGCTATGTTCAGCTAGGACAATATTTTCTTAGGGCACAAGCTCTCCCATTGCCCTCATAAAAACTAAAACATAAACAAACTCATGTTATATGCTAATCATAGAATCATAGAAGTAGGGTCGGAAGGGACCTTGTAGATCTTCAAGTTCAACCCCCCGCCTGAGCAGGAGAAAAACTGGGCTCAGATGATTCCAGCCAGGTAGGCATCAAGCCTCTTCTTAAAGACGCCCAGGGTAGGAGCCAGCACCACTTCCCTTAGAAGTTGGTTCCAGATCCTAGCCGCTCTAACTGTGAAGTAGT
>NW_017729032.1:174755843-174756241 GCF_001723915.1 Gavialis gangeticus
ACCACCCTCTAAGTATGACCCTTCAGCCAATCTGCAATCCATCTGATGGTGTAGGCATCAATGCCACAGTTGCCTAGTTTTTTAATGAGGATGGGGTGGGAGACGGTGTCAAAGGCCTTGCTGAAGTCCAGAAAGACTACATCCACAGCAACACCTGCATCCAGGGCTTTTGTGACCTGATCATAAAAGGCAATCAGGTTGGTCTGACATGACCTGCCCCTAATGAAACCATGCTGGTTGCCCTTGAGCATCATCCCTGAAGCCGGCCCATCGCAGACTTGCACCTTGATGATCTTCTCAAAGAGTTTCCCTAGAACTGAGGTGAGACTGACTGGCCTATAGTTGCCCGGGTCCTCCTTCCTCCCTCTTTTAAAGATGGGGACCACGTTGGCTATCTT
>NW_017729032.1:174757708-174766000 GCF_001723915.1 Gavialis gangeticus
CCCTGTTTCTTACCTGGGCACTCCTTGCATTTGTCGCCTGTCCTGCTCAGGTGGTGCCTCCTGTGTGTCATGGTTCTAAGGATATAATATTCAATGCCTTTGCATGGGCGATGAGTTAACTAACCTGAGAAAAATTATTTCTAAAGTGCCCCCTTTATACGTTTAAATCAAAATAGGAAATACCTAAGTTTCGATCTTATAATATTTGGGTTTGAAGTAAATGCTTCATAGTCAGGGGCTGGTTCACAAGAAAGGGTGAGGTTACTAGAAAATCATTGTAAAACTTCCTGTTTTTAAAGATGTGTTTCAGCAATGATTGTAGCTGCTCAAAAGAAGAAAATGGATGCCTGTTATTGTTAGAAAAGAACCAAGCTGCCTGGGTTATTGCTCAGTGCCAAGAAGTCACACAACACTCTCTACTTTCCTAGAAGTGATTAATACTGGAAATGAAGTGAGGCTTCCTTGGGGGGAGGGAAGGGTAGTTCAACTACTGAGGAATTAATAAATGTTAATAAAAATGGAATCTTTATTATTTTGCTGTTTTACAAACAAATTTAGGTATTTTCTGTGGCATCATAAAGTCCCTCCAAAAGTTAAAAGTGCTTGGTGCCTCATGTTATAGGGATCTTTTGATGCAAAATGATTTAAGAAACTGTTTAATTTCAGGAAAAAGAATAATCAAATAAACAACCCCTGAAATGAATCTTTTGTAATCTTTTGCCTGGCTCCAAATTACCTGTTTCTTTTCCTACTACCCTGCCAAAGAAGACAACTTAGCATATGAAGTATCTGTACTTTGTCATGCTTACACTCTTTATTTTCAAAATGTGTGAAAAAACAGGTTGCACCTTACATCTGATGCTTACATTAACAGTAAAAACTAGTTAAACCTTGCCCATTTCTTTTTTTAACATATGCTTTGTAGGAGGCAGCTAAGTGCCTTTACTTTTGAAACAAATGTATATTGATCATGATCAGCTGTAAATTGTGATAATGAGGCTGATATCGTTTTGTGTTCACTGGGGTTTGCTAGTGAATAGTCAGCCACAAGTCTCTATCACTGTTTTTCTGCCATCACCACCTTCCCAGTGCTACGCAGGGAAAGGCAGAGGAGGCGAAACACTACATGACTTCCTGTTTATACAGTTCAGAAACATTTGCACTTTAATCCAGAGAACAGTTATACTACCTTAGATCACAGGGAACATAGAGAAGCCTGCAGTTTGTCAACTCCCTCCTCCCTCTTGGCCATCAGCTGTCACCATGGCAATCATTTGGATTGCCTCAAAATGCTTCAAACTGGAAATAAGTCTTTTTTAAAACAAGGATTAAAATAAAAACCTAGGGCTTGGCGACAAAAGAATAGCTGGATGAAAGGTGAATTTCTAAAGAATTTGTTAAACCAAATTAAGCATATGTGAATATTCTTATAAAATAAAAGTGGCCTGAAATCAGTTCCATTTTAAGTGGAAAGTGAATACCATTTTAATTCACTTTCCATTATTCTGGAAGACAATAATCTTATTTTTGAATGGAGCCTCCATCCAGGTAGCTATTCTGCCAACCAGGTAGAGAATAGTTCATTTTATAATAGATCTTCCAGTCAATTTCCATATATAGATGAGTCCCCATATATTACAGAAAAGCCTCATCCCAGGAAACATTAGGTACCCTCAGATACCATGATGTGAGAGAGGAGGCACTGAACAGCTTGCAGAAGGTGGTTGTGACCTAGCAGGATCAATCTCCTAATGCAGATAGTGTGCTAATACCAAGCCATATGGCATTTACTCATGCATGCAAGTTGTTATGAAAGCAGCCGGAGTTTCCATCTCTTGTAATCTGCTCAGAAACACCATGCCTCTAAAGGTGACAGACCTTGGTGGCAATATGGACAAACTTGGCACTCTCCCCTTCAGCAGTGTAGAGTGGTTTGACATACACATTTCTGATAAATCCTAGCTTTGCTCTCCCTTTCATCCAGTGCTTGGTATATGAAGGGATTAGAACAGAATTAATACACAAATGGAAGTGAGCACATCAGTCTGCATGATCTAATTATCCCTCAGGTTCATCTTGAAATCACAAAAACTGTCATCAATCCAATGGAATCAAGATTTCACATGTCTTTGTTTCCAGATGGGTCCAAGGTCCAGTCTCTCAAGCCCTGGGAGATGTTGAATTCAAGATCTGGGAAGAGGGAGGTTACCCAGATCTGGGTTCTGATTTCAGACTGCCCCATTTTGAATCAGGTGTATGTCCAAGATGACAAGGTGGGAAAAGCACCTTGGAGAGCAAGGATGGAATCAAACTTACTTCAGCTTTATTAGCTTATAAAATACCCCCAGGCCTCTTCATATAAATGTCCATGTTTTAATTGCTTAGACAATTCAAAACTTTACATGATTTCCCATTGCTATCAAATATACTGTATGCCATAGTTCTTTGAGAGAACAACGCTGAAGCTCAAGACTGTTCAACCACTTGACTGGTCCCAGTCCCCCCACCCCATATTTGTCCTTCTTAAAGCGTTATTGCTCTATAAAATATTAGGGGAACATACTGTACTAACTAATACTTCCTAACCTACGCAGGCAATATAGTGCAAATGTTTCTCAGGCTATTGCTTGAGGCTTGTTTTACAAAAATGAATACACAGAGGATATACATATCATATGGCATTTAGAAAAGGAATATAAATAGTGCTCTGAAAGACTGAGATAAGTTTATAGTTTACAGAACAACCTGCATATTTAACACATTTGTTAGGCAAAGGAGACATATGCAGTCTAGTGATATTAGCACAAGACTGGGAGCCAGCAGTTCTAATTTAAACTCTCCCTATCCTATTGACTCTCTGTGGCCTTGGGGAAGTCAATTATCTCTTTCAACATCATTATCATCATCTGTAAAGTAGGCATGACACCTTACAAAGGAGTTGTGATGTTAACAAAGAATGTTGAAGATGCAACATGGCGTGTTTGGGCATTCTAAGTACAATACTATTAGGTAGGGGCATTTATATGATAATATTTGACTTGGGGACGGGGTGAAGAGCTCACTGGTCAAGATCTGGGATGACACCAAGTTATGGGGAAGCATGGTCAAGCTTGTAGGTAGGCTGCAGATACAGACAGACTTAGGCTAGCAAGTTGGGCAGATTGGAATCAAATGAAGTTGTACATCAAGAAATGTTAAGTGCTGCATCTGTGGACAGCCACCCCCCACCCGCCTTACATACCTACAGGCTTGGCAATGCCAAACTGATGAGCACCATGAATGAAAGGGACTTAGGAGTAATAGTAGACCATAGTATGAACATGAGCCAGCAGAGCCAACAGGGCAAATAATACCCTGGCATGCATCAATTGATGCATCTCCAGCAAAACTAGGGAAGTGATTCTTTGACTCTACTCAGCACTGGTGAGACTGCAGCTGGAGTACTGTGTCCAATACTGGGTGCTGCACTTCAACAAGGATGTGGTAAAACTTGAGAGAGTCCAGAAAAGGGCCATCTGTATGATCAGAGACTTGCATGGCAAGCCATACGAGGAAAGGCTGAGGGACTTGCGACTCTTCAGCCTGAGAAAGAGAAGGCTGAGAGGTGACTTGATAGTGGCTTACCACTACATCAGGGGTATACCTCAAGGGCTCAGTGAACAACTGTTCATCAGGGCACTCTTGAGGAAAACCAGGATTAATGGTCACAAACTCCTGGAAGACTGTTTCAGGCTCAACATCAGGAAAAACTTCTTCACAGCTAGGGCGTCCAGGCTATGGAATAAACTCCCTCCAGAGGTGGTGCAATTGTCTACCCTGGAAATCTTCAAGAGTAGACTGGACAGTCACCTTGCTGGGGTCACCTGACCCCACCTGTCTTTCCTGCGTGGTACAGGGGACTTGACCCGATGATCTTCCAAGGTCCCTTCTAGACTTGCAACCTATGAATTTATCCATTTTGTAAAACCAGTGGCAGGATACATGATTTTTCTTTTCATTTCCACAAGCTTCATCCTAGTGCAGCCTCACTGATTTTAATGTCATTATACCAGTTTACAGTTTCAATAGCATAAGGCCAGCCTTGAACTTTTGCATCGTTAAAGCTGCTTAAAATCACTAGGATTGATAATGATGATTCCCCCTACATCAGAGAACACTTTAGTTGCGAGGGGTTTCCTTCAGCATCTAAAAAGGAGGCATGCTTGGGGAATGTCTGGAGAATCAACCCTTGGCATTTGGAACAGTCTTCAGAGCAATCAGTAGCTGCATATAAAGCAGAGCAGTGTCAAGGATGCTCTGATTTATCTTGGGGATTAGATGAATGGCCAGACATTCCAGCACTGTGGGGATCACAAAGGTATTTTAAAGCTTTATTTATCTGGTCATGTGCCAAATGCAGCCCAAGTGGACCAGAGCACCTAGCCCACAGTGCTTCAACTTGTATGAAATCTTGTATGATTCTCTTGCTCTCTTAAACTCAAAATTTTAAAATTGCATGAAAAAGAAAGAGTAAGCTGAACATGAAAGGTTAAATAGAGAGTGGCCTTCCCTGCCTCCTTAAAAACAAATTAAGGTCTCCAAACAAAGCAGCCAGTCTCTTAATTCTTATCAAATACTTAGCGCACCTTTTTCTCTCAGGTATTTAGGTGGATCAGGTTATCTGATCATAGGTACTTTCAGGGAAACTGGAATTTCTGCTCTGATCACATGCTGTGCTGGAAAAAACCCCCCAGATAAATCTGGCAGACCTCCTGTGGCACATATTGCCGTTTGTCCCTAGGGAATGGAGACCTTGTGTCCGTATCCTGGGCAGCTGGCCTCAGGGCTTCTGATTTCAATCCACCCTGTATATTAGTTTTAAAATGATCTTTCCTTGATTCACGTGCAGTCAGACAGAGACAAGGAGGCTGAACCTCACTGGAAAAAGAAGCAGCACCAATAGGGATCCAATTAATAATGCATAATTACCAGTCTGTTTGAGCTTTTTATAGATAGAAACCCTGACTCTAGGGAGGGGAGGCAGCTGAAGGGGGGAGCGGGGGGAGGGATAGCTCTGCTTCAGATGAAGCACATCTCTCAGTGTGTATCTGGAGCCTGAGATTTTTTTCTAAGCAGAAAAAAGCTCTTTCATGAAGAAGCCTGGAGGGATTGTGAGGTGGAAGATGGAGTAAGATTGCCTTTTAAGTGCTTAGGGAGATGCTTTCAGCTTTTTATTTAAACTCCTCGCTACCCTCAGGTGCTAGATTAGTCAATATGGCTTGGAGTTGAACATGCTGCTTTAACATAGGGTTTTTCACTCTCCTCCCCTATGCTGATTCAGCTGGAAATCTTGATCATGCAGCACCAGATACAGAGGTTCCACTGTGAGGAACAGCATGGTTTTGTCAAATCTATCTACTAAGTGGACAAGAGTACAAGAGCAGGTTAAATGCACTGTAAAAGGAGCAAAGGAACTGTAGATATGTGAGCTGGCACTGTGATTGTATTTTCAGTTTCTGCCCTGTGATAACATAATAAAGACTTGTGTCTCTTCTTTCTCTGGATTAATCTAGGTAATGTCCTCAGGAAGTAGATGTGGAAAGGCAACAACACAGCATCTATTTCAAGCTATTAGAAAACAAGAAAATGCATACATATGCAAAACAGTATTCATACAATATCAGTCTGATCTTTTTAAAGGGTGCTTTCAGCAGTGGACACCATAAAAATGCATAACATGACATAGTTGCTAAAAATGCTTGTTAGTCAATTCAAGAAGCTTTGCAAAACTTAATTTCATTTGCATGTGTATTATTTGAGACTTTTCAGAGTGAATACCAGTTGAGGAAAAATGCCCAGGTCGCCCTTGCAGAATCTGACACCCTCTGTGAGCCCACAGAATGGGTACAGCACAACTAGGTAATGGTAGAACAAGCTCACCAGTGCCATGCTAACAATGTGCTTTATCACATGAAAGAAGAGGTTAATGTAGTTTATCTGCTGAAACCATCAGGAACAATTTTAGTTATGTCCCCCTTGTGAACCCGGACATTGAACCAGTATGGACTAGATGGGTTAAATCCCTTCACATCTATCAACTACCAGATGTAAGTAACTTTCTGTTACTATTATCCTAGGTTAAATACAAATCAGTGACTGAGGTTTTGTCTACGTGGGGATTTTAACCACCCAGAGCAGCTGCACAGAGGCAAGTTATACTACATTGGTATAAATCATAGGGTTTGGCCTGTGTGATCTCACAGGTGGCTACAAATCCAGTGCAGACAAAGCTTGAGAGTTGAGAAAACTTCATATCCTCTGCTAACTCCCTAGGCTGCCCAGCCTTGTTATTTTAACATGACACTGATTCTATGCATATACATTTTCAAACTTTTTTTCCGTACCTTTGTTTAAGTGCAAAATTGATCTTTTATAAAATAACCCCATTTGACTTTATTAGCCATTAGTTTTCTCCATTTAGATTGATGTAATTTAGTTAATATTTTGGCCAGTTGCCAGTTACTTCAGTAAAATGCATTTGGGCTAGAACAGAGAGTTAGATTGAAGTGCAGCATTGGAGTCATTAAACACAATGTCCAATGCACAAGAGTGGAAGAGCAGCAAGGATAAAGGATACACAGTTCATCTTATAAAAGATACCACTCTCAGACTTCTTGCCTCTTGCATAATTTCTGGACCATTGCAGCTACAACATTATTCTTACACGATGAGGTACAAGAAATGGTTTGTATTTAACATACCACAGTTGTTCTTGTGGGACTAATTGCTGACACTCAAAAAAGGAGTAGAGAGGGAAGAGGAGGGCACAGAATGGCATGTTGGATACTAGGCAGGCAAGGTTCTTTGAGTCGATGTGGTATCTTAGATCAACTGGGTTGTCTAATAAAAAATATCACATCTACACAAAAACCCTTGCCTGCCTATGTCATTACATCAACACGGCTACAACCAAAAGCCCAGCAGCATGCCTGATACTTGCTTTTTCAAACTAGAGGACCATAGTTCAAATTTTGAAGAAATAGGAGTTAAGTGACCAATTAGGTGGCCAAAACTCTTTTTGCTAAATAAAATGACTTGATTTTTTTTGGCAGGTCAAGGGAGAGACATAAAGGAACAGAAAAGGGTTAAATGAAGTATTTTACAGATATTGCTGACACACTCAGTGTTTGTTTGTACGAAGGGAACTAAACAAATTTCATGGCAGTGAAAATATTTCTAGGACAAGACAGAGAAAAAAATAGGGCTCTGTGTCTGGTGAAGACTGAAATCCAATGTGAGATTTGTTGGTCACAGATGACAAGATTAGATAAGGGTACTTGCAAAGGAGTCAGATAAGTGGCAGACTCCTCTAACCAATTCATTCGTTAATTTGGATTAAAGAGGGAAATGGTTTGAATTGCTGTAATGGACTCTGGCTGTGAACCCTTGCCAAAAGAAATCCAATAATACAGACATATTCTTTCACGAAGAGGCAGCTCTTCTGAATACATCCTAAGCACTGGCCTTTGCCTGTAAATTAATAGTTTTAGTATTTTATATTAAACAAAGATTCTTAGCTTGACTTGTGGAAAGATTGAACATAATTTACATCTATTTACTTTACAACTAGCCAGTGGTACACTCTTATTCGTGTAAATCCCAAAGCTGGTAGAGTTGTGTAATTATTGATTCCACAAGGAATTTAGTGATGATTAAGATCAACATTCAGCCAATGAGAACGTCAGATTTTTGCTTAGCTTTGATTTTATTATGTGTATTTTATTGCAGAGGCAAGTTATTGTGCAGCAAAAGCAGAACACCGAAGGAGCTAGGAGCAGCAATCATAATCAGATTCTGAACTGATGAGCAAAAAAGGAGTTTACTGTTTTTTTTAATGGCCACTGGGATTACCCTTTCTTCCAGAGAGAGGCACCGCCAAGCAACTTTTGCAGGGGGGGTTTCCCCAGCAAGTAACCTGTTTTTAAAATTCATGTAAATGAGGTTCCACCCCAGTGTCTGTGAATTCCAGACTTCCAGCTGAATGCCATTTTATAATGAAAAGGACCTAACAAGCACTTCCCAGCTGTCCCAAAGCAAAGCTGATTTCTCTGGTTTTTAAAGCAAAAAGCAATTCTGTCTGATCACTGTTGTTGTCTCAACAGGAAATGGGGTGACTGGGCTCCAAGACTGGCTTCCAGCATGGTGGAAATGGAGTAACAGAAAGGAATTTTAAAACGGAGAATAAATGCAAATGTAGGAGCCTCACACCAGTACTTAGATTTCTCGGGGGGGGGGGGGGGGGGGGGAAAAAAA
>NW_017729032.1:174766216-174768656 GCF_001723915.1 Gavialis gangeticus
GGGGGGGGGGGGTAGGGGGGTAAACAAATTTTACTTCTTTAATTCAGTATGCAGGCATAAGCAATCAGCAGATTTCATGTGCAATTTGCTGTGAACTGGCATTCTTCCTCAATATACTCTTAGGAACCAAACTGATGAGTGTGCTGGGGGATGGGAGCTGAGTTTGAGGCTTACAGTATGTGCCCGCCGGGCTTTATTCACTCCTAAAGGTACCGCCCTTCTGATGTCACCCCGTCCAAGGACCCTGGAGGGCAATGTGGGTGTTCTTTCCCTGTGTCGCTGCCCCCGCTCTCGCCTGCCACGTCTTGGTGTACCGTCAATGGGGGGGTTGTCTAGCGGGTCCCTCACTGCCCGGGTTCAACCTGGCGGATGTACACAGGGCTCCAACCACCCCTGCACCCCGGCCTCATGCCACCTTCCGGAGCCAGCCCTCAGGAGGAGACATGTGGCTCCTCTTGCCCGTCTGCTGCCTTTCCTTATCCCAATCCCGTGTACCTAATGGGTCGAGCCTCTATGGTTATAGATTTGGCTCCCGACCCTCTGTCCCTAGGACCCTCAGTTCTACCAGACTCGGGTGCCAGTGGTCCCGGCGGCGACCCTGCCCCGATCAAGATCCTCCCTTGGGATCCTTGTCACCCTTCTCGCCCGGCGTGCACCTAATTCCGGCGAGTCCTCTGCGGTGGCTCCTCCTCGTCACTGTCCTGTTCAGGTGCCTCCCGTCTGCCGCCAGCTCCTGGAGGCTGCTGCCGGCTTCCTCCCTCTGGCTCTGCTTGATCCGGCTCCCCGTTCTTTCTTGCACACCACAGGACCTCACTCTCCTCTTACTCCGTCGACAGATCCCCCGCTCCGAGGCCATCTGCCCCTTCCGCTGCAGCTGCCACCGTTTTTACCTTCGCCGGCCGGCGTCTGGAGCTGACGTCACCAGCCGGCCGCAGCTGTATAAAGAGCCGGCTCATGAGCCGCGCAGGTTTTGCCGGCGCGTCATCCCCTGCTGCAGGTGAGTTCCCCGTGTCACCCCGGTCTCCGGGACACAGTATTTCTACACACTTACTGCAATACATTCAAGCTTCAGTAAGCAATGTGTGTTGGTTTAAAGCAGAGGGTGCAAAAATGTGGATCCTTGTTCCGATCAGTTGTTATGTGTATTTATGGAACAGGGATTCTTTGCTCATTCTTTGTGGAGCATAAATTAAGATGTACTTCATGGAATATGGTCACATCAGAAATCCAGCCTTTCAGCCATGCAGTGCTTAAACTGTGTTACCCTTTTTCAAAGTCAGTTGTATGGCCACTTTGACCTCATCTTGCTAACACTACAGGCCAGCCCTGCTGTCTCTCAATGAGTTACATTTGCAATTGTATGGAAACAAGAGCAATTAGTTAAGCATGCTTCTGCCTGCCTTCTTTCCTATCACTCAACTTGTACTCTGTTGATTGTAACTTTTTCTGTACCAAAAACTGCTTACAATTCTAGTAGGCTACAGTTGGTGCTGAGCAATTTGGAAAAATATTTACAGTCACTGTTTTGCACTGAATTATTTTTTAAATTAATTAGCTAATTTTTAAATACATGTCAAGGACCTCTTCTAGTACTGACTCTCCAAGCCAAGTTTCTGCTGGAGGAATTTCTACAACACCTAGCAGTGGCCATTAACTCAGGGGTGAGCAATTATTTCAGCTGGAGGGCCACTTAAGTTTCGGTGAGCTGTTAAGCTGCTGAGGGCAGTACACCTAAAATCTGCAAAAAATTATCATGTTAACAAATTATAGATAAAAAACAAAAGGAATCAAAATTTATGGAAGAGGTAATGTCTTTTATTAGGCCAACTAGATATTTGCAAACAAATTATTATATTTATCTGCAAGCTTTCATGCACGCACACCCTTCATCAGGCATAGGAGAGAGCAGAGATTGTAAAAATTGTCCTAGGTAGAAATGAAAATTCATATTTCACAGGAGAGCTGAAGGTGTTTTAAAAGAAGCTCTTTGGTGTAATATGAATTTTAATTTCTACCTAGGAGAACTTTTACGATCTCTGCTCTCTTGATTCCTTTTGCCTCTAGACCAATATGGCTATAATCTGGATACCAGATAAAAAACAAATCATATACGAACAATCAAATATGTACTATGACATATTTTAATTTCATTTCAAAAAATAATTCTTGTCCCAATTTAGGTTTTTTTGAGTAGCATATATAGAGGTGATTGCATAATAGCTCAAAACAAAGTCTTCTTGTGTGTACGGGGTGGGGAAATATGGAGGGGAGGAGGAGGGGGTTGTGTGGGGGGGGTCTGGAAGGTATATGGGAGGTGTGGAGTTTAGGTGTATGTTTTTGGGAGTGTGTGCATGTGTGGGGGGCAGCCTACATGCTAGGTCCTGGGAGCTGGCTAGGGGTGGGGGTAGGGAAGGAGAGGGCAGGGGGTGGATGGAGTGGG
>NW_017729032.1:174768839-174786858 GCF_001723915.1 Gavialis gangeticus
CCTGGCTGGGTGTGTGGTGCCCGACACAAATCCCCTTGGCTGCAGTCCTTCCCTGTGCTACCTACTGCCTGGAGCAGCGCAGCAGGTCCAGGAGATGGAGGAGGAGTCGCTGGCGATGGAGGGAGCGGAGCAGTACTGAGGCACCTGCAGCCAGACTGGGAGCTGTTTTGTTGTGAAGCTGTGTGTGCTCGCCAGAGCTGGAGTCATCGGGCATGGGTGGAAGCACGATGTGAGCTGTCCTGGCAGGAGTGGATGGGGCTTGGTCCCATGCAGAGTGCCACAGGGGCAGCTGCGGGCCAGATACAATCAGTTGGTGGACGTCCACTCACAGGTCAGATCCAGCCTGTGCACCATATTTTGCCCACCCCTGCATTAAACAGTCGACATTTGCTAAAAGTTACCACAGCAGCCCCTGAAATAACACTTTTCCCCTGTCAATACCAAGAATGTGGAATATCTATGGCAACATTTGGTGAAAAGAAACTTTTTAATGATTGGTTGACAGATCACAGCTAGGAGCTGCAGAAATGTGCTCTAAATTAAAATGGTTTGCACATTCAGTTTTGAGGATCACTTTAACAAAAGTACAATTGAAAAAAAAAAATCTTGAGCAAAAAATAGCAAGTTTTTCATTCCTTGGAATGGCTTTTCCCTTGTTCAAAAATGCTATCCAGTCTGTTCAATAAGGAAGTACCACTATTTCAAATGTTTCTGCTGCTATTAATATTACTGGAAGGCATCTATTCTTATGGCCAGTGGTAGATGGAGGTGACTAACACTAGACACACTGCATGGTGGGACTGTAGATGGGGTGCAGCTGTGAGCCCACGTCCTGCTTGTGAGGCCATGTCATCCATCCTATGGGTCCATAAATTTGGTGGCAGGGGTCTAGGGGCAGCATTAATTACTGCACCCCCCCGCCAAACTTCTGGATTCATGGGAAGCCCCATGGGCTGGATGACATGGCCCTGCATGCTAGATCGCACCGGAGCACAGTGCAACCAGAATGCAGGGTCACTCCATGGCTGGATCTGGCATGTGGGGTTGGGTTGGCATGTGGGGACTGACATGGGACCTGGTGCACAAACTGACCATATGGGATTTGGCCCACTGACTGGCCCTGTGCCACTCATCTGGCATGAGGGGGCTGGAGGGTTGAGCATCACAGCTTTAGGGAAATAACTCTGTCATATATTATTTTTGTTCTCCTCAGTAACTATTCTAAGTAGCACATAGTTAGTTTGCACCATATACTGCAAATGTACTATATCAGGAGGTATCGGGAGGTGTCAAAAAATATTTACTGATGCTGAAAAAGTCGTCTGAAAAGTTTAGTCCAACATTTCACTAGTCAAAAACCTGTAGAACCACTAAACTGTGATGGAAACATTATTGTCAGGTGATGTCGTATGCTGGGCTTCATTATGGTAACCTAGTTTCCCTGCCATGTCTTTCTGTTCCATCACTTTTAGCGTGTGGCCAAGCTGCAGCATTTATATGAGCGTGCACTTTGCGAGCACTAACTTATTTTACAGAGCATTTTCCTGATAATGGCAGCCAAGTTGTAGGATGAATGTGGGCAATTTGAAAAAAAGTATTGCTCAGGAAGAAAAATAAGTGAATGCATCATCCAGAAATCCTGCATTTCTAATACTTCCCTTTACTGAAATCATCCTATTTCACTCAATCAATCTTAGCCTAAGAGTTACCAGTTTAGCCCAGTTTGTAAAAAATCCATTTGAGAGAAAGTGAGAGAGGGAGTGCATGTGAGCAGATACATGCACTCAATAGAATGAAACTCATTTACCAGCAATCATAGAGTACATATAAAGGCAAAAGAAACCATGGAAACAGCAATGTTGTAGGCCTGAGGTGATGGTGAACAAACACCTGGATCTAAGTTTGTGATACAAAATGGCCACTGCAGTTTGGTTGCGTTTAGTAAGATATAATAAGGTAGAACAAGAAAAAGGAAAGAATTTCCCTGTGCTTTCTAGTGTTAAGGTGTTCGGATCCAGGCTCAGATTAACCCTTTAGTGTGCCTTAGGCAAACAAACTTGTGGGTCCCTACTTATTACTGTATATTTATATTCATTTTTTTTCACTCAATAATTATAATATGCGAAATAAGCACAACTAGGCCCCTTCTTCACTTAGGGCCTTAGGGATGTGCCTAGTTTATCTATGCATTCATTTGGCCCTGTTCAGAACTGGTTACTGTTTCATAAAGAAGGACCCCCAAATTAATTACTCTTTGTAATTAAATACCTGATTAATATATTTTTCTGTATTGAGAAAAGTGTTGAATAAATTATGAGTTTGATTAGTCAATATTGTCTTGGCAATTGGTCAATGAATGGCTTGCATGAACAAATTTTAGCTTACATTTTGTTTGAAAAATGGTCATTATGAACTGTTTATGCTGCATGATTAATCACCTAATTAATATAAGAGCTTCCGGTCCCCAATTATATGACCCAATTATCCACAAACATTTAGAATAGTAAGACAGATCTGGTGTGCAAATAAGACTACCTATTCAAAACGTCATTTTCAGTGTGAATATTGTCAAAGATATTTGCTCACCCAAGTATTCACAATGCTTTTGATTTCTGTGCATGCTATTGTGAATAAAAAAAGCCAGATCAATTGTTCATGAATGACAAAATTAGGCTGATCTTTGATTTTGCTCAAGAGGATCAAGGAGTTTTATTCACAATAATATACGATACTATTTTGCTGTAATTCACCAAATATATTGAGAGGGGTAATAACAGTGATTAATATGCTACAGAGATAAACTTAGTAGAAAGAACAATATATATGCTTCTTTCTGTATAGGCTACACAATAACTAAGGCAGGACATATGGAAAGCTCTAAATTGTAGAAACATTAAAAGGCAGATTCTAATATATTATTCCAAAAAGGGTTTTGTTAACTAATATCCCCAGCACAATCAATGGGACTAATTACATATCAATATACTAAGGTAGGATAAGATTTTGAACATCTGGTTTTGGAAGGAGGACGAAGAATTACATACCATGGTACAAGCTACAGGAAAAGTTGGGGTGAAATTTAAAGAAAAGAAACCTAAAGTTTAACATCAGGAAGACTTTTTTGACAGTGCAGATTTTTGGACTGTGAAACAGTTTTGCCTGGTGCACGTTACGCTTAAGACATGATTAACCAGTAAATCATGTCTTAAGTACCCAGTACCCAGCCACATGTTAAGACAATTAATGGTGTGACAGAACAAAGAATAAGCCAAAAGGTTAATACACAAAAAATGTGTAATAACTTTGTGGATGGTTCCTATCGCACATTAATTGAATGTGGCCAAGCTGGGGCTCCCAACCTCAGGGGCTCCCAGCCTCACACTCCCACCCATGGGAGCTTGCTACTTGCCAGTGCAGGGGGAGCCCAAGATTTGTAAGCCTGGCCTTATACTGCACATTAAAAAAAATACTATAAGGAGGCAGCCTGTGCTGGACAAGAGGATGTGTGTATTACTTACTTTGAGCTTTGACTGTTTTCACTCTGATTCTGTCACAAGCTCTAAGGATCAAGTTGACCTCAGATAGCTGTCCAGCTGCTCAGCTCCAACTCAAGGCAAAAATTCTTAGCAGAGTCTGTAAATTTCTTTGTGAGGCTCCCTCCACCCCGTGACCAACACTGTTGAGAGCCTGTGGAGCTAAGGCTAAGCCAAACCCTTGAAAAACATTTAGGTCACCACCTAGCAAATACACCAAGGGACTGCTGAAGAAAAGCATAATAACCTTTGAGCTTCAGTCATTTCAACTTAAATTTTACTGCAAGGGAATGTAGCCATGATTCGGTGCATTTCAGAGGAAAGCACTCAATACGTTCTCCCTTTTAGTTTCTCTTCACTCAGAAAGTTGAATTTTCAGCATTTACAGGTTTTCAAAGGCACAAAAGATGCCCCTAAGTGGCAGATCATGCCACTGCCCATCCCAGTTCTACAAATCATGATTTCTTCCCTGATCTTTTTTCAAATGGAACAGAAGGCACAAACTAGGGAGCAATCTGTGGCTGGTACAAAGGCAAGGAAAGAAAATGCTTTTATTTTGTGCTTGTTACTTTTAATTAAGTCTCCATCAGAGCTTTTCTATACGGGGTCCGAGATTACCAAGCTCAGAAGTAGGGGAAATAATGAATCTAAAAACATGAAGAACTGCATCTACCAAAAGAATTTGGGTGGCTCAGGTGCTGGAGAACATTATATAAATGTGGCAGAAGAGTTAGGAAATAGCTAAAGACAAGAAAACAGCACGCAGCACTTTCAGCATCTTGATTGGGAAGGGAAAAAAACAGAGCAGAGAAATGGTGAACATTAATCCAATATTTCCTTATGCTGGCACAGCTGCTCTGGATGCACAACAGGAGATCACACTTTGGAGCAGCTGACCCAGAAAGCTGGTTTTTGCGTGACTGAACTGGTACACACTTCTGGGGCAATGGCTTTGGACAACTTGCTGCAACCTAAAATCATCAGTGACTTCCATGCAAAATGATTAGTCTCTCTTTCCTCAATGTTTACATCCTTCAAATACTGGTAGAAAATTACCAGGGTTCCCTTTAGTCATTGTTTAAACAACTGTTCATAATTTCTTCTGTAAATCTCTCCTCAGATGTCAATCACTCCAGTCCATTTTCCACATTTGTTGCTCTTTCCAGTCTTCCTTCCATTTTTGTCTGCATATTTTTATATTGAGGTGCTTACAGCTGAATGCAAAGACTGCAAAATATGTTGTTATTGTATCATTTATTCTTACTGATATTATCTTTAAATCACCCAATTAAACACTGAATTTATTGCATAATGACCTACAATAAATTTTTATGAGGTCTTAATATTATTCAAAACCTTCACTGTGCTAAGCTCTATAAGCACCTATCATGAGTAAGACAGTCCCTGCCACAAAAAGCCAACAACCTTAGTATATTGTGAAGGAACACATGGAGAAAAACAAACGGGAGAAAACAAGGTAATAAGTGAACGTCTTCATTCTACATATCTGAAAGCAAACATGGTCTGGATATGCCAAAAACTTTACTTTGTAGTGATGCTTAACAAAGCATTGGGAGAGTAGACAGGGAAGAGGAGAAGAAAATGTTTAGCACACGATGCATTGCATAGTAGTTCATTGAAGCATGGTATGAAGTCAAGGGGGAAACATGAAATTATAATGAGGTTGGCTAAGAAAGATGCTAAAATAGTCTGCATAAAATGAGAAATAAACTATAATATTGCCACCTGAATCACTCCTATCTAATTCTACCATGGTCTAAAATAAAGCAAGCCCCATTATATTTGAACATGTAAAAGGGAAGGCAACAAGTCCAGTTTTACATTTGAGACTACATGATAATTTCCAAAGAGTATGCTTAATATTCTCCTTTGACTCAGGGGGAGTGGTAAAAACAAACACCCACGAGGCACAAACTGAACAGCTTAGGAGACAGAAATCCATCTGTTACCTCTAGCCAAGGATTCAAACAGCTAAGGAGACAAGAGACAAGGACAACTATATTTAATAGTTTTATTTTGTTGTGGAGGGTCTGAATGAATGACATCTAGATCTGAATTTTATTCTAAGCTTTGTAATGAAAAACCTTCTGAGCTTTTTTTAAAAACTATTATATATATGAATAAAGGAACTCATTGTATTGTATTACTCTGTGTGATATAGCATCTCTAGGGAATGGAGTTAATTCAACACACTGTAAATTTATTCCCTACATTGCAATGTATTTCTGCTTTCCTTCAAATATGCATATGCTAAGCATTTGTGTTACTGTTTCATTCTTCTTCATTTTGTAGCTATTATGCAAAGATAATGGACTGTTGCTCAAAAAAAGTGTCAGAGTAGTGTAGTAATACATTATACTTTCCTCAATTTCTCCATTGCTTCAATCTTCCTGGTTATATCTGGAAACCTATTTTGGGTCTTTTAGTGTAAAATACAGCTGGGAACATTACCAAATGCCTAGAATCCTTAAATATAGGTTTTAATTTGAGTCCATCTTCAATTTTGGAAGTTTAATTATCTACCAAAATTTTGGGCTCTTTCTGATGACATGATAGAAAATAGGCACAAACTAGTGCTGTAAACAATATCTAAAATAAATTCATTTAAGGCCAAAGCTAATTCTCTCCGACACTCTTTTATCCTATTCTCCAGCTCTGACACTTGAAGCTTCCATGCATTCAGCAGTTTTTGTTATAGTCTATTATATTTTCTACCCTATTTGGTACCAAGCATCTGTTGGTCATTGTATAAAATCAAACAGGAGCATAAACACATTTGGTCTGGCCTACTTTAGCTTAGTGTAGCTAAAGAAATTAAAAAATTCACAAAGTGCATTCTGCAAGTCAGCCTATTTTTACTCACTGGGCACTTGCATATTGCATGCCCAACATGAATAAAATACATCCAACATTATTTTATTCTAATGGAAAAATAAATCAGACAGCCCAAACTACAATGGCTGTTTGGGAAATAGATGAGCTTTATATGTTAAAACTGCTAGAAGTTCACTGACACAATATAGGTAAATATATAGAGGTGATAACATTAATAATTAAACTCTAGTTAAAGAGCCTTCCAAGAGTTTGACATCGCCTGGGGCTTTCTCCCAGGACCTGTACAAGTCCTCTCTCTTCACTTTCCTTCTGCCTTTAAGAAAGTCTCATTTCAGAGAATAACTCCTTTTCTTTTAGCTCTAAAAAGCTGGGTTCTCATTTCCCCTAGAACATATCAGTGCCACTGCAGGAATCAGCTAGACCCCATGAGTAGGCAAGTGTACAAGGTGTTTTTTCCCCACCACCAGGAGCAAATAAAGAGGGGTGGATCTGGGGATGGGAGTGGGGGTAGAGTGGCATGGTTGCACTCCCCCTTCCACAGGGTAGGTCATGTACTTGGGGCTTCTACATGCCTGGGTCCTCTGTGGTGTTGGAGGTAGGGTTGGGGCCCTTGGTTATCATGGAACATGGCAGAGGAGGGAGGACCAAGCAGAGAACAGGTGAGGAGGGCAGACTGTCCCTGGCTGAACGCTCCTATCTTACTCCAGCTGGGGACTGTGGGGAGAGGCTAAGCATGGTGCTTGGCTCCATTGCAGAGTCAGGTGCCTGATTCTTCCCCTTCCACCATTTTCCCTGGCCAGGTTGGGGGCTCTAGCTGTCAGCAGTTATGCAGGGTGCTGGGTTCGGTAGGGGATGATGGTGACAGTGGGCAGTTCCTCCTTTCAGTGACTGTTCCTAGCTGGTGGGGGAAGGAGTGGGTATATGAGGGGACTGGGCAGAGAATAGGTGCTCCTAGAAGGTGGGACCCATCTGCCACTATGGTTCCTGTCTAAACCTGACATCCTGCACTGCTTGACAGAAGCCATAGTGGGGCAGGAGCAGCTCTGGGACTCCCCCACCCCATGGGTCAGCCAGGGACAGCAGCAGTGGTTAGTATGTGCCCGCTTCCTATACCCAGAGAAAAGCCCTGGGCAATCCCTACTGAGGAGGTGGAGGAGAGAATGGAAGGAGATGGAAGAGGAGTAAGGCTGGAAGGGAGTGGGTGCTGTTGGGGGAAAAGGGAGTCTTACCCGCTTCAGGAACTTTCTGTTCCTGGCAGCTGCTGTGGTGCAGTCTCTCTACTGGGGGGAAGTACTGGGCTGCAACTACCTCTGAGTTTACAATGGCATCTTCCACACCCCTTTTTAAATTCCTAGATCAGCCCATGCAGATAAATCTGTCACTGCAGCCTTCTACATTCTCCCAAAGCATGTGGGATTAATTGTTTCCCAAAGTCATCTCCAGACTTTATGGGCATTTTTACATGTGTCTGCAGAGAGGCACCAGGCACTTTTAAATAGCGAGCCATGCTAATTAAAAGAGCCCATGCGTCACGTGTATCAGCAGTGCAGTACGCCTCTGCGCTGAGAAAATAGCAGTGGTACACTTCGAACTAAAGCACATCACATGTGTTTTAGTTCAAAGCATAGCGTTGCCATTCGCTCAGCGCTGAGGTGTGCTGTGCTGCTGATACACGTGACACATGAGGCTGCCCAAGCACATCAATTTATGTGCTCCAGCAAGCTCAATTAATCAATTAATCGAGTCTGCTCTGATGCACTGGATTCCCAGCGCATTGGAACAGGCTCTTTGTATGTGTGTAAGTGCCCAAGCCACCTTTATAATGGATTCAGTCTAGCATGGTACAGTATGATGTTTTATGAGCCAAGCAGGCCATAGAGTGACTGGGAGCATTTAAGTTCACCTGGACTGACATCTACCTATGAATAGGATATAGTGTACGTTCCTACAGAATAGACCATATACTCTTCTGGAAGAAGAGGTAAGGACCTAAGTTCATCTTCATAGGGGGATTCTGGCAGCACTGGTAAGAACTAGACTTCTAAAGACCCTGTAAGCTTGAAACACAAGGAATGAGTTAGTATGGTTTCCTCAGCAGAGGTACAAGAATGAATGAAAAGTTCCCTGTCTTTTCCCTCTATACCTCCATGGAGAACCAGGTACAGTCTAACTTAAATTGACCTAAACTGCAGAAAAAAATGTTTTACTATTCGTGGAGTCTATAGTAGGACAGTAAAAAGAAAAAAAATCTACCAATACTAGTTTAGAATTATTAGACCCTCTACAGAAGTATCACTAGCCTAATCATTAGCCATTTTTCTTGCATACAACACATGCCTTTCACCCCCAAAATCTGATGGAAATTGGAGTATGCATTATATATGAGAAATGTGGCAACAGCAGGTTCGACAATTCACTGGGTGAAGCCAAAAGTAAGATCTGCAGGGATTCACAGGGGCCAGGACAATGAGCAGGGTTTGCTCTGCTACTGGTGTTACTCAGTTACTTACTCCAAGGAAACATTTTTTTTCTTTATCCTACCTTTCAAAAACAAGGTTTGCATTACATTCCAGGGCATGTAGTATACAAGGAAGTATGATATCTAAAACATTCTCTCAATCCTTATCTAAAATACCTGTCTAGTTCCCATCACCATAGTATCTGAGCCCTCACAATCTGAGCCTGTCTACACTAACGCTGCTTGCAAATGTTAAAAAAAATAATTAAACACGCTTTACTGGAAGAAGCAGGGGATTACTTCAACCTGGCGTCTGTAAACATTGGATGCTTCAGTGGGGCTTTTTGGCACTTTTAGCTAAAGCTGATTCAAACTGCTATTAGCTAAAAGCACCAAAAAAGCCCCACTAAAACACCCAATCTTTACAGATGCTGCAGAGCTGGACTGAAGTAATGTGCTGTCTCTTCTGGGCATGCATGGGGCTTGGCAAGGGAATGCGCACGGTTTAAATTAAAGCGCCATTTTTGGGAGTTTTTTTGTTTTGTTTTGTTTTATGTCTCCAAGCACCCTAGGAGCTTTCAGCCAATATAAGCAATACTGATATATCAGAAAAGTATTCCTAATGTGGTCATAGCACATACTAACCAAACTGTACTTTGCAGCCTTATCTAACAGTTTTCAATCCCTCTGCAGTCAGCATGTATTATTTCTAACATTTTTCAGGTATACCTTAGGAAGCACCATGACAGTGCTTTAAGTTAAATCCTGCCTAGTACTGAAAGCTTCCCCTTAAATTGATATTATAGATTGGTTGGGAATACGCTGTCCCAGCCATCCTGTGCCACTTCCTGTTGGGTCTAATCCTGATTTGGCGGTTACAATCCATATTTTGCCTGAAACTTGACAGGTTTATTTCTCAGTCTGATTGATATATACAATATCTGGCTCTACACTTTGCTTCACCGTGTTTGTGTCAAATGCTCTAAGGCGTGTGACTGAAACCACCAAATGTCTTCCACGTTTGTAGTCAATTTGCAAATCAGGCATTTGTAGCTGAAAAATAATCTCTTTGTTCTCAGCAGAAGTAGTTGCCACTTAATAGCAATAACTGGTTTACCACCCATTTCTGTTAAACGAGACCTTCCATAAAGAGATACAGAGTTTTTTCAAAGCATGGGTTAAGAACAAAGCCACCTCCTCTATTTGAACATACCCACATTCTATTTTCATTAGCACTAGGGACGTATAAGCCACTGCTCATGCTCTTCTAAGTGATCAAAATATCACCTGTATTGACAGTATACAGGTACCTGTTACACCTCAGTACCCTTTACATCAGAGGTTCCCAACCACCAGGCCGTGGCCTGGTACCAGGCCATGGTGGGTTGGCTGCGGGGTTGTGGCACAAGACCCCCACTCAGAGCCCCGTCTGTCCTCCCAGGCGAGTGGCTTCCAGGGTCACAGCTGAGCTTCCAGAGTTAAAGCCGGGTGGCACAGGAGCTCCAGGAGGGAGGCAGTCAATTCTGCATAACCTGTCCCGCTCCCGCTGGGCCACAATAAAAAAAAGCTGGGAACCACTGCTTTACATCATCCAAAACAGGTTGCCTCTTAAAAGTACAGTTCCACACATTGCTTAAGGGATCCCTTAGGCTTACACTCAGAATCTTAGACAAAGAAGGGAATTGAAGTCAGTTCTTCACTATGTCCCAAAGACATTGGGGGTACATCCTGAGATTTTTGGGGTGACTTTACACCCATAGGGTTTTGGGGTCTCCACTGTATCCTAGAAAATTTTGGCTTGCCCACTGCACCCCAAGATTCAAGGTGTCCCCCAATATTTTGGGGGTTCCTCATTATAAGGAAATCCTATTTGCTAGTGTCCTGACCACTGAGCCATTTCCTGGTCATTTCATCCTGCTCAAAGCAGTGTTAATTGGGACAAGCTGTGTCTACATCAGTGGTTCTCAACCTGTGGCCCAATCAGCACACAGCTGCAGCCCATGTGACATCCTGTTAAAACATTTTTTAAATGGATGCACAGGAAGTTAGTTGTGTGGGTGCAGCCCACATAACACATTGAGACTTGCAACTGTGGCCCACTATGACAAATGGGTTGAGAACCACTGGTCTACATGGTGCACTGTCAGTGGCACCCTTACTCTTGCCACATGGCACTGCAGAAGCTCCCTGCTAGCCAGAATCAATGTAGATGCATGCACACAGCAGCCAAGGTAAGCTAATTAGCTTGAGGCAGGGTAATTTGCACAATTACCCAGCAATACTATTTACTCACACTGCCCTCTTCCTTGGCAGCTGCTCTGCTTCCAGTTTAGGTGGCAGCTTACCCGGAATATTGCAATGTGTTTGAGGGTACTGCTATCAGGTTTGGTAAGTTTACAACATAAGATGCTGCTTCAGTAGTTAAAATTTCCTGTGCCATCCAACAGGGTGGAGAGCTTCACAATTCTCGGCTGCAACATAGCTTTAGGATTTGGTGACTTCCAACATAAAACAAATCCTCAAACATGGATCCACTGAACTAAAGTGCCTTAAAAAGTGGCTGATAGCATGAATCCAGTTGTACAAATGGGGAGACTGAGGCAGTGGGCATTGAAATGACTTGTCCAAGATCACCAGGGATCCTGGTTTTCTGTGACGAAAATAATCCCCAATTTTCAGGTTAAAAAAAGTAACCCAAAATCTACATTTTTCCATGATTAAAATGAAATGCCACTAATACATATGTACTGTATATACATACATACATACATACATATGTCTATGTGTGTGTGTATGTGTGTGTGTATATATACACACACACACACAAACACATATACATACACACATATCTACATATCTCTCTCTCTCTATATATATATACACACACACACCAATATACCTATACATATACCTATATACCTATACATACATATATACCACTATAACACCATATATAGTGGTGTTTCATTTTGATTACAGTAAAATGTGGATTTATCAGGGAAAACCAGGATCTCTGAAGATCACCCAGAAGCAGAACCAAGAATAACATCCAGTTTCCCAGTGCCCCTGTCAAGATTCCCGGGACAGGTGGGCCTGAAGTACTGTTTTGCTGTGTACCCCTTGTAGAGCTCTGTTTGTAGAGCTCAGGATTGGTCAGGTCTGGGGTTTTGCTTCAGACCCCATTCTAGATTTACATAAAGTCAAACATAATTATGCCTTTACCTTCTGCTTGCTTACCCAAACTATAAGATTTTCTGTTAGTCAAACAGCTAAGTCAGGCAAACATGCTTGTTAATAATAATGTTATCTAAATGTTCTGTACAACTTGGTATTACCAGCCTCAGAATGTTCTGAGTGGGAGAGACTGTGGGGCCCTCCCATGAATAAACATCACTGTTCCTGTGTGGTTGGGCGGTAAAGGAAAAGCTAAAGGCAGTGAGAAGTGAAGGGGGCAAGCCGTGGAGTGATTTGCTGAGACATAATCAGAATTCATCTGAAGTTAAAATTGGCTCATGGCATAAGCTTGTTTGCAAGGAACACTCCCCAAACTGTGTTCACATAATTACAGCACCCAGATACATCTTTTTGACTGTGGCCCTGTTTTACTGACCACTGACAGGAGCTTTTCCTGCTAAGTTGTATACGCTAAGTTGTGGTGGTTCACTAAATTTAGGGGAGCCATTTACATTAAAAGCACCCTAAAGGGACACAATGAAGCTTTCTACCACAACCTAAGCACAATTATAGTATTGAATCATTTTGTTGCATGAAAACTCAATTTGTGCTTTCCACATAATTTATTTTCCATTTAAATGGCTTTTTAATTACCCTCTAGGCAATAAGCAAGCAAAATATGATTTCCAGCAGTTTTAGAAACAAATCTATTGTTCAACTTCCTAAGCAGCTGCATATAAGTAGCAAGGAAATTTTAAAGAGGTTTGTATTCAAACAGTCCTGATGCCGTTTTTAAGGAAAAATGTGTCAATGATATTCTATCCTCAGGCTTTCTGAGGATCTTTCTTCCTTTCACAGTTTCACTCCAGCTTAGCACAGAAGATGTGGAATGTCCACCTAGTCCAAATGAAAAATGCTGCTAATGCTTTTGCAAGATTTGAGCACTACTGGATATGGAATTGACTGATTCCTGTTTCAGGATGGTTGGGATTTTCCTACGGTAAATGACGTACCTTTGGTTGGTTTAAAGAGACCTTCCTACTACAGCAAAGATGGATATTGATTAAATATGAGACAGTTTATCTTGAGCTATATCCTTCTTGCTCTGTGCAATATAGAGACACATTCAAAAATGTTCACAAATATTCCTTATTGTTATTCCACTAGACACCCCATGGTCTCAGGCACCATAAAATGTAATAAAAGACATGTCTTTGCCATGAAGTACTTACACACTGTGGCTAGGTACAGACATTAAAAAGCCTGGGGAAGAATTGATCTAAGTTACAGTTTTCTGTAAGTGGCGTAGTTTAGATTGGTAATGAAGAGAACATACATTTGCCCTTTGGTTAGGGTGGTGGGGAGCAAATCTTAGACCTGATCCCACCATTTTCAAATCAATCTGTGTGCGCTGAACTTCTGTTCTGTTACAGGTATAGGCAGGTTTCCGATCACTTATACTGGTTAAAGTGTAACATCTGTACCTGAATAAACTGCCACAGCAATCTGGGCAATGACTCAGATTAGTTCCTAGTCCACTGAAATCAGTGGCAGTTTTACTGTTTTCAAGGAAATACTGGGATCAATTCCACAAGTGGTGGATTTTTTCTTCTTTCCTTTTTAATTTTTGGAATTATGGCCTTTTCACTACTGTTATGGTGACTAGTAACACAAAAATGTATCTTTAAAACTTTAGACTTAGTTTTCTTTTAGGTATTTCACCTCAGAAACAGCAGAAATTCCCAGCCTTATTTCCATTGTTTAACTGGAACATCTAGCTTAGATCTTCCAAGCATGGACCATGCAAATGATTGTGTGTCTTTCTCTAAATATGACTCCTTTGATACCACTAGAACACAGGAAGAGGTTATAGTTAAAGCCCTTCCTGCCATTAGGGTGCATAAAGTCTATGCACTCTAATATTAGATACAGACCACACTTTATATCACAGTATATGAAAAACAAAGCAGGATAGCTATCAGTGTTCCAACTGATTGTACTATTCTTTCCATTCAGCACTGAACAATTGTTGCATACCCTTGATACTATCTATAGTGATTAATATTTCATATTTTTATATTTTCCTGGGTTTTTTTATATTATGGAACTTTTTATGAATCATAGAAAGCCCTGAAACATAAATCTGTCTTTCCCTATGGAAAGATTTAATCCTGACCTACACTGTCTTGTATTTTTGTTACAAGAGAACTATCAATCAGAAACACATACCTAACTCTAGATTTTAAAAATGATTAAAGATTTTGGGTGCATCATTTTTTGGGTGGTCAGTTTGACGTTCACATAGAGAGCAAGTGTTCAGATTTTGGGTTAATCAGCCCTCTTTAAAATGTTTTAAAAGCACACAGTTATTTTTGTGAACAGAATGTTTGTCAAAATTCAGTGTTAGGCGGACTGAAAAAGTTGAGTGAATTCGGCACGAATCTGTCAATTGTTTTGGCCCAAAAAAGAAAGAAAGAAATCAGAAAAGCGGAATCATTTTCTGGTGACAATTTTCAAAACAACATCTTTGTTTCGAAAATTAGCATAATTTAATAATAAAGGTTTAAAACGGATGAAAAACACTTTTTAAAAGTTAACCCGCTCCCTGCATTTCAAGTAACAAAATGTTTTGTTTCCACTGAACCAAAATATCCTATATTTTTCTCCCCCCAGAAACAAGAAAAAATATTTAGGGTCAACTCAAAATATTGTGTGTGTGCACATGTGATTCTTCAACAAGCAAGTTAAAAGACCAATTATTTGTACAATCTGGGTATCCAAAAATTGACCTACCCTTGCAAAGTATGTATAAAATTCTTGTCCTATAATTCTAAACCTTTAATTGTTCAGACACCACAATGCAGATAGTACTGGTAACACAGCAAACATTTGCATAACAGTCTTCTCTTCATTTTGATTTTAACAGTTCCCTTATATCCTGAAGATGCCCCTCATAAAAGTCAAGGTAAACAATTAACTAGTGAAGTTATGGAAAGTTGCTGGTTTATGTTCTGTTGGCCTTCATGGGTTTGTGTACACTGCATCTGTGGTCTGACTCAGCAGGGGTGCTCTCAATCATTCCCACCCCCTTCTCACACACACATACCTCTTTCTGCTCACATTTAAAAACAGCTACACAAGAGATACTTGAAGAAGTACTGTCCCAGAATAGCTAGTAGCCTGGTGGTTAGGGCATGATTCTGTGATGGAGGAAGATGGCATACTTGTAGCTCAAACCTAGGTCTCCCACATCCTGAGTGAGTATGTATTAGCTAACTTAACCTGCGGTATGTAGGTATTTACCATACTTTGGTTTTGGCAATATATTCCTAGACCCAACAAAATAATGAACTTTTTATTAGGAATGGTACACATTTCAATTATCCTAAACTGTCCTTTTCTAATGAAAAACAATAACCTGAAATATTCCTGATGAGTTCTGTTTGTATTACATCTGTTGCATCTTTGATACTAAGTGTAGCAACTACATTTAATTGTTTAAACTCAAAAGTAGATACAACTTGTAATGAATTAGGTTATGTTTCACTATCACATAGATGGTGAATGGGTTGTATGAAGCTTTGGGTGCTGATTCAATCTGGAGGAGACTCAGCCTGATTTGGTGGCCGAATTCCAAATCTGAATTGAATCCGGAGACCAATGTAAAGGTCCAAATCGATTTGAAGCTCTCTGAATTGATTCGGAAAAGATTCAAAGAGCTTCGGTGATTCGGGCAGTCCCCGCTCACTGCAGCAGGGAGCTGGAGCAGGACTTGAAGCTGGTAAGTAGGAGGCGGTGGAGGAGGAGGGGGAGCTGGAGGAAGGGGGAGGAGGCCATGGGGGACTTCTGCCAGGTCCATACCCTTCCCAGTCTCCCAGCCCCCGCCTCCCAAGGCTGCCCCAGCTCCCAGCTGTTTAAAAACAAACAAACAAACATGGACTCCCCGACTTCTGCAGTGGCCTTGGGGCTTCTGGGGGCTCATGGCAGAGCCTCCCACACAGTGCAGGGCAGTAGGGGGCAGCGGGGATTGCCCCCCCACCTGGCAGCATCTGGTGAGTTGAGCCTTTTTGTTTTTTTAAAGGGCTGGGAGCTGGGGAGGGCAGGGCAGCCATGGGGGTGGGGAGTGCTGGGACAGTTGGCAGTGATTGGGGGACTCATGGCAGAGCCCCCCATGCAGCATGGGGCAATAGGGGGCAGTGGGGATTGCCCCCCTGCCTAGGCTGCAGCCTGTGAGGAGGGCTTTTTTTTTAAAGAACCGGGAGCTGGGAGAGTTGGTGGGATAGCCATTGACAGTGGGAGGGGGCCAATTTAGAGATTTGGCCAATTTGGCTGCAGCCAAATCTCTGAATCAGATTTGGCTGAATCAATTTGGGACAGTGATTTGAATCACTGAACTGAATTTCAGTGAGGTAAGGAGACTAGTCAGGGAGGCACTGAGGTCCTGGAGGGAAGAGGAGTTGGGAGTCCAAGAACAATGGTCGTTCCTTAAGGAGACGATCCTCCAAGCCCAAAGGGTGACAATCCCCACATGGATCAAAGGGAGCAAGAGCAGTCAAAAGCCCCCCGTGGCTCACCAAAAGCATCCAGGAATGTCTCAAAGCCAAAAAGGAGGCATACACCCAATGGAAGGGAGGGGCCATCACCAAGGAGGATTATACCTCCACTTCTCGAGAATAAGGCAGAGATGGAATTGGGACTAGCAACCCAGATCAAAGATAACAAGTAGTCCTTTTTGAAATACATAGGGGGTAAAAAGAAGGTACCAAGTAACATGGGGCCTCTGCAGGACATGTTTGATAATCTGGTGGTAGCACCAGATGACAAAGCTAATCTCTTTAACAGATTCTTTTCTTCCATTCTTCTGAGCAAGGACAGGAACAACCCCACTGGGAATCTGGACGAACCCAGGGGAGGCATTGCCAGGCCCAGGGTCAGTGAGGACCTAGTCTGGAGGGACTAGATGTATTCAAATCATCAGGTCCTGATGATCTCCACCCCAGAGTGCTGAGGAAATTGGCAGAGGTCATTGCGGGACCCCTACACAGCTTTACGAGCACTCATGGTGCTCTGGTGAGGTCCCAGAGGACTGGAAAAGAGCCAGTGTGGTCCCCATTTCCAAAAAAGGGAGGAAGGAGGACCCAGAAAACTATAGGCCCATTAGTCTTACCTTGGTCTGGGGGAAGCTTTTTGAGAAAATTATCCAAGAGCACATCTGCAAGGGACCATCAGGGGAGGTTATGCTTAGGGGCAACCAACATGGGTTCATTAGAGGCAGGTCCTGTCAGGCCAACCTGGTTACCTTCCATGACCAGGTCACAAAAGCCTTGGATGCAGGTGTCATGGTAGACGTAGTCTTTCTGGACTTTAGGAAGGCCTTCAACATGGTCTCTCACCCCATCCTCATTAAAAAATTAGGTGGCTGTGGTGTCGATGCCTACACAGTCAGATGGGTCACGAATTGGCTGGAGGGCAACACCTAGAGAGTAGTGGTGGATGGGTTGTTTTTGACCTGGAGGGACAGGGGCAGTGGGGCCCCTCAGGGCTTGGTCCTCGGGCCCGCACTTTTCAATATCTTTATCAGCAACTTGGATGAGGGGGTAAAAAGCACCTTGTTCAAGTTCGCAGATGACACTAAGATGTGGGGAGAAGTGAGCACACTAGAAGAGAGGGACAGGCCACAAATAGGTCTGGACAGGTTACAGAGGTGGATGAGAATAGGATGGGTTTCAATATGGACAAGTGCAACGTATTGCACCTGGGAAGGAAGAACCAGCAGCATACCTACAGGCTGGGGAACTTCCTTCTTGTCAGCACAGAGGCAGAAAAGGATCATGGAGTCACTATTAATTCCAAGATGAACATGGGCCGCCAATGTGGGGACACAGTCAGGAAGGCTAACCGCACCTTGTCATGCATCCATAGATGCATCACGAGCAGCTCCAAGGAGGTGATCCTCCCCCTCTATGCGACATTGGTCAGGCCGCAGTTGGAGCACTGC
>NW_017729032.1:174791858-174792733 GCF_001723915.1 Gavialis gangeticus
TTCTGGGTGCTGCACTTCAGGAGGGATGTGGATAGCATTGAGAGGGTCCAGAGGGGGGCCACTTGCATGATCAAGGGGCTACAGGGCCTATGAGGAGAGGCTACAGGACCTGAACCTGTTTATCCTCCACAAAAGAAGGCTCAAAGGGGATCTGGTGGTGGCCTACAAACTTGTCAAGGGAGACCAGCAGGCAATGGGAGAGTCCTTGTTCCCCCGTGCACTACCGGGAGTAACAAGGAATAATGGCCATAAGCTGACTGACAGTAGATTCCAGCTAGACATCAGGAGGCGCTATTTCATGGTCAGGGCGGCTAGGAGCTGGAAGCAACTTCCAAGGGAGGTGGTGTTTGCCCCTACCCTGGGGGTCTTCAAAAGGAGGCTAGACAATCACTTAGCCAGGGTGGTTTGACCCAGCATCCTTTCCTGCCCATGGCAGGGGGCCGGACTTGATGATCTGCTTAGGTACCTTCCAACCCTACCAACTATGAACTATGAAACTATGAATCACTGTCCCCTGAATCAGCTGAATCCAAATTGAATACTAGCCGCTTTGCACAGGCCTAATAGATGCTATCTCACTTCCACTGCATTCAACTGAAAATTCACCATATACTTTCATGAAGTGACCACTGCCTGCTAGAATTCACCATTCAGCCCAAGGTGGCAAAGGCAAGCAGTCAGGTGGTGGCCCTAGATTTTAGGAGGGCGAACTTCAATGAGCTAAGGAGGATAGTTGGAGAAGCGCTGAAGACTCAGAGGGGAGGGGAGTTGGGTGTCCAAGGGGAGTGGTCGCTCCTTAAGGAGACAATCCTCCAAGCCCAGGGGAAGGTAATCCCCAGGAGGGTCAAAGGGGGCAGGAGAGCATATAAGCCTCC
>NW_017729032.1:174793254-174794308 GCF_001723915.1 Gavialis gangeticus
AGCAGGGTAGGTCCTATGAGGAAAGGTTGCGGGACCTGAACCTGTTCAGCCTTCAAAAGAGAAGGCTGAGGGGGGATCTTGTGGCCTGTTATAAACTGGTTAGGGGGGATCAGCAGGCGCTGGGGGAGTCCCTGTTCCCCCGAGCGCCACAAGGAGTGACCAGGAACAATGGTCACAAGCTGGCGGAGGGAAGGTTTAAGTTGGACATCAGGAGGCGCTACTTCACGGTCAGGGTGGCTAGGGTCTGGAACCAGCTTCCAAGTGAGGTGGTGCAGGCTCCCACCCTGGGGGTTTTTAAGAGGAGGTTGGATGACCACCTTACTGGGGTCGTTTGACCCCAGTGCTCTTCCTGCAATGGCAGGGGGTCGGACTAGATGATCTGCTCAGGTCCCTTCCGACCCTAGAAACTATGAAACTATGAAAGGGAGCACTGAACCCAAAGTATTTATTTATTATAATGCTTGTTTATATAATTTATTCAGCATAAACTGGAATGTGAGTCCATAACATCAGTTCTCTTTATTCCTACAGTGTAATGAAGGCCTCTGTATTTACGTAGTTCCTTTTGTAAGAGCTGCAACATTAATCCTAATGTTCCTGTGAGGTAGGTAGTGTGGTCCCATTGTTCCATTTTTTTAAAAAAGGCATAAAAAGATAGAATTTTCAAAATAATCTTAGAGGGGATTTTTGAAAGTGACAGGGTAGGTCTACACAGTAGAGAAGTATCTAAAGTCCCCTCTACACATTACATATATTACATAACTAACTGGTTAATTGCACAATTAATTTAGACTGGCTACAAATGCAAAGCAACTATCATGCCATTAAAAGGTCCATCCAGCCATAAAGTTAGAACTTGAAAACTAGAATCTTTATAGCTGATTTATATCCAGCTTTAATTTCAATGTGTAGCAAGGGATACATTAGGTCAGTGGTTCTCAACCTTCTTCCTACTGGGAACTGTTTGCAAAGGTTCATGGCTTGTCACAACCCACAGCCCCTGGCCTTGCTGGTGCATGATCCACAGTTCCCAGCCCCCCCCCCCCCCCCCCAC
>NW_017729032.1:174794325-174800195 GCF_001723915.1 Gavialis gangeticus
GCCACTCACTCCCAACCTGCAGCCCCCTACCCCCCCAGCCCTGCCAGAAGGGCTGCCAGGTGCCACCCTCCTCCTCCCTCCTCGGGCTGGAGCACGGTGGCTGTGGTGGCTCCAGCTCATGTGGGCAGCATTGGAGTGAGTCCAGCACCAGCACAGGGTGAAGGGAGGAGGAGGGGAGGCCTGTGGCAGCCCTCACCCTGGGCTGGGGCTGCTGCGCCACACCAGGCAGCCCAGTCAGAGCCCCTTCCACCCCCAGAGCAGCATCCCCAGGCCGCCCCACCCCCACAAGCACCCAGCCCGGCCTCACAGCAATCCCGCCCGCTTTCCGTGCTGGAAGGGGAAGGTGCCTTTTAGCCACCATTCTGCCCTGCTGCAGTCTCAGTGCTTTCCTGGGATCAGTGTTTCTCAACCCATGGCTTGCGACTTCTGAAATCTTCTTGAGACCCACTTTTGGGACATGACCCACTGGATGAGAAACACTACATTAGGTGATAATTACACCCCTGTAGATGGGACATTAACTGATGAGACTTTTAGCTGCTGCAGCTCCTGGGATGCTGCCCTGGCTGTGAGCCCTGTCAGCTGAGGACTTTCCCAGCCACAGGAGCTTGCCTGAAATCTCAGGCTCCTCCTACATCAGCAATAAGGTGTGGTTGGACCTCATGCTGGATCCCACAATCATACCTCCTGCCATGTGATTGGGTGGATCGTGCATCAGATCCTATCATGCCTTTACCTGAACATCTAGAAGTGCCCTACCATAGCTCAGAAATACTTAGTATAGATACTGGAAGGTATATAGCCTCATTACTGTTATACTCAACCCAGGGTAGTATAGCTTGCTCCCCAGCAGACTTAATTAGCAGATTGGTTTGTTAACAGGGCATTACACATCTCCTGCCCTAGCTTATCTTGTTCAGAACCAGCTCAAATGTCTCTATATGGCATTGCATTGTGCTGTGTAGCCATGCTTTTAGAACTCTTGTCATTTTTGGAAAAATTGGTTCATCTCCCAAATCATTTAATCATGACTCTTAGTGCAAGTCATTTAATCTCACTGAATAAATTATTTCAAAAGTTCACCAGTCATGCAACAATTCACTGGAAGGGTTGGCAAAAGAACTTGTGGTTCATCTTTCTTTACTGAGGTCAGTAAAATGCAGCCTCTCTCCAAACCACGTTTACATTTTGTTTTGATATCCTTTGAACATGAAGAATACAGAAAGCACAGACCACACAGGGAACTGAGATCCATCATTTCTGTTTTCAGGGTTGTTAGAAACATTCTTATTTTTAATCATTCCTGAAGGGTAAGGAGGCCTAGCAAAGTATTTGTCTGAGGACAAAAAAGAGAGAAATGTACACTTTAAAAATACTACAAGGAGCTGGTCCAGTAAAATTAACCAGTTTTAACACTGTAAGCATTTGGTACTGTTCTTGGAACTAATTTACCATGTGTTACATATAGTGCACAGGAACCTCAGACTTGGCCTATGTGGAAATCCCTAACAAACCTGACCTAATAAACCAACACATTTTTGTGGCTTCTGAAAAATGTAAATAATCTTGATAATCTCTTTTCATTTCTTCCCTCTTCGGATGAAACTTAGGAGAGTCATTCTTCATAATGCAAACTGACTTTCCAGTCAAAACATCTAAATGCATTCTTTGTCAGCCTCATTCATTGAGGCTAAAATATATTTTATTAAAAAACCTCAAGCAAAACTTTGAAGGTATGTTACTTTCTACAAACATGGGTTCTAATTGAACTTTTCTTGTTGAGATGCCTCTGATCCAAAAGCATCATTTCCCCTTTCCAATAGAGAAAGTCTTAAGACTGCAAGATCCAAATAGCCTTGTAGACCTCAGTCTGAATGAAAGCCTGATGCAGGGCATCCTAAGCATGGGCTCTGGTTTAAGTATGTGTTTCACTGAACTGGGAATGAACTTCCTCTTAAACATATGCACATAAAACAAAGTAACCTTATTATTAATAAGCTAAGCAGGGCTTCAGATATATGAGGTTAAACTAGGGGTGCTCAACCCCCTTCCCAAAGGCCAGAGCTAACTCCCAGTGCCGTGTCATCCAGCCTGTGGGGCTCCCCACGGATACAGACATTTGATGACAGGGGAGTGGTGGCACTGCTCCCCAGCTGCCAAATGTCTGGACCTGTGGGGATTCCTGGGCCCTACATCCTGAATTGGGCACTCAATGCCAGCATTTGCCCCAGGGCCCAAACCTGGCACTTGGGGTGGGGAAAGACACAGTGCTGGGCCCCAGGACCTAATCCTGGCATGCAAGGGCTAGCGAAGGCCCCATGGGACCCATTCTGAGCATGCAGGGCCCAGTCCTAGTGCACAGGGCTTGATTTGGCCTATGGACTGACCCTGTGCCACTTATCAGGCCCATGAGGCCAAAAGCCTGAACACCATTAAACTATTCTCTTGCAAGCGTATGTTAGGCATCTCTGATTTAGTTAGCCTATATTGTACAAATGTGCCTTGGCTTCCGCCTGAGTGCAGATTCACATGGCTAACTACTCACTAAACCATGCAGATATTTTTCAAGCCTCTCCAGCTTTGAAGAGCATGGGCACTGCAGCACAGCTTAAAATGTGACAATTAGAGGTTTGCTGACTGGCTGGTCCACAGTATGCTACTGGATGGGATGAGAGTGGTCATGAACTCCCCCCTGTTTTAAAGAACATCTAGGGCCCTGCTCAATTTCAATGATAACTCAGTTTGGATCTTGGGACTGTCTGTGTTACCTTCTCAAATCTCTTCTTATCTTTCCTTTCGTCCTTTTTCTCAGTCCATTTGCCTCCCAGTGCTTAGATGCCAAGTCTTTAGAGGACAAACTTGAAATTTTAAAAGTGAATTTTAAATGGCTCTATATCGACAAATAGCAGCCTGAGCACTTCTAGCTGGAGAGCTTTGTTCATTTAGAAATTAAGTCAGTTTGCAGTAGTGAATAACTAAAATAAAAGGAGGGAAGAAAAGGCAAGAATACTGAATGAACTTCAGTGTCCACATCTTTGCAGTTAAGGAAGATGGTGCTGTCAGAAATCATGCCACAGAATATTGCGCAGAGCACTTGCACAAGTAGCTGAGAGATTTGAAAGTGGCATCGTGTTTAGCAGAGATAAAAGATGTCTAAAATGGGACATCTATTTCACTCAGTTGTGGTATCCCATATTAAAGCAGGGATATTGCCCGATACTAAAGGTGCATACAAAAGTCCCAAGAGCTGTCCCTCGTCTTGAGAAAGATTGAAGTACTATTTCTAATATCTGATATCTATGGACAAATGGCTGCATTAAAGTTAGTTAATAAGAGGCAGGGATTTGTCATGAAACAGCTAATGTGTAGTAATCATTTGGGTGTTTGCATTTAACCTTTGACGAGTGAAAGCTAAACCAGGCAACTTAGTCTTGTTTCATTAAGATTAGCTTTAGTTTAATTGCCCCTACATGAATGGTAATTGTGTATCAGGTGTTCTGTGGTAATCCCTTCCTCCTTCCCTATCCCCAATACCTCTTCCCACATCCCCAAAAATAAATTTAATAGTTTGTCCATTCCCAGCCTCTCAGGGAATGAGAGGGAGGTCACATGGTGAATATAATTTTTAAGAGTACCTCCCTGGACTATCAGCCTGATCCTGCACTGTAGTGGATTGTGAAATGCCTAGAAAACCCTCTTCTTCATTTACTTCAGTGGGGTTAAAAGCATGAAGTAAGTCATGGGACTAAGCCCTATGTCCACACAAAACTATATTTACTCACAGTCTTCTCAGGGCATACTTACAAGACCTTCTGCTTATGCAAAAGTGAGGCCTGTATGCATGGTTTAGACATCCTATCCATTGTTTGTCAGCTTCAGTTTATGTAATTTAAGATTTTACTGCGCTAAGCCTGTTTTCAGCATTTTTGGAATGATACAAAGCAGTACCATTGAGAAAAAGAAGACTTCTCCTTTGGTATCTTCTGTTTTTTGTTACTTATTTTTAACTTCTGTTTCAGTATCTGTCATGATGAATGCAAGGATATTTTTGCAATACTTGAAAGCTCACAAGTGACTCTAGTTAGATAGAATGCAATAGCGGTTCCATGGAAAACATATCCAAGTGACTTGCAGATGGTTTATTACTTCTTAGCTTTTACCTTATAATTGGGAAAGAAAGCTAGAATTGTCAAATGCCCAACGGTCACAACATTGAACAGATTTTCCAAAAAGTTCAGCACCCAAAGTCTTATGCTCCTATAAATGATGTGGCTGCTTAGTTTGGTTTCTAAATGAAGGTTGAGTCTTCTTAAAAAATGAGCATCCATTGAAGATAAGCAGCACAGAAAAAACCAAACCCAACATGTATTTTACCAGCAAAGTCCTGAAAGAAAATGTTGATGAACATGAAGGATTTTGTTTTTTATCATTTCTTTTCAAGTGAACAACAAAAAGGTCATATTTCCTGAGCCAGCTTCAGATCATAGCTTATTAATTTTTTCCCAGAAATATAATACTTTCCACATCATAAAGAAAATGTAAACACCATAAAAAGATACCTTACTGAGAGGTTTTTAAAAAGGCATGTTTTACAATATAGAGCAATAAATAATAAAACATATCAATATGTTTTGAATATGAAACAAGTGTGCTCGTGTTGAAAAAAACCAAAACAAAACCCCAGCAACAACAACCAACTAGATTATATTAACAGGACTGTCCCTTGCAATTGAAGAAAGTGATTCTTCTCCTCCATTTGGTACTAATGAGGGATCACCTGGAACACTGTGTCCAGTAGTGGCTACACACTTCAAGAAAGATGCGAATAAATTAAAAAGACTAGCAGAGAGCAACAAAAAAAATTAGTGGCCTGGCAAGCATGATTCATGAAGAAAACCTGAAAGAACTGGAATGATTTAGTTTGAAGAAGAGAAGATTGAGGGAGGATTTCAAATATTTGAAGGCAATTATAAAGAGAATAGATAGAGACTGTGATTGTAGGGGAGAAGGCTATGAGTAATGGCCTCAAACTGCAGCAGATTTAGGATAGTGATGAGAAAGAACATCCTCACTATGGGAGTGGTTAAGCATTGGAACAGGCTACCTAAAGAGGTTGTCGAATCTCCATTTCAATAAATTTTCCAAGAGGAAGTTAGACAGACACTTGGCTGATATGGTTTAGTCAGAATGATCCAGCCTTAAGCAGGGGTCTGGACTAGACAAGGTCCCTTCCAGTCCTGCTTTCCTATTGTTCTAGAAGAGCTTAATAAGAAAAGAATCTACTAGATACAGCATCACTAGGCAGTGATTTAAGATTACAAGGATTACTGCAGTTATGATACATAACGTTGCTTGGTCCCAGAGACTTGATACCAAGAGGGAGTAGTAGAACCTTTAATTCTTTCCTAGGCTAAAGTTTACTGGGATGAAAGGTAGATTTTGTTTTTCTGTGTGTGGCAGGGAGCCCTCAGGGTGCCGTGACCTCCCCTAGTGCCCCCTAGCTACCGTGTCAAACTGGTGTCAACACATCCTCACCAATCTCGCCCACCACGTCTTTGATGTTTAAATGTTTCAGGGAGGCTGCCTTTTCTATCTGCCTTGACACGGTGCCTTGATGTCCAGTTGCCCAGCACACTCTAGTGTTAGGGCTATCCGCAAGTCCTATTACCGCCCTCTCCTTGGCTTCTCCCCGCGCTCCTCGCCCGCGCTGGGGCCCTTGCTCGCGCTCCTCGCGCTCGGGGCTCAGGCGGCCTTGGCCTTACCTGGCCCCAGACCCCTTCTAGGGTCCTATGTCCACTGGGCTTCTCACGATTGGGGCTCAGGCAGCCTCGGCCTTACCTGGCCCCCAGACCCGCCTCCTTGGGCCTATG
>NW_017729032.1:174805195-174814044 GCF_001723915.1 Gavialis gangeticus
ACCTGCACGCCAACACACAACACTACCCTGCTCACTCTGGCAGGACTCCTACTCCTTAGGCTGCTAGAGGGGAACTGACTCTGGTCTCAGCCTTCTCTGTTTATGTAGGCCAGGCCCTGCCCCCTTCTGGTCAGCTGACCCAATCAGTTGCCTTGGCAGCCCACCTGTGCTGCCCCTCTGAGTGGCAGCTGAGCCTATATTCCTGTTTTCAGTAGCAGGCACCCTAGTGCCCTGCTACACTGTGTTAATGAAGTTTTGAGATCTGACTTGGTAATACATGGGAAACATACTGGCCTAGAAAACCCCACAGGTCCTGGCACACCTAAAGAGCTTTCCTGCTGCTTCTCTGAGCCCAGTCCAGATTTAAATACTGCATAGTTTACAGCGGTTTGCTTGGTGACCCACTGGATGCTGAAAACAGATAAACCAGTGGGAATAAAATCAGGTAAACAAAGAAATATTTGAAAGTTCAAGTGGTTCCCTTTCTAATGCATTCCATAGCCAGATAGGAGCCTCTGTGATAAATTCTTCCCCTCTGAGATATGGTGCACAGAGCTCATTGCTGCATAATCTCATGAGCTGTTGCTCTGAAAGCAGCTATAAATGTCAGATCATTGCAAGAAAACCCACAAAGGTTTCCTGTTACTTCTGGTTCAAGATAAAGATTGCACACAGTATGAGTTCAGTTCATTATGACAGTTGTTCTCTAGCATTGCTAGAGTATAGAGTCTACAATTAAGCCCTGTTTCAAAGAGCCTTTAACTTGTCTAAATAATGAGAGTCATCTGGCACAAAGAACCGCACTGCCACGATTTAAAATGCAGAAATCCAAAGAAAGATCTGGTGCAGAAAGAAAAATGCACAAAATAATTGTTTTGGGTGACATTGATCCCATTGCAAATGAAACCATTAGGATGGGATATTCAAAGTATTTCAATTAAATCCATACACACAAGGCTGGGAAGAGAAGAATCACATGTAGGTTTAGTTTTCTATCCACTGTGGATGTATCTACATGAGACACTTTACTGCATATCAGACTAATCTAATGCACAGTAAAGTATCACTGTCTACACATAGATTAGTTTAACACACCATTTTCTAGTACTTGTAGATAGATTAAACTAATGCACCAAAGCGCGTACGTAGACACTGACTGGGAGTAAATTGCTTCTGGTCAGCTTAGGCAGCAGGGGGCCATAGGAAGCAGGGAGAGCTGTTCTGGTTGCCAGGCAGCTGCTTGCCAGCCAAATGGAGATCAAGACCCATCCCAGTTTCCATGAGGCAGGGAGGCAGCTGACTGGTAGCCGGGACAGCTCTCCTTTACCTGCAGAGATTGGGACCAGCTCCCATGCACCCTGCCAGCCCTGGAGCATCCCCTGGCTGCTGCAGGGTGGGGGGCAGAGCAGGGGAGGAGACAACCTAGACTGAACTGCTCCTGTCAGAAGCAAATTAGCTTCCAATGGGTGTGCATTCAAATATGTGCAGGGGTGCAGTTTAATGCACCTGAATTTTCTGCAGCAAGCAGCTGGGGGTGGGGAGAGGGAGCCAGGCTTCACTCCACTGCAGCGTCTACCACTTCCTGTGGGGGGGCAGGGAGCTGTGGACCTGGGTCCCTGGTCCCATAGCCTTGGTACCTGGGGGCCCCTCCAGCAAGGCTGGTTGGGGCAGGAGTTGTGGGTGGGGGGCGAGGGGCATCAGCAGTGCTGGGGAGACTGTTGGGGGAGTGAGGGACACCAGCAGGGCCAAGAGACTGGGTGGGGGTGTGAGGGGCACCAGCAGATCCAGGGAGGCAGTGAAGGGGAGTGAGGTATACCAGCAGGGCCAGGGGTGCTGTGGGGGCCTTTCATTTTAGTTATGGATTTGAGGGATTTTATCAGAGAATTTGTGATTTTTTTATCAGGGACAACCAGGATCCCTGTTGATCGTAGTCATCTTTTGTGGGCCCCTTAGACATAGTCTGTGGATCTGCCGGGGTCTGAGGACCACAGATTAAAAACCAGTCTTAGAGCATATGGTTACTGTCCTCTTATGAATATTTCTTTCAACTGCTTATTCCCATTAGACAAACATACCCACTTCTCTTCTCACTTATCCAGAATTGTTTTTGATTTTTCCACAGAGTACATCTACCCTGAAGTTACTGATATGACTATAGCTTGTATAGATATAACCAAGATAGCTATAAACTAGCTAGTTAGGATACTGCCAGCAGTATAACCACAACAGCACAGAACTAAGTGTGGGATGCAAAACACATCCAAAACACTGGGTAAATATTCAGGCAGTTATCCCACAATGTGCTATGTTCTACTGTGGCTAGCTTGCTAGCAGCTCTCAAGTGAGCTGGTTTTCAAATGACTTTGGTATGGCTACATGAGCTGCAGTCACAGCAGAGACTGCATTGCAGACCTCCCTGCAGTACAAGACAGAGTTACACCAGTGTATGGCTTGTATGGATATGAATCAATAACAGCAGTTCCTAGAAACATAGCCCCATATAAGGTGTTACCACATCGGTTACACAGCTCATGCTCATTTCTGCCTGAGAACCAGTGACAGAGTGTTACAGTAGAAATACCAGTTACTATTTCAGTATCTCTATTCAGAAAATAGAGTAGGCAATGTCTATGGCAGGGGTTTTGGGTGAGTGTACCCCTGGTGGCTGGATGCCAAGCATGGGGGAGGGGAGAGAGATAGTGCACAGCTGAATGCACAGTGGTAGCAGCCATTGCATATGACCTTCCCCTGCCCCCCTGCAGCTGGCTGTGTGCACAGAGCCTCTGAGAGATGGTGCATGGCAGTCCTTTATCCCCACCCACCTGTGCATACCCCCTCAGGCCATCCTAAGTACCTCTGAGGATACATGTACCCCTGGTTGACAACCCCTGGTCTATGGGGACTGTCAGGCTACTGACACTTGTGAGAAAAATTTCTATTTGGATGATGTGATAGAGATGACTCTTACCCAATAAGACCTCTGTAGGGTCTACACCAATCTCAGGTTAAAAGGTATCAGTAGAGCGAAGAGATTTTGGTTTATACAAAACTTGCCTTTCTTTTGACTGTCTACTGGGAAGGTTGAGAAAAGGCAGAAACTCACATTCATTAACAGTTTCAGGAGCTAACTACTTAGACATATGCCAAACTGCTTGCCTGGTCCCTACTACTTGAGGCAATACATAGCTCAGCCAAAAGTAGTATCTTCCTTCTGAATTTGGTTTTTACAAGGCCTGAGAGGAGCCCATTAAACTGAGAATATGCTTCATTTGTTCCTTCATTTGGGATGCATAAGTCCAAAATAGTCTTCATAAAAATGCCTGCTCAGCTGTCACCAAACCCCACAGATACACTGTATTTTAACTTTGAGGTTCCCTCATATACTTAGAAATTCACCTCTGGGCATGCTGAGTGGCACCCTGGTCTTGATGTTTCAGGCACTCTCCTGGGATATTCTCAGGTTGAGGAGCTACTTGAACCTGCTATTCCATTGCCTGGGCAAGTGCTCTAACCCCTAGGCCATTTATAAAAGGGGACATTCCCATCACCACCTTAAACAGCCACAATTTAAAGGACAAAATAAGATCTCCCTTTTTTCTTTGAAAAAAGTGCATAGGCCTAACTTGCTTCTATCTTCAGGAGAGAGCTGGGGTTGCAGAAGATAGAGGCACCCTGGAGCTTGTGCTAGAGTGCTAGAGGCACTTGTTTCCTGTTAGATAGCAGATAGCCCTCCTGCTGAACGTGTTGACTTTTGGTAGCTCCCTGCTTAGTGTCATGACTGTTTAGGATCCCACACCTAACTCCATATGTTCTGTATATGATGCACAAGTACCTACAGCATTCGTGATTTCACTCTAGCAGCCAGGCACCTAAAGGTTAGATGTTGTATTATCAAACCTTTAAAGCTGCCTATACACATGAGTTGGGTGGGGAGGGCATTTTAATTAGTTAAAGCACCTCAGTAGCCTTTTTTAAATCTGTGGTGGCTTATATACATGATGCGGCAGCAATGCTACAGTATTTTAATTAGAAGGCAGAGGAGACTCAATTAAATGAGTGCTATGCAGAGACAATTCAGCTATATCAGGTACTGGAAGCAATGCAACTTTGTTTACATGATACGTCTCTTGAGCTAATTAGCCCTCCTGAAAGACGGGGTATATTAGCCTGGGGAGAATGCTATGCATTCTAAGGAGCATTGAAGGGGGACTGTGATAGGAATAATTACAATGTCGTGAATGCATAAAATAGATTCAGCAAAGGACTTAGGAGCTTAGAGTGTCTATATGTATGCTCTGATGCATTCTTATTAGAATGTGTTGGAGCAGACTCGATTAATCTGCTCTTGACTAATTGAGTCTGCTCTGATGCATTCTTATCACAGTCACTCTTCAATGCTCAGCATTCTTCCTAGGCTAATACACCCTGTCTTTAAGGAGGGATAATTATATCAAGCAAAGTATCATGTAAACAAAGTTACATTGCTTCCAGTACCTGAGGTAGATAAGTTGTCTCTGCATGGCATATCATACAGTATAGACAATAGGGCTGTGCAAAATTTCACCGGCTGTTTTGATTTGAGACTGTTTCAACTCATTTCGAGCTCAAAACAGTGACATTGAATTGAAATGAAGGGCTTCAAAACAGCCTCAAAACAAAACAAGGCTGGTCAAAATATTTCAAAAGTTTCAAAATGTTTCAAGTTTTGAAGCAGCCAGCAGCAAGGTGGTGAGAGACAGGGGAGAACCAGGGCTGCACTCCCAGGAGCAGCCGGTGCACAGCCCTGGCTCTCCCCATCTCCCACCACTGGGCTGTGGGAAGTCGACAACAGTGCTCCCCAGCAGTGTGATTGGGCTGTGGAAAGGAACTGAGCCCAATTGCTCAGTTCCCCTCCCTGGCCCTATGATCAGGCAGGGCTGACTTCTCATCCCCAGTACTAGATCGGGGTGGGCTGACTTCCTGTCCCCAGCACCCAATCTAGTGCTGGGGATGGGAAGTCAGCCCAACTGGGCTGACTTTCTTTCCCCAGCATGATCTAGTGAAACATTGAAACAGTGTTGAAACACCTTCACTATTTCGAGGAAGCAAAACGAATTGAAATGTTTCGAATCAAAATGAAATTCAAAGTCGAAACCTTGAAACTCAAGGCAAAATGGAATGGTACTGTTTCACACCGCCCTAACAGACATACCTATTGTTTTTTTTCAAAATATTATTTTTGTTGACCAGAATACCTTTTATACCACATTTTAATTCTCATGGATAAAGATGGCTATATTTATGAGTTTCCTGGTTTTGGTGTTCTTAAATGGGCTTCTCAACACTTTATGGGAACACTTTGTGAATGTGTATTTCATTTACACGTATTTTAAACATAACTGTCCTTGACCTGAGCTCTGATAAAAAGAGAATTCCTCAAAGTTAAATGTAACCCAAAGTCAATAAAGACATTTGAAAATCTTAAAGTTCATAAATGTGAAAATATACTGTAGTATTGTAGCTGTTGTGATCCAGGAGAGAAGCAAGTTCTATTTGGAAACAACTTTTATTGGACCAATGGTATAATATGTTGTTAGATAAGAGCTCTGACACAATGGGCGCATCTGTATGTTGCTGTACGGTGACCTTGCTATGATGCTGTGTTTTAGTACTTCCTTTTGGAAGTACTAACGCACAGTGCAGTAACTACCTATACTGCACTGTGCATGCAGCACAGCTAGATTTCACCACTACATTGCCATAGTGGCATACTGAAATGGGGGAGTATGTCATTACAGCGACATAGCTGCCAATCACGTGTAGATCCATGTGACTGCTACATCACCATAGAACACCATACAGCAACATAGTAGGGCGATGGGTAGAAATCACTGTAGGGCGATGTGTAGAAATGACATGGATTGGGCACAACATGCCAGAATGCCATGACTGGCTCCAGAGGGAACTTGACCTGATGCCCTGAACCATTGCCAACTAATGACAGATTCTCTGAAGAAAATGTACGTGTCACTTTCCTTCTATTTGAAGAAATATCACAAGTGCCACCATGGGCTTTCCACCCCATGGCAACAGCACATCCCAGTGGGGACATTCCCAAACCTGCCCTGCCCATCTACTTCTGCTCACCTACTCTGTCACAGTCAGTGGCTGCTCTCCAGAATGTTTTAGGCTGAGGTCTCAGGAGCAGCTAAAAGACACTCTGAAGTGGCCTCTCCATTATTTCTGTTTGGAACCTGCAACCAGGACCAGGTGGGTGGGATGTGCTCAGGGACATCCTGAATGAGTCATGCTGCTGTCAGGATGTAGACACACCTACCTTTTAATATATTACTTGCTCCTGTCTTCACAGGACAGACTATTGTTACTTGTCTGGCACAGTTCTTTCACTGTACACCTCCATGTATGCTTCCAAAGCTATATAAATAAGACTATCAGAATTAGCTGGCCTGTAAGGAAAGCTACAACAAGACAGGAAGAGAAGGATAAGAGAAAAGTCTGAGTAATTTCTTCCTCCTACTTCATCATGCCCTGTGAAATGTAGCAGTGCCTGTCTTCACAGACAAGCACGTTTTAAATGAGTGTAAGAATGCTTTGTGGGAAAACACTGGTCTGACTCCCTCTGTAGTCAATGAAATAATTTGTTCTGACAACAAGGTTGGTTTGATCTGAATTGAACTGGTTCTTTCCTGGTGACAGATTTACAGCCAAATGGGACAAACACAGCATATTTTCAGTCCCATGGCTTCCCCTCAGGCATTGTAAAATCCAGTAAATAGGGTTAGATTCATGATCTTCCCTCTTTTTGAAAGTCATTGTTCCTCATACAGGGAATGCTAAGATAGTTCCAAGGGGTCTAGCTACATAAAATACTTACTGTGGAGTTGCCTAATTAGCTCCACAGTAAAGTGTCAGCACATGCACTCTACACATGCAGTCCTATTAGGCTGGAGTAAACTAATTAACTCTGCCATAGGATAGTTCCTGTAAACACAAATACTATCCTAAGGTGGAGTTATTTGCTCTACCACAATGTATGTATAGATGGTGACTGGGGCTGGCTGGGGCATGAGGGTACTACAGTGTAGGGCTGCCTGCTGGCCAGCCTCTCTGCAGCACATTGAGTCAGGTCGGAGTAGCCCTGGGCTGGCAGGCTGACTAGGCCCAGGACTCCCCTGCCAGCTAGGGCTGTGCTGCCTTGGAGCAACATGCTGTGGGCCCAGGCACACATGTAAATGCGGTGCCAGGAGCAATAAATCCCAGCACAAACTGCACTGGAGTTTATTGTGTTTTAGTAATATTCACATGTAAATGTACCCAAGGAGTGTGAAAATATGTCAGATAGTGAGAAAGTGATTGTACAAATACAGGAACAAAATCAATATGAGAAAACACCATGCAAAAATATTTAAAAATATCAATAAGGAGCTGAAGGCAGCTGACATTTATTTCAGTGCACTGACTTGCATCAGGCCAGCATGTTTAAATCTGAACCATGAATTCTATAGTACCTTTCATGTGGTTCTTTTAATCAGAATCATTCAGCTTCTGAATTCATTTTCTTAAATGGCATTTTTTTTCATTTGTAAATTTACCATGAAACTGGTTTCCAAATATATAAACCCCTGTAACTGGGTAAATCATCAGTATGACATCCCATAATCAGCATGAGAGTCTACATGCTGAAGACACTAACATGATATACAGATGTAACACACCTTTCTTTTTTTTCTATGAGGCTGCAACTGATACAAGTACAGACACCTCGGTTCATTGCCCAACTACAAGTGATCTAAACTCTGCTAATGTTAAGACCTCCTGCAAAGAAGTTTAAAACAGCATGTGCTTGCTTCATAGTTCTATTAAACTGAGTTTGTGAACTATGAAAAAAAAATTAAATAACCCTTTCAGCCAATTAAAATGCAGGTTTTGGAAGAAACCCTTCCCATATTTGGCATCAGACTCACTTCATTCCAAAAACCTTACAGCATAGTGAATAATCATAGGACATACTTTTGCCTCAGTCTTTTTTTAAAGGAAGCAGCAGCAGCATCTTTGCAGATTCACTCATACTTTGAAGTCCTATGCCCAGAAATGAAGCACAAGCAAGGAAGGAATTTTGTCTTTTTGTTTGCTTTGCCCCCTTTCCCTCCCTCAGCTCATGCCAACAGCAATCTGTAACATAAAATATAGAAACCATGGACTTCAACTGGAAGATGTGTCACTTCTCCCTTCATAGTAAACAAATTTGCATTGAAATAAGTGAAAGTTATAGAGGGAAGCCAAGGTAACTTGCAACAAGAGACTAGTTAAATGTAAGACTGTTAGAGTTGATTCAACTGTCATAGGATTGTGGCCTTTGTTCTAGTTTCATCAGCTCTCTTGAACAATCTCACATTTAACCAATTTCTTGCAAGCTACCCCTTTATATTTACATAGATCCCTCTCATTCCTTTCATTCTAATGCAAATTATTCTGAAGTCAGAAGCTGCCTAGAATACAGAGAGAGAAAAAGAGAGAGAGAGAAATGAAAAGAGTTTTTTCTAATTTTGTGTTTAAAAAAATTAACAAAGACTGACAAAAATCCTTCCTTGCATGCATTTTTTCCCCTCCTTTTTTCTCTTTCTGGATATAGGACTTCAAAAGCACCAGCCAATCTACAGAGATAAGACTTGTTATAAAAGGAAGCTAGAGAGCTTTAAATCAAGAGCATGCATGCTGATCAGACAGGATGCTATAAGGTTTGTGGAATGCAACGACTTGGTGCAAAATACGGGCAGAAAATATTCAGATATTTGTGTTTAAGTTACATTTAGGGATGTGTTATAGTAACAGCTTGCTGTTTCAAGGAA
>NW_017729032.1:174819044-174828762 GCF_001723915.1 Gavialis gangeticus
CAGGATGCTATCAGGTTTGTGGAATGCAACGACTTGGTGCAAAATACGGGCAGAAAATATTCAGATATTTGTGTTTAAGTTACATTTAGGGATGTGTTATAGTAACAGCTTGCTGTTTCAAGGAAGTGTTCAAATTAATAAAGTCCCATGGGTCTATGGCCATAAGGAGAATTCATTTTTGTCTATAATATATCGCTGCTGGTTCTAACACTTTAGGGCACCTACACTCATGCAGCAAGGCTGCTCTGATGTGCTGTAATTATAGCACATTGGTGCAGATTTGATTAATCAAGTCTGCTAAAGCATGGTAAATACCATGCTCCAGCAGACTCCAGCAACTTCTGTATGTGTCCCTGAATTGAAAAATGGTGGTAGGGGCACTTTAACTAAAGCTCATTCAATGAACTTTAGTTAAAGCAAAGCACCCCCACCACCATTTTTTCAGAATGGGGACACTGATACATGTTACCCTCCGGGAACTTTAATTAGAGAGGTCCTTGGAGCCGCTCTAATTAATTCCCCCCCTGCCTCGCCACTCCTGGATATCTATAAATGCCCTTAGAGTATCAAATGACTCTGGACCTCTCACAGACAACGTTTATTTAAAGAACTATTTGTGAAGTTATCAGATGCTTTACCTGGTCTTCTCCATCTTCCATGGGGAACTGAGGAAGTGGATAAGGAAATCATACGAATATAGAAGTGGCTCCCAGAGCCAGTTCCCCATCTTTTCCCAGGAACATATAACTAAGTTTTCAGAGCATCTAAATGTATAAGGCCTTCTATGCCACCCTGATACCACTGAAACAACTCTGAATTGCATAGAGATAGGTCAGAATAAAAATCACTAAAATTCCTCTGAAGTGGCTAGAGACAGGTCAGTAGAGAATCAGGGCATTACTTCCTGTGACATTTTAAATTAAGAGCTGCTATAAACCTGAACCTATCCAGTTCCAGCCTGCACTCTTCCTCCCTAGAATTGTCAAGAGAAACATATGCATTTCCCGTAACTTGCATGGGTTTTTGGCTAGCAAACTAAGAAACAGGAAACTAATGAGCAGCCATTTGTTGTTTTAGCTACCTGAGTTCTTTATTACTTGGTTTCCCTATCAATGAGCCTATCTGTCTTTCTTTTCTTTTTTTATCTTTCCTTCATTTCCAGGAGGCGCTTACTAATACGAATCCCTGCTTTCACAATTTACTAATAGAGTTGCAAATCCTTCATACTTCCCTTGACTAGAGTGATAGTGCTAGTTCTTCTTTCTTTTTGAAAGCTGTTGGTTGCCAACAGTGTGTCTGGTTACATTACAGTTTCCTTGAACATTTCTTTATGGTTCCTTTGCCAAAACTTTTCTTTTTTAGCCCAGTTTTTTCCCTTTATTGTTCACAGTATTTGATTAGAGAACTAGCCGGTGTGTTGTTTTTAAGTACCTTTCCCCTTGTGAATAGTCAGCTGAGTTCAGTAAACAGTGGAGTTCATACGGCTCAAAATAACACTGATATTTCTACTAGTATTTTAGACATTGGCTCATGAATTATAAACATGGATGAACACGTGCGCACTCACTTGCGGCATGAAGGAGACAGTAGGATTTTAACCAGATTCTTCCTATGCTCATCAAGAAACAGGATAGTGGCTATCAGGATCAGGGAGGTGGGAGGTGAGAATGGACATGTTCAGATTTCATGCCAGGGATGTTGAGCCTGTCAGCTGTTCAGTCTTTCAGGAGAACACTAGCTGTATTTCAAACAGCAACTCCCCAAACCCATTTACAGAACAACTCTGCCATGGAAGTTAATATCTAGCTATACTTCTACACAAATGCAAATACCAGGAGGCCAGCAGGCAGTGAGGAATGGGGTGGAGAGGTAGGATAACATATGACAGGAAAACAAGGTTAAAAACAAAAGGAAGAGGAAGTGTTTGAATGGCAAGTACAAATTCCACAGGCATTTAACCATTTAATCTCCTACTGTTCTTATTGTCACAATTTTAAGAAACAACTCGCCCCTTTCTCACTGAAATACCATAGCTGAACACAAGTGCATTATATTCCAGTGAATAATGCTCTGTGTTCAAAAGCACCTGGAAGCGCCAGCCAAAATTGGGGCTCTGTGTTGCCAGGCATTGAACAAACATAGTGAGACAGTCCTCACCCACAAAAACTCACAGTCTAAATAAGCGACAGTCAAAGCTTGGTGAGGGAAAGGGGAGGAAATGGAGACAGAAGTCACAGAAGAGGTCTGGGTAAATCCAAAGATACAGTCCAGGTTCCTGATCAAAAGCTCTGTGTCCAATCTACTGGGTAACTTAACTGGATTTTGCCTTTGGGGCTTTTACATGTTCTGCCATGAAGTCAGAAATGTAATGAGGTGATCTAACATCCTTTATATTATTTATAACTTTTGATAGCTATGACTTATTCAATCCAGCAGTAGCCTATTTCAGCCATCTGTAGCCTAAACAAATTCAAAAGAGCAGGAAGACTGATTGTCTACCACTTCTCTAGCGACAAATGAGCTTTTCCCCCCAGCAACGCAATGGCTTTCACACCAGGGAGCTAATGTAATAACATGTAGATATACAGTACTTTATTAGGCAGCTTGATCTTTCAATTCTTTTATACATTTTAATATCTCATTATTGTTTTTATGAGCTAATAAATGGTTCTTAAAATGGAAGTGCTTTCATTCTAAGAACAGATACTGCCATTAGCAATAATGTTTGATACGTTCTTAGCAATAACGAGGTCTTGTTATGGAGTCAGCTCACTTGCTTTTAAATCCAGCTCAGGTCATATTTAACTATATCTCTTGTTTGTTTTCCCCAAGCAGAGGTTATTATTATACCTATTATAACAGTGAATTTTTAATAGATAGTGTGATCAATCATTGGAACAAATTACAAAGAGAAAGAAATGGATTTTCCCTCTTGTCTTCAGATCAAGATCAGATGCCTTTCTGTAATGGCTCCCCTGTGGTGTAGGGGCTGGGACTAATAGTCAGCTGATTGTCAGTCCTAGCCCCAGCACCTCACTGGTGCCATTTCAAGGCTTATGACCTTGCATCTGAGTCTTGAACAGGGTATCTTGTGATGCAGGGGCTGGGATTGACAAATAGCTGATTGTCAGCCTTAGCCCTAGCAACACAACTGAGCTGGATGGAGATACCCATGTGCTTCCAGAGGTAGGAGCCCCAACTGATGATTTTTTCTCCATGGAGCATGTGTTTACTTGACACATATTACTTAATATCTGGAGATAGTCCTCACTTGAAAAGACTTAACTTTGCTACAGTATGATAGGAGCATATTTAGTAGGGGTGTGCAAAATGGGCCATGTACAATTCAGATTCAGATTTGGCTGAAATCGGGGACAGTGATTCGATTCATTCATTTGGATCACTGTCCTGATTCGATTTGGCTGAATCCAAATCTGAAGATTCAATGCTGATTCAGAGAAACAGTGATTCGGCCAAAGACAGAGCTTTAAATGTTTTTTCTACATACCTCAAGGCACATAAACACAGCTTGAAATGTTTTTTCTACGAACCTTGAGGTACCAGGTGCAGCTTATGAGCTCTGATGTGGTGGGGCAGATGGAGCATCCCACAGGAGTGCGGAGGGCCCCTCATATGCTCAGTGGTGGATCCAGAAGTGAACCAGAAGTATTTCCAGTCCACTCCCAGGTCCACCACTGAGCATGCAGGGAACACCCCTATGCCCCCCCCAGCTCAGTGATTGGCCATGGGGGGGGGACCCTGGGTGCCCCCCAGACCCAGGAGGCACCAGTCACTGAGCCAGGGGAGAGGGTCCCCCGCATGCTCCCCAGTAGACACGGAAGTGGACTGGAGGAGCTTCTGGTCCACTTCTGGGTCTGCCACTGAGTGTGCTGGGAACCACCCCATGCTCCCATGGGACACTCAATCCGCCCCACCATCTCAGCATTCACGAGTCACCTGGCACCTTGAGGTATGTAGAAAAAACATTTAAAGCTGTGTGTATGTCTGAATCATCAAATCTCTCTGATTTGATTCAGAGAGATTAAAGGGTCTCCTGATTCAGTTCAGATTTGTGAATTCAGCTGCCGAATCAGGCCAAATCTCTGCTGAATCAAATCAGCAACCAAAGCTTTGCACAGCCCTAATATTTAGTATGTGTTATCCTGCTTGAACACACAGACATTTGAGTTGAAGGCTCATTTAAGGTGTGGTAAGTGTTTTGTGGAATATGGCCCACATTATAAGGCTGCAGACACACAAACAAACCCTTTCAAATGTTCAGCTTCAAACTGCTCTATCCAAGGTTAAAGTTGGAACAGGTTTTGCTAAATTTGAACCATTCTCTGCTTCTTCATATAAAAAAATTAATTGTATCTTACCAGCTGCTGCCATTTTGAAATATTTCCTATTTTGAAAGGGCTCCAAGTGGTCTTTTGTCCTAAGAGCATAAACATAGACAGGTACGATGAAGCAGCTGATATACGGTAGATCCCACACTTTTCAACTTGTGGTAGTCAGTTCATCTGACTGCACTGTCCTTCTCAATGCATTTTGTTTCTACAACATCTTAAATTTTCAGTGATGCAAAACAGGGCCTTAATTATGGTTTAACATGCTAGGCATGCATGTTGCATACACTCAAATCAATGCAGCCCTTCCCCTAAATTCTCCTACAAACACAGGCAACAAAAAAAGCAATGCAACTTCCATACAATATCATAGCTAGCCTCTGATGAAACAACTGGAATGACAAGAATGCACTGTTTACAAAAACAAGCACAGAGGATTGCTAAAAAAACTAACTTGTATTGGTAGAGAAACTTGATATTTAGAACCTAAGATCAGGAAAATTATTTTCAGACACAGCTCACCGCTCAGCTTAAATGGTGAATAAAAAGATGTGTATTTAAGAGGAAAATAAATAGAAAATGGTTAGTATTTTAGAGTCAAGTTGACACTGTTATAACAAGTAAACAAAGGCCACGAGCATAATAGGTATCTAACTTGCCAGCTTTTGGTTCTACAGTACTATTTTTTTATGAAGCACATTAAACATATTATAAATGTATTATAAAGCTTGTATTGCTTTCTGTGTTCTTTTTCTTGGCATCAGTCTATATTAGTCATAGGTACAGCAGATTTGATACTTGGACACAGGGAACCGGAGGCTTATAAGAAGGTTCAATGCATAGTCACTCTTCCCTAACATTAATTGTAAAGGTGCTACCATCTTTTAACTTATCCCTCGCAGAAACTTTCCCACTTCACTCTAAAGACAGTATATCATAGGACACCACAGAGCCACATAATGCTGTGATAAGAATCATAGAATGAAGAAAAAGGCCAGTTTTCACAAATATTTCTGGAAAAGGTGACAATGTGTGTGCTGTGCTGGTTGGTTGAATATTCATGGTATAATTATGAGGGATAATTTATGGGATAATACCAACCTCTAAAAATCGGGATTTCAAGGCATTGATCCTTTGGTAAACTATTAGGAGCAAAAAAAAAACAACAACAAAAAAGGAAATTTGAGATATCTCTAGAGATGGCATTAATGCTTAGAGGACTGGTGAGACCATCTCAGTAATAAGAAAGAGAAATATAAAGGAAAACAGAACAGGCAGTTGCCACCTAGGAGAGATACAGAAGTGAGGCACAAGTTGCTAAATGACCACCTCAGGGCTGCAGCTGTTTCTCCTTGCTAAATTAGATGGCTACCCCTACAAAGGTATGCCTGAGTTAAAAAAAAATCTTGTAAGAGGGCAACCCTACATGAGGTTAGTAGGAGGCAACATTTTTCTTGTGTGTATCAGCACACGGTGCTTTTCCCTGGAGTGTAGGAGGGTTGATGCATAACCCTAGGCCTTTCAGAAACTACTGACTAATGCAAGATGGGGCAAAGAATGTGTATCAGCCAATATAAATCTCCTGCAAAAGGCAGCAAAAAGTTAATGTACTGGGACACTTCACTAATTCACACATGGACCTCCTCTGTATTTTATAAGAGATGTGGGAGCCCTGATCTCAGGAAGTTTGGGCTAGCCTAGAGCTTGTATAGATGCCTCCCTTATATCTCAGAGGATCTACTGGCTCTTGTTTAAGACAGTGGGATGTGTCTAGGTCAATTGTGAACTATATTTGGCCCAGTGGACAGAGCACTGGATTATGACTCTAGGGTCACGGGTTCTATATATCACTCAGGCATTGGCCTACTGGGTAACCTTGGACAAGATCCATCACATTTCTGTGCCTCAGTTTCTCTATCTGTTAAATGGAGATAATAATGCATTTGGTCCTTTGTAAAGCACCTTGAAAGCTACCAATGAAATGCACTACATTACAGGTAGGTATTTTTACTGCTATCTTTTTTTGGTGGGGGTCAAGATGGGGAGGAAGGTTCACTACTTTAGATTAGAGCAGCCACCTTGTGTTATGTGCTGAACTCATGTCTAACATTACCCTCAGAAAGCTGATTCAGATATATCCAAGCCAAGGCCCCTGCACCCAAAAGAGCTTCAAACCTCATTGGAGAATGATCTCTGAGGACCTATCAAGACAGAAATGAAGACTGTTGACTTTGATTTCCTCTCAATTGTTGGCTCATCTCCAAGAAACAGAAGAGTCTTATGAGGGAGCTCACAGTGGAGGAAGGACAAGCATACTAGTCAAACACATGCCTGAAAATGCCAGGAACTGTATTTAAGAAGGTGTAATTCTCTGTCAGGAGAAGCCACAGAAACTCCCTTGAGGAAAAACTCTAACAAGGACACTTCAAAACATTTTCTCTTCCCAGAGCCTTTTCTGTAGAAAGGGATGATATCTCCCAATATGGGCAATGGTTACTATTTTGTCATCTTTAACACAACAGGATGTTTTTGTACCTGTATACAGCTTCACTATTTCTCTGTTTATTTTCACATAACACATAGTGCTGCCTTAGGTATGCCTCAGAGCATGTTGTATCTCATGATAAGCCTGAATCATTCTGTACTGAATGAGTAGCCTGTCAGATAACATCTCATATTCGTTAGATATAATTTAACAAGAACATCCCATATTCTATCTTTTTTTGCCATATATCATGGCCTCTCTTGTGTAAATGCTTCTGGAGAATACTTGAATGAAGACAAATATGTATGAGATCCTGATTTTCCCAAATCATTCTTCAGAGGAAGCAAAGTTTGCCCTCTACAAAACAAAAGGGGAGTTCTGACCCCAAACATCCTGAATCCACACAAGATGTCACCAGAATCACAAGCAACAACGTGCCTCTGCATCACATCATGAACCCAATGATTTTTCAACCAGGGTGCAATGGCACCCATGGGTGACATGAGAGCCTTTCAAGGGCACTGTGGGTAGCTATGCATATCAGCACTGTTGCATGTACAAACACCTACACATGGTTCACAAACCTAAAGATTTCACATAGGAATCCATAGTGCCAAAAACATCCTGACCTGTTGTGGTCTGAATTTTTTGCAACAGAAGAATTACACTATTATTTTTCTGTAGTCAAAAAACCAAGTGAAAACTAAGAGCTGGCATTTTCTGAGGGGTGCCTGGAGTCTAACAAAGGGTATCAGAAGTCTGGAAAAGTTTGAGACCCACATCTCCCACTAACAAGATATAGAGTCAGTCTTACTTGCTTTTTCTTGCCCATCCTGTCCCAATGAAAATGTCATCAAAACTCATAAAAGAAAAGTTTCCCTTTCAATTAATTGAGAAGGAACTTTCAATTGATTAACTTTCAAAGGGAACTTTTCTGCCAAAAAAAATTTCAACAAGCAGTAGTTAGTCACAAGTGGAAGTGTCATAAAAAGTTATCATAATTAATTGCTCTTATTTATAAAAAAGATGGTCAATATGGCTTCTAAATGCAGTGACTTTATAAGGCTCATCTCATTTTTTAGCCCCGCTGTATGAGTAATCATGATGCCCACTGATAAGTTGTATATATGCATGCATGCCTATATACATACAACTATATATGTATTATATTATTTTAAAACAATATATTGTAAATAATATATTGTAATATTTACAGATGTAAATATTAATTACATCTATAAAAGGTCAAATACTCTATTTAATTAATTATCTTTGACAAGGCTTCAGGTTACTTATTAGCTGCTATTTTGGAGGAACAGTTAATGGTTTTCATCCAATTGTGGGTGGACAGTTTTTCCTGTCTTGTGTCATCCTGTCTTTGCTCTAATTGCTAGCTTTTATGTTTATTTTGTATGTATACTGTGATATAAAGTTTATACTTTGTATTAACTAAGACGCTGTCTATACAGCACTTGTGTCAGTATGACTACTTTGGTTTGGGATGTGATTTTAGTAGTACAGTAGTACAAACCAGAATCTGGATGCAGTTATATCAGAAAAAAATGTGTATTATATCTTCTCCAGTATGGGAATAGGTTATATCAGTATAAACGATTTCATATTGACTTAATTGCTTCCAGACTATAGGAACTGGAATTCCTTAATTATACCAGAAAAACTTTTTGGTGAAGATGAGGCTTGACACTATGATTGGATGTGTTCATTTACCTCAATTTAGGTTTAATCATTGCTTCTTGAACTCTATTTGCAATTTAGAATGTTTTCATTTGTTTATTATAATTTTCTAAAGCTAGTATAAAATATTTGATTGTTTGTTATATCCTGGTTATTTTTCCCTGAGATCTAATCCCTGATGTTTCCCTGAGGTCTAATCTAATTCTTTGCTCTAATTTAAATCCAGGGCCACAGAGCCTACTTTTTGTGATTTGGGAAAGCAATGTTTCTTCATCTTCTGAGGAGGCTTGAAATTTAAGTGGATAACACATAGTTTGTAATAGCTTTATTGCATGACCGTGTAGACTAGATGAGCTCCAGAGTAACAAACCTGGCACAAAAGAGCAATGTGCTGGGAAGACAAATTATGGCAGTATGCACCATAATATACATTAATCTTAAACAGACTGAAGAACAAAAAAATTCTGATGGAAAACAACTTTTCCAAATAACATTATTTGGAATGAGCTAGTAAAAGGAGGAGAGGCAAAAGATTTCTAGACAATGGCATACCACAAGATTAAAAGTAAGAAATTATGGAGACAAATCGAAAGGCTTTCATGTGATTGGGATTTCGATTCAGGGTTATAGGTTGTAGCCATGTTGGTCTAAAGACATAGGTAGAAAAGATTTTTTTGGTAAATCCAATATTTTTTATTAGATCAACTATGTTTGGGAACATGTCTGGATTTTTCTCTTTTAAGTTGTTATTTCATAGATTTCATAGATTTTAGAGTTGCAAGAGACCTATTATATCATCGAGTCTGACCCCTGCCCCGGGCAGGAAAGAGTGCTAGGGTCAGATGATCCCAGCCAGGTATTTGTCCAATTTCCTCTTAAATTTCTCCAAAGAAGGGGACAGCACCACCTTCCTTAGAAGTGTATACCATATTTTGGCAACCCTCACTGTAAAGATTTTTTTCATGATGTCCTGTCCTGCAGGGAGCAAACCAGGAAAGCCAAGGCTGCAACTGAACTCCAACTAGCTTTGACCATCAAGGACAATAAAAAGTCCTTTTTCAGCTATGTGGGGAGCTGGAGAAAAAGCAAGGGCAACATTGAACCCCTGCTGAACCAGATGCGGCAACTGACAACTGACGCCCAGGAAAAAGCCAACCTATTAAATGGGTTCTTTGCATTGGTCTTTCAT
>NW_017729032.1:174829038-174829363 GCF_001723915.1 Gavialis gangeticus
GTGCCTATCTTCAAGAAAGAGAGGAAAGTGGATCCGGCTAACTATAGGCCCATCAGCCTGACTTCTATACTGGGGAAGATCTTAGAAAAGTTTATGAAAGAGGCCATCCTTAATGGACTGGCCGAGGCCATCCTTAATGGACTGGCCAACAACAACATCCTAACGGATAGCCAGCATGGGTTTGTTGCAGGTAGGAATTGCTTGACCAATCTCATTTCCTTCTATGACCAGGTGACCTATCACCTGGACAAGGGAGAAGAGATTGATGTCATATATCTTGACTTCAAAAAAGCCTTCGATCTGGTATCCCATAATCACCTCTTGG
>NW_017729032.1:174829630-174833220 GCF_001723915.1 Gavialis gangeticus
GGACGAGAACCTGATGGTGTTTAACACCGAAAAATGCAAGGTTCTCCACTTTGGGGAGAAAAACCTGCAGCATCCTTATAGACTCAGCAGTGCTATGCTGGCTAGCACTATGGAAGAAAGAGACTTGACCCCAAGATGAACATGAGCCTTCAGTGCAATGCTGTGGCTACTAAAGTGACCAAAAAGCTGGCTTGCATCCAGAGATGCTTCTCAAGCAAAATCCTGGAACGTCATTCTCCCATTGTTCTCGACCTTGTTGAGGCTGCAACTGGAGTACTGAGTTGTTTTGGGCTCCACAATTCAAAAAGGATGTGGAGAAGCTTGAGAGAGTCCAGAGAAGAGCCACGTGCATGATCAGAGGTCAGGAAAACAGACCTTACGATGACAGGCTGAGAGCCATGGGGCTCTTTAGCCTGGAAAAGCGCAGGCTCAGGGGTGATCTGATGGCCACCTATAAGTTTATCAGGGGTGACCACCAGGATCTGGGGGAACGTTTGTTCACCAGAGCGCCTCAAGGGATGACAGGGTCGAATGGTTATAAACTACTGTGAGACTGTTTCAGGCTGGACATTAGGAAGAATTTCTTTACTGTCTGAGCCCCCAAGGTCTAGACCAGCCTGCCATCGGAGGTGGTTCAAGCACCTACACTGAACACCTTCAAAAGCAAATTGGATGCTTATCTTGCTGGGATCCTATGACCCCAGCTGACTTCCTGCCCTTTGGGCAGGGGTCTGGACTTGATGATCTTCCAAGGTCCCTTCCAGCCCAAATGTCTATGAAATCTATAAATTTGCTCTCCTTCAGTTTGTGGCCATTGTTTCTAGTTACCCTGATGGGTGCCCTGGTAAACATTGTATCCCTTATTTCCTGCTGTTGCCCCCTGATGAGTTTGTAGATGGCCACAAGATCACCTCTAAGCCTCCTCTTGCAAAGGCTGAAGAGGTTCAGGTCCCTCAATCAGTCCTTGTAAGGTTTTTCTCTAGGCCTTTAACCAGACAGGTGGTCCTCCTCTGAACCCTTTCCAGGTTATCTACATCCCTCCTGAAGTGTGGCACCCAAAACTGGATGCAGTACTCCAGCTGCGGCCTGACTAATGCCGCATAGAGGGGAAGTATCACCTCCCTAGACCTGTTTGTGAGGTACCTACTTATGCAAGAAAGGGTGTGGTTAGCTTTACTTATTACTTCATCACATTGGTGACTCATGTTAATTTTGAAGTCGACTACATTGGTGGGGTTTTTAGGAGAGATGCTAAGCATCTTGGGATGCTGGGGGACTGTGAGTTAACTTTAATTTGGAGGGGATCTGGGAGAGAAATTCAAGAAACCAATTTAACCTAAACCAATTAAGTCTGATACTACATCCCTCCAGGCTCATCTTAAACCAGTTTCAGCCATTTTGAAAGCAGTTTATGTGCACTCTAGCCATTAGGTTACACCTTAGCCCACAAGCAATTTTATTAAAATACAAGGAAATACCTTCAGAGTCAGATACTGCATAGGATCATATGGCTGGAAGAGACCTCATGAAGTCATTTAGTCCAGCCCCTGCTCAAGGCAGAATCAGCCCTGACTCAATGATCCTAGCCAAGTACCTGTCAAGATGTGAACAAAGATGGCAGAAATGGATCCCATGTAATCATGGGCTAATTTTCTCCTACTTAATACATTTTTGCCTGCGGAGAGAGTTAAGCACCTATAAAAATAAGCAGATTTCTTCAATAAAGAACAAATCCTTAGTGATTATTTGCTTTTTGAAGTGTAGACTCGAATGTTGCTCTTGTGTATTATTGTTGAGATGTAGGGGCAGACGTATTAGGTACATGTACTCATACAAGCTGTCTGAGACTGCCCTATGCATCTGCTGAGTGTGCCTTCTCCACACAACTCTACGTAGTCCCTTGCCTAGTCTCTGAAGGCTGTCTTCATGTCCCCTCCACCTTCCTCCATCCTAGGAGGATCAGTAAGAGACCACCACCTACTATTCACTTTGAACCCTTCCTATACACACTGCTTCAAAGTGCAGCATTAGAGTTAAGGAGGAAAGCAGCAGTCATCAGGCAGATGGAGGAGCTATGACAAAGGGGAAGATTGTCACCAGCTTCCCAGCTGTAGCTTCCTGCAGCAAATGTAGGATTTTTAGTTTCCCTTTTCTAAAAAAATCTCTGTTCCCCCTCTCAGTATTCTTGGTGCTTTCCACTTTTTCCATTCTTCTTCTTCTCCCTATCACTGAACGACTGAGGCAATTTAAGTCTCCCTTTTAGAAGCATCAGCTTCAAGGCCTGTAAATTTGGAAGCTTTTGTTAGGCACCAGCAGATTAATGTGTACATTTATCTTGACATCTAGCTGTTAGGTCCTAATCCTGCCCTAAGTACCATAAGGGCATAGGGGTCTTCAAGGACACAGTTCAGTTCTGAATTGGATTATTTTCCCTTCACATTATTCTGTCAATGCTACATAATAAACCTGTGTACACTTTAATTACTGGAGTGTGAAAGTCATACATGCCCCCCTCCCCCTGCATTGTTTATTATCCCAGCTCTGCGACACCGAAGAAAAATTTGCAGTTCTTGAGTGAGTCAATTCCCCAGTGGCAAAGGCATGATTAGATACATACTCAAGAGAATACCTCCGGCTCTGTTTTATTCACAAGTACTTCAGTCTATTGAGCAAGGGATTTTATCAACAAAAGCAGCAGCCACATTATTTACAATTCAAAGGTGCACCTCTGCTATTAGAGCTCCAGCTAGCTCAAAGATCAGGTTTCCATAGACAATGGTTATGTTTTCTGCCTTGAGAGACTTTGGATAAAATCCCAGTTCCCCTGAAGTCGTAAGTCCAAAAGTTTCACTAACTTCAATGAAGGTATGTTTTTCCTGAGTTGCACATCTGGTATGGAGCAATACATTGAGTGTATAGAGCCACTTATCCTTTGTTTGTCATCTGTGTCACTCAGGCCTTGTCAGCCATCCATTCCAAACTGTTCATCTAGGGGCACTGACAGATGTGATGGTTTGTTATGAGATCAGCCACTGAAAGTGCTCTACAGCCGTGCACTGACAGAAGTGCACAACTGTAGAACACTTTAAAAATGCCCAGTCACGTGACAATCTGAATCCTTATTGCATGAGGGTTCGAATGAAGGTGCTTCAAAACTCTGCTCCATGTGCTGTTTTCAGGATGGGAGCAGGGAAGGGAGGGTAGTAAGTCTGGTTTTTGGGTTCCCCAGCCAACACTGGAGGGAGGCACCAATCCATACACTCCCACCAACACACAGCATGGCTGAAGAAACCCCAGACTGAACTCACTCCCCTGCCTTCCCCCACTCCCAAAAGCTCTCAAATGATGCAAAGTGTAGACTTCAGTCTAATAATAGAAATGATCTCAGTCCACAAAGAATGAAGTAGTACCTGGAGCTAGGTAACAACTATGCTTTCAAACAAAAAAAAAATTGTAACCTACAATGCAAGTCAAAGAGTGTGCAATCTAAACAGAGCAAATGAGTAAGAAAAAGCAGGAGATGTACAGTAACAAAAAGATCGTGTATGCAATTCTTAGCCAAAACACAACTCCCGAGTGCCTCGTCATTA
>NW_017729032.1:174838220-174862826 GCF_001723915.1 Gavialis gangeticus
TGGGCCAGCAGCATAGTGCTATGGTTTCTGGGGTTCATTTTGTAGCAAGCTCTGTTTTAACAGATGGGGTTATTAGTTCCACTCATAACAGCTCCCTATAAATTATTCAGAGCTGTCCATATGTGGACACTTCCCCATCTACCACACAGAGGATGTGCCCAAAGCAATTACGTTTGTAGAAGTCTAACCAAGGTGCTAAGGGTGAAGTGCAAGGAGGTTGTATGGATTTTGTCTCCTCACCAGTGCTGCATAATTTCCCTCATCACCACTTTTCCCTCTCTTACCCTATTTATTAGCATCAGTCTGGATGCAATTAATCACTATAGGATATAACTTTTCTTATCTTGCAAGTTATAGTAGAAGAGAATGCACAGATGGCTGTTTTGAGCTGGACCCCAAAAGAGAACCAAGAGTTGAGCTGCTTCATAAAGTGGTTGATAGAGTTAATGCCTCCTTGGACTAATAGAAAAAAAATAAGCAGTGACATTTTGCACCTGCCAACATCCAGAGAATTGGGACTTAGGGAAGCCATAGCAGAGGGAGCTATAAGAGTTGAGGCATTAAATATACATACAGTACATCTCTTTCATCTATATGCTTGCTTTTTATATTCTTTAAATAAACAGGGTGGTCTTTAGAGTAATGAGCATTTTTTACCTGTGTTGGTGGTGTATAAAACAAGTCTACCCAAAGTAATTTTTTCCCTACTGTCAGATACCCTTGGTAAGATACTGTGTAAGCTGAAGAAGTACAATGGTGGCTGTGGGATCCCTCTTAGTACTGGGCACAAACAGTACAAAAATAACAGGAGAGAATATTGTTTATCTGGAAGCCATGTGATCCCCTGATGCTATTGCAGAACCATGGGACCAGAAGCTACCTGTGTATCTAAGGCAGATATTCTCAGCCATCATCAGCTGATATCCATATGTGGTGATTTGTTGTTATATGTGATTTATCAGCATTTAGCAGAAACAAGGGCTGAGATCATTTGCATCAGTACTAAAATTTACTTATGAAGGAAAGAACATTTGTAAGCATTAAGGTAGCAGCCTAACAGAGGCAATATTACAATTTCCTAGCAGTGGCTGAGTTTACTTGTTCATTCTCTCATCTTCTTACAAGTTTAACATTACAAAAAAAGGAGGAAATGTTGGACTTTGCATAAATGAGAAAGAAGGTTTGGAAGAGACAAAGATCCCCTTGCAAGAGCGGATAACATAACTTAAATGGTTCTATGATGCCTGCAGTGCTAGTATCCCCATGGTCCTGCCTTCAGCATCCAGAGGGCAATCCAAATAGTGCCAGCAAGTGATAGCAATACAAATCGGTATATCAAGTTGTGTTCTTGTTTGTGCTCTTGTGGCTTATTGTTCTAACTATTGGCTCCATTCTCTACTCCATGAGGGTATACTGCTGCCAAAGCATAGTTGAACCCTAAGATTTGTTCTAATTTTTTATAAGAAAGAAAATGGTCAGAGGGAAGGGAGGTCGGGGGATTATATGTGTTTTTTCTCAGTGACAATATGCTCCACATTAGTTTTCCCTTTTGCCATCTTAAAGTAATCTAGGGTCCAGCAGGAAAGCTCTATTTAATGTCCTATGAGCAAATCTGCATGTTCACTTCATAATGTATTTATTATTCAAAGCTGGTCAGTTTCCATTATGGTACTGTGAATGAAAATACAGTCTAACACATCAGTTTACCAAAAAACAGAAGCCTGCCCAGTCAGCTAACTTTGCTGAAAGCTTTTGGTTTAGATTTTAAAGGGCCTGGGGAGCCAAACATTTTTAGGCTAAACCTCCAGGAAGGAGGGTTTCATATATTTACATAAATTCCTTTTCTTTCCCCCTGAAGCCTGACCCTGTTTCCTGAGGCTAGGCTGAGAGACAGATTAGAGGAGTTGCCTTTTCATGCTTTTGGAAGGCTTGTCCTTGCCCTCCTGCTTTCTTATTACACATAAATCATAGATTCTTAAAGGTCCCCTGTTGATAGAATGTCCCATGTCAAGAGCTCTTCTCTCCCTCTTCAGAAATTAGTATTCCTTAAAGCAAAAGTAGAGACCAATAAATCACTTGCTTAACACAAATGCTCACAATTCAAAGCCCTGTTTCATGTGGCTTTGAGACTGTGGCACACAGGAGTCTTCCAGCTATATTATTTATGCCTCCTATATGTGTTTAACGCTACTTTTACAAATTCAACGATGGGAGACAACCTTTTCTTTTCAATCAATGATGTGGCCATTTGCAAAGTTGCTACCTCATAAAGGATCACTTACTGTACTTCTGAGAGAGTAGGTTCTCTGAAAGTTAGGAAAGCACAGCTTTGCTTTCAGCATGTCACTGTACCTTGGACTCCTTTAGTGACGCAAACTGGAAATGAAAGATTGTATGTAAGAATGCATATGCAGCTTACTCCAAGAAGCTGCAGACATTTAGTTTTTATTTTCCGCAGACTGCTATTTTAAAAAAAATAATAGGGGATAGAAAGATGGCTATCAACAGAATATGTGAGGATTTCACTCCATGGTTGAAAACATTTTAAATCTCATATCCAGAAGTTAATGCAAGTCTTTAAAGCCATGCATATATCTGTGGGCACGTTTTAGACCATTACCTTGGCTGGACTCAAAGTTAAATACATCTGTATAAATCCTAAAAGTCTTGAAAACCTGTCAGCAGGGCCATGCTTTCACAGGCCCAGTCACAGCTGCAAAAAAGTCCTCTTAGAGAGCCTTTCTTTATAGACAGTCCCATTTAGACACTGCTTTTTTGAGGTGTTTTAATCAGACCAGCACTTGCAATGTTTCTTTCAAATAACAATCTAGCTTGTCTCTCATAGGACGCGTCTACACATGACACTATATCACCATAGCAATGTGCTATGGTGACGCAGAGTCAGCTGTCACAAACCGTAACGCCTCAGCTACATCACAGTAATGTGTTCCCCCATTGTAGTGCGTCGCTACGGCGACGTAGTGCCTAAAAATAATTGTGCATGGTGCGCACAGTGCAGTACAGGCTGTTACTGAGCCATCTTTTATTACTTCTAAAAGGAAGTGCTAAATGATGGCACAGTAACAACGTTGCCATAGCAACATGTGTAGCTGTGCCCATATAGAAGCAATTTCGCGTTACAGTTGGCCTCATATGCCTGATCATCATAGCACCCCATTTTCACTCTAAAAATCCATCTCTTTCTTCAAACTGCCATACATATAGTGGAGTTGAAGGCACCCCAACCAATGAAGCCCTAGAAGACAGCATTATAGCAAGAAATACAACCCATAGGAAGGAGTGAGGCTGGAAGTTGAAGGATATTGCCTTCTACTCTCATGACAACTTTCTCCAGCTTCTTAGCATGTGTGGTGCTGGGAAAATAATGCAAACAGTATAGGGAACTCTGACTGTAAGGGAGTCTGACTGTAAGTAATCAGAATTTAAAGGCATTTGTACATATGCTTGCGCCACAGTGCCAGGCACTTTTAAAAGTGCCGGCACTACGGCACATACATTTGTATAAACAGCAAAATACGTTTTATAAAACATGTTTTAGTTCAAAAGCTCACCACTGCTATTTTCTCAGCGCTGACACGCATTTCAATGTTTATACAAACCCATGTGATGTAGTGTTGGGTGCGTCAGCTCATGTGTGGAGCAGACTCGATTGAGTCTGCTCCAACACACTGGATCTCTGATGCATTGGAGCAGACAACTGTATGTGTATAAATGTCCTAAGGCTTTGATGGCTTTAAGCCATCTCTTTCACTCTTTCAGTTCTGGTTGCATGCAGGTCTTAGAAGGCAATGCTACTAGGACCCTTGTCTGGCTCTTGTATGTGACATTAAAGGCTGAAATGGGGGGCAATCATCTCCTCCCCGATGTCCTCGCTTTCTTCTCATCTGTTGGGTTTTTTCTTTTTTTCTGAGGTGAGCACAAAGTATATCATTTTGTTTCTACCACACTGATGTGACTAGAGGCTTAATCAGATGCTGGGAACACAAACACTGCCCTGTGGTCTATTTCTGACATTATGCAGTCTGAAAAACATGGATACGGGAAGACAGATGCAGTGGATACCTGAGAACTGTTTTCTTAGCAATAATAACAGTATAAAAGCTTTCCAAATACTTACCTAGCAATAACTGATGAAAGGTACTAGTAGCACAAAATGGATGAAATCAGACAGAAGGTCCCATGCAAATATATTTCTACAAGCAGAGGAAATGTCTAACAAAGTCAGAAGTTTTCAGGTTGCCTTGGAGCTAGAAAACTTTAACATAAATGGTCTTAAATTACTTCAGCAGCACAACTTTTGTATTTTGCCTTTAGTTCATTTTTACTGTGGTTTACTAACCCTTAATTAGAAGTCAAGAAATAAATAATAAGGATACTTTGTAGTTATGTAGCACCTTTCACCTGAAGATTTAGCAATTGGTGGCAAATGCCAGTCATTATGATTGCCATACCAGTGATGAGGAAGTCCAGACAAGCTATAATCTGGATTTTCAAGAATTAATGTACCTAAGTTTCTCTCTCCCCAACTTTGGACACTTGGACTCTTAGCTGTCACCAGGCAATGCTTGGGCAATGAATGAGGGAAAGTGTGAAAGGTATAGTTATAACTGCCATTCTTGGGATTGCCTGGGCCTACCATCCCACTTACAGATTGCCTATATCACAGTAGTAATGTGTCCTAGCACCAGGGGATTTTAGCATGCTTTATCCAAACCCCACCCACCTGAATCTGCAGGGATACTTCAGACCTGAAAGCTTGCCCCTAAGGTAGCTCCAGACTGGTGACAACCTTCACTCATGAATAGGGGTATAGTTTCACTCATGAATAGGGGTATACCTAAATTAGGGTTACCATATTTCCAATTTCAAAAAAGAGGACACCTGAGCAGGGAAGGGGTATATGATTGTGGGGTGGGGGTGGGGAGTGATATGCTCCCTGCCCCCCCTCCTTTCCTCCAGCCCTGCTGGTGCTCTTCACTCAAGACCCATAGCTACCTGCTGCCCCCTGGTGCCCCTCATTCCCAACCCACAGCCCCCTGCCCCTGCCAGCCCTGCCAGTGCCCTTCACTCCTAACCTGCACCCCCTGCCCTCCCCCCCCAGCCCTGCTGGTGCCCCTCACTCCCAACCCACAGCTCCCTGCCCCTGCCAGCCCTGCTGGTGTCCTTCATACCTGACCCACAGCCCCTGCTCCCTCCCAGCCCTGCTACTCTAGCAGCTTGCTCGCACACATACACACACACCTTCCAGCAGTTGCTGGGGCCTGCACGGAGAGCATGTGATCTCCTGACAGCCAATCAGCTTCTCCACTGCCCCCGAGCCCCGAGCAAAAGCAAAAACCCATACATTTTCTTGCATTTTAAAAAACCCGATTGGATGGAGGACAAGGGGCCAAAAAAGAAGACATGTCCAAGCAAACCCAGATGTATGGTAACCCTACCTAAATTGTGGGGAGACTTACCAGTTTTCATGGGTTGATCACAGCCAAAAGTCCTAATTTTGTATTCATTTAGAGGCCCCGGAGGCAAGGGATGAAGGAGCAGCTGCCATCTTGTCTGCTGACTTTTGTGCTGCCCTGACAATTGGCACCTTCCCTTCCCAGTTGTGGGGACCACTTGGTCTCAGTGGGGTGCCAACATTTTATTTTTATTAAGTTTTATTTTTCATTGATTTCATGCATTTTGCAGACAATCCCAGATTGCAGTTTCCGCAAAATCTGCAAAACTGCATATTAAGTAGATCCCTAGTCATGAACTTCCAGGTCTGGAACACATCTATGGACTCAGATGCCAGCAGGATGGATGGGTCCCCTGGTGGTGGAACACTGTGTGTATTGTATAGACAAACACTTCATTGTTCAGTTTCCTCAAAGAAAATGTGCAGGTAGTTTTGGAATACCATATATCATTTCTTTGTCGTGTGTGTGTGTGTGTGTGTGTGTGTGTGTGTGTGTGAGAGAGAGAGAGAGAGAGAGAGAGAGAGAGAGAGAGAGAGAGAGAGAGAGAGTACAAATTATAAACCAGGTCTTGGAATACTACTTTTGAAGTATTTCAAAACAAGTGAGATAAGTCGCCAAAGAAGTATCCCAACAAGATACTGATGCCCGCCTTCGAGCGTCTGTGGGCACTTCAAGCTATCCAAACATCTGTATAAGCCCCTCCTAGTCCACTGAAGGATCAGGGTTGCTGTAATAGTGTTTCAGCATTGTCCATTAAGTTCAGGCCTTAGCCCAAATTCTACCACTGTTGGCTGATGTGAGTTAAGGGAACTCTAACACATTTAGACACATTTTTATCCACATCTATGTTTGCTCTTAGTGGAGACAACTGGTGCTGTTGACCAGTTTTGACCCTCTGGGTCAGATGAATGGCATAGGGCTGATCTATGCCATTCATCTGAATTGGGCCCTGGGGACCAGCACTGCCCCCTCCTGGCCCTGCATACTAGAATCAAACCCTGGATGCTTGGAACCACCTCCTTCCACTCCCCGGGTCCTGGGCGGGGGCAGGAACCAGCCCCTCCCACCCCTTGCATGCCAAGATTTGGTCATGGGAGGTTGGCACTGCTCCCTCCCATCCCCGCCACACTGAGATTGGATCCTGGAGGCCAGGCACTGGCCCCTCCTGCTTCCCCATGTGCTGGGATTGGGTCTCAGGAGTTTGCCTTCTCCCAGCCCCTGCATTAGTTGGGACTGGGCTCCTGGGACTCAGTGCCACCCTTGTCTAGCTTGTTGTGCCAGGATCTGGCACCCTGTACAGTACACAGAGCCCGGGGCTCCCAATGGGTTCAGTGGTGCCACCATTCCCCTGCTGCCAAATTTCAGATCTGGGGGAAGCCCCATGGGCTGAATGACATAGCATCTCAAGCTGGATCTGACCTGCAGGCCAGGGGGCCCCTGGTGTGGACCAAACAAAAACTGTTTCTAATTGCAGCAACCGAGAACAGTGTCTAATTGCAACAATCCTCAATTTTGCCAAGTTTTCCACTAACATCTTAACTACAAGATTGCTTCTCTTAAAGTAAAGGAAATAATTTTAAAATTACAAAAAAGAGCATTTTTCTATTGCAAAGATTAGGCTATTTATATTGTTCATGCTTAAAACCATAAATACAGATGGGGAAAAATGTTGCTGTTTTTCTTTACTTATTTTAATTTGTTATGCTTCTCCATTTGGTATCAGTAGTTAAGTAGTCATTGAAGCAGAGATTGAACTCAACTCTCCAAAGAGAGTGCTCTATTCACTGAAATATTGAGTCAATCTCTGTGGCCACAAAAGATTGAATTATTTATGTAAAAGGGAACTGCTTTGAGAGGAGAGACTGAGAGAGCTTCACACTTCATAGTCCAGTGGTGAGGGTACTTCCCTGGGGAATGGGAGATCTGCTTCAAATCAAGTAAAGCAGAGTCTTGAACTTGGCTCTCCAACAGTATAGGTGAATGCACTGATCTATGGACTGTTAGGTTGAAAAGGGTAATCTCCCATTGCTTGCATTTTGTGGAAAGCCCCATCTACTAGGTGTGTTCTGAAAATTTCCCCCAAATCAGTTCCCACCAATAAGATAGTTGGGGAGTGCCCAGTTTCTAAATCTTGCTGGACTTTTGGCAACAAGCTATTCAGTGGTGTCAGCACTTGAATGGCTGGTTGCATGCCCAGAGACAAAAATGTAGGACTTCACTTGGGAAAACCAAGGGGATTTAATCACCCCCATGGCAAAGTGGTGGCTGAGCAGGGACTTAGATCCTAAATTAACACCTAAAAACCAAAGACCCTTTAGAAATGTCTCCCATAAGTCATACCATTGTCTTAAAATGAATCCAGCATATAAGTGCTTGCAGGTTTGGGACCCTTTTCCACAAGTAGGGCTACATTTAGAATCAGGCACTTCTCACAATCTTTCCCCCTGTAAAACAACATGCACCAAAGGTACAATATATAAATGTCACATGTCATCAGGATGTTTATAATTAAATTGAATAATGTAGAAGGCTTGTTGCAGCACCACAGAAGCAACTGGAGCTACACTAAGGAAAAAATTGGCCCAGTTAGCATACGGCCAATTTATAGTATGAGTACCTACTATTTCCATATGCACTGCACTGACAGTTAGAACTTATTGTTATTGTCCGTGTGTGGAGAAAGGGGATAAATGATGCAAGAGGAAATGATTCACTGCCTTGGGTCACAGGCAGATGAAGGGAGAAGGTTTCCCCATTCATTCTTTCTTTCTCTTTCTCCTTATTTTTCTTCCTGGTGCATTGTTCTTGCCACTCTAACTGCTAATTATAGTCACTTTGCCTATATCTAATGAAGACATTTGTATATAAATTGGAAATTTTTATCTGTAAAACTATACAATGGCGCTAATATGCCTCAATATCTCCTTAATACAAATGTATGCTGTCAATATGGAATATATTATAAATATACATATGTAATGTATATAATATAAATATACATATGTAAACATACCAGATTATGATCTACTGATGGCACCTCCACAAACAGATGTACGATACACCTTCACTTGGGCTATCCATATTAGAAATCTGTGAGAGAGGGAGAAGCCTTTCTCCAGACCCCCACTTCCTGTATCCTGTAGATTGTGTAGGCCAGTGGATCCCCACCCCAACAAGAGGCCTGATAGAGTTTCTACTGTGGGGTGCCAGATACTCAGAGCAAAGTAGCAGCAGGATGCTTCAGAGAAAGGAGGTGTCACAAGCAAGAGCCAGGTTAACCCTTCCCTAGCCCTGCAACCACTAAAGTTTTATATGGAGGGTAAGGATCAAAACCCCTTAATTTGGCAACAGCTGCAGGACCAGTGAAACTTTAACCCAGTTCTTGGCAGTAACACCTCCTCTTGAAGAAGCATCCTGCCACCTCTCCACTCTGTGAAGTTGGATGCTTGAGCCCCCCATCTCCATTCTACTAAGTACCTATGCTCACATGCCACACATAGGGGCTGCCTGTGCTATAGGCTGGCCAAACATATACCTCCTTTGCATCTCTTGGGCTGAAAATTTAAAGCCCAAAAAATAAAAGCATATATTGTAAATGCTTTAAATAGGTGTGGAAAACCACTGCTGTGCCCCAGTCCTTCCCCAGGCATATTTGTCCTGATGTTCCTATGTCCCATACTAGGCAACTGTGCAGTGAGGGTTGTTCTCGCCTTTCCCCTCTCCAGCCAGAACAGACTCTTTCCCCCTTCCCAGCCTCTTTCCTGTTGGGCAGCACAGGACTGTTTCTGTCCAGCATCTCTGACTGGGTCTGACTACACTGTGGAGCAGCTGAGTGGGGCTCAGGGGGCAGGATGGCCTCTGATGGCATCTCAGCTAGGGCAATATAGACCTGGCAAGCTGCAACATGGCCCTCCAACCTCAGACTCTGAATTGGCCCTCCCCTCCCCTCTTCACTTGCAGCCCAGTCCCATCCCTTATATGGTCCAAGCAGTAGCTCCTTGTGCTACTTGTGGCATGTGTGCCATTGGTTGTCCACCCCTGAGGTAGGGAATGGCAGGCCAGGAAGTGCCTCCCCACAAAGCTGAGCTGATGCTGAGTAGGAACTAATGCATGCTAAATGGAGAGCTGGCACAGAGTAGTTCCTCACCAGCAGACGTTGGCTAAGTACAGACAGCCAAAAAGCCTGAGGGTGAATCAATTCAGTCTTTGCAGGTTAGTGCAGAGATTAAACTGAGAAACAACTGGACACACATTTACTTTTGATTCAGGAAATGCAGCCACATGCCTGCAGTAGCTCAAGCCATAGGCTAGGGGGTGCTAGAACACACCTCTCTGGCATGTAACCCTCATGGGCTATGTGTTCACTTCCTCTTCCTGTTGCCCCGGAGGTCTCTGGGATTTGCAGTCCAGAATCACAATAGAAGGACTCTGCAGGGGTGCTCATCACTTCCTTTTCGTGCTTCCAGGCACAGGCAGTGGTTACTTCCACATGCCTCTGGGATTTGCAGTCCACAGTTACAACCAGCAGTAAGTTTGAGCACGGGAAGGGGTGTTTAACCCCCTCCCTGGCCCTAGACTCCAGCCAGGCAGTTTTTGCCTCTCCTTTCCCCAACCCTTCTCTGCTGGATCAGACAGCACAGCACAGCCCAGGGCAGGAAAGCATGCTGGGATGCTGAGGGACTGTGATTTAACTCAAACCAGGAAGAGGTCTGGGACAGAAGTTTCATAAACTGGTTTGACCCAAATCAGTTAAGTCTGATACTACATTCAACTAGGTTTATCTCAAACCAGTTTCAGACCTTCTGAAACTGGTTTATGTGCACTGAACTTATGTTCTGTTACAGGTTTAAAACAGTTTCTGATGACTTCAACTGGCTTATGTGTAACTTCTTGTCCTACTTTATAACCAAGGGCCATCCTGTAATGATTTTGGGATTAGCTGTGTCCTTTTCTGTTCTTGGGAACACAGGCATTTCACTCTCCCTCTCTTGGGACTTGTGACACAGTCAGTCTAGCCCTAAATTGAGAGAGAGAGACACTCCTTAGCTTTCTTACTATTCAGCCTCCATTTACCTACAGCTTCTGCAGATTGCCACAAGCAGGCTCCTGCCAAAGTATGCCTCCCTTTCATCAGCTGTAAGAAGAAATATTTTCCTAAAACCATCAACATCATATTTTCTCTGTCATTTGTCCCTTCCCTTCAAATAGCATTGGCAGCTATTTGAAAATCCCAGACACATACGCCTCTATGCTTGTAATGTCCTTACTGTTTGTGTAAAATGATGCATAGTTATTAACATGCTAGATTATACATCCTGTTGCAAGTCTTTTGGCTAGAATACCTTTTGAAAATGGAAGAGGGGGGAACTGTACTCAGTTTTGAAAAGGAATCCTTCATTTTGGAAGCCAGCCAGCAAGAGATAGCAGAGCTATAATAGCTTGTGGGCAGCCCCTGCACAGAAATAGCAGTAATTTGCAAAGGGCACTCCTTTTAAGCTGCTGGTCTCTTGAGGTAATTGCGAATAGCATCACTTGGATACAGATAGCTGAAGGGAAAAACTCAGATTCTCATGAAGCGTGAAGCTGCCTGGCCTGAGTCCTAAAACAATTGTGTGTAAAAATTCAGAGCAGTTTGTTGTTGGAAACAAACAAAAATAACCTTCTCCATTTTCCACCAATGAACTTCCTTTTGTCTTCTTCCCCCACACCATGCAAAGCTCTCCTGTGCTGCCACTTGCTTGATGCTAGAAGCCAGACTTTCATGCATCATAGCTTTTCTGTGTGGAATTACTCTACCATTAAATTGGTGGATGGCTGTATTCCAGCTGAAGAACTGGTGCCTCCTCCCCTGTGACTGCTGACATCACATGAGATGAGCAGCGATGACAGCATTGTATAAACAACACTTGCATTTGCTTTATTACCTGCTTTTTAATGTTGCTTCCATTTCAGATGCACTTCTGCATAGGGCAGCTCTCTTTGAGTTGTAGGTTTTATAGATATGAGACATAACTGCACTGAAAAGGAATTAGCAGAAGAGGTACATGGCAGCTTCGCACACCAAACTAACCCAACGCTTTTACACTTCCTCAATGGTGACACAGGCACATGCAAAAAAAAAAAAGCTCTCTCTCTTTCACACACACACACAGTTTAATGCAGAAAAAAAAATTGTATTGTTCCACCCTTTCTTGTTTTTATCCATACAGAGCATTGCAGGAAAGAAAAGAGATTCAGAGGGAAATGTATTTCCATTTCAATATTAGGCTGAATTCTTCAGCTAGTATAGAATGAACAGGAACCAGGAGGGGAGCACATACAACAAAAAAGCTGGCATGAATCATTGCATGCCTAGTGACAGCCACATCATTGAAGGAACAGCTTGTGATCCCCACCTCACACTGGGCACATCTACACGTGATATTATTGTGATGCAATAAATGCTGACGCAGTTTGCACGAGAGTTTACTGCTCATGGGAGCCAGGTTTACACATGCACCTGGGACCATAGCACACTGAGCTGGTCAGAACAGCCGTGGCTGGTAGGGGCCTGAGGGGTCATCCTGCCAGCCCAGGGCTGCTCCAGCTGGGCCCAACATGTTGCACAGGGCACGAGGGCTGGGGCACGAGGATGCTCCAGTGTCGGGCTAACCAGCAGGCAGCCCCTGCACTGAAGCACCTTCATGCCCCAGCCAGCCCTGTCAGTGTCTACACATACATTGTGGTGCACTAAATAAGGCTTTCATAGGATAATACTTGTGTTTACAAGTATTATCCTACAGGGCAGTTATAATTTTACTGCAGCCTAATAAAGCCACACACATAGATGCTGAGACTTTACTGCAGAATTAATTAGTCAGCTCTGCAGTAAATGTCTCATGTAGATGTAGGGTTACCATATCTACAGTTTCAAAAAAGAGGATAGCTGTGGGAGGGAAGCAGGGTATATGATTGTGGGGGGGCAGTGATTTGCCTGTGCCATGCCCCTGCCCCTCTCTCCCAAGCCACAGTCTCCCCAGCCCTGCTGCTGCCCCTCACTCCCAATGCACAGTATCCTGCTCCCCAGACCATGCTGGTGCCCCTCACTCTCAACCCGCAGCCCCCTCCCCTACCCAGTCTTGCTGCCCATGTGGCTCCCTACTGCCCCCAAAGACCCTCTCCACCTGCCTCCCTGCCCTGCCCTGTTGCAGTCCCAGTGCCAGCAGGCATGCATGCATGTGCACACATGTGCATGCACACACACAAACAAACACATGCCCACACACACACACACACACACACACACACACACACTTACCCGCCTGCAGCTGCTGGGGCCTGTGTTCAGACCACATGACGCCCTGGCCTCAAATCACCTTCTCCCACTGCACGCAGCCTCAAGCAGCTCCTTGCTGGGGAAAACCAGGAAGTGCCGGGAAAATGGAGGCAGAGCAAAATCCCTGACATTTGCTGGTAGTTTTAAAAAAACACCTGGATGGAGATGGGAGGGCCCAAAACAAGGACATGCTCAGAAAAACCTGGATATATGGTAACCCTATATAAATGTACCCACTGAGTAGTACTTTACTCCATGAGTAGTCCTAAGAGAAGACCAGAATGTGGCCCATGTTATGACATTTAATATCATAACTGTGGCCAGATAAAACAATATTTTTACTATGGTGAGGCTGCTCAGTGAGTAAGGGGACTACGCAACCTGAGTAAGGTAGCAAAAAACTGTCTCGTAGTAAACAAAGAGAAAAAGATTATTGCTTTTTATATGCATTATAGAATTCCTCAACCAAAATTCCTCTGCTTGATGCTCTAGATCCACACAGAAATTATGTCCAACTAAAGGAAGGGAAAAAGCAGTATTATCTCATTTTAGAAATGGAAAATTCAATGATTTCTCTAGGGTGCACAGAGTCAGAGAATGAGCTGGGAGCAGCAGTCAGGCCCCTTGAATCTCCACTGAATGGCTTCATCACAATACCAGCTTCTCTTTCCAGAAATATGCTGGACTTTGAACTTCCCTAGGTGCTTTCTTATCTAAAGATCTCAAAGGGCATGAGACCTAATGATTGAAGGGAAGCTGGGTGACAGTGACCACGAGCTGATCACCTTCACCACCTGCCATAAAGCTGGCAAGTCAGTCAGCAATACAGAAGTCCTTGACTTCAAGAAAGCTGACTTTGACAAGCTCAGGAGGCTTGTCAGGGAGGCCCTAAAGGGCCACAACCCAAAGGGGAGGGGAGTTCAGGATGAATGGTTGTTCCTCAAAGGAGCAATCCTAGATGCACAAGCAAAGTCTATCCCATCTTGGAGGAAAGACAGCAAAAGGGCATAGCAGCTGCCTTGGCTCTCCAGGCAACTAGTGGACCTCCTGCATCTAAAAAAAAAGACCTACAAAGGATGGAGGACTGGATCCACCCCCAAGGAGGAATACTGTGCACTGGTTCAGAGCTGCAGGGAGCAAACCAGGAAAGCCAAGGTTGCTATGGAACTCCAACTGGCTACAAGTATCAAGGACAACAAAAAGTCCTTTTTTAGATATGTGGGGGGCCAGAGGAAAAGCAAGGGAAGCATTGGACCCCTGCTAAACCAGATGGGACAACTGACAACCGACACCCAGGAAAAAGCCAACTTACTAAATGGATACTTTGCATTAGTCTTTCACCAGTCCCATGGGACTCCCCTGCCCATTATGGGACATGGGGGGCCTTACCCTCCATCAATGCTGACCTCGTAAAAGAACACTTTGTGAGGCTGGACACCTTCAAGTCAGCCGGCCCTGACATCTTACATCCCAGGGTATTCAAGGAGCTGGCTAGCATCATAGCTCAGCCCCTGGCATGGATCTTTGAGAACTCCTGGCACTCTGGTGAAGTACCCAATGATTGGAAGAAGGTCAATATCATACCTATCTTCAAGAAAGGGAGGAAAGTGGATCCGGCAAACTATAGGCCCATCAGCCTGACCTCTATCCCAGGGAAGGTCTTAGAAAAGATTATCAAAGAGGCCATTCTTAACAGACTGGCCAATGGCAACATCCTGAGGGATAGCCAGCATGGGTTTGTTGCGGGTAGGTCTTGCTTGACCAATCTCATTTCCTTCTACAACCAGGGGACCTATCACCTGGATAAAGGAGAAGAGATTGGTGTCATATATCTTGACTTCTAAAAAAGCCTTCAATCTGGTATCCCATGATCACCTCTTAGTAAAACTGGCTAACTGCAGCTTCGGCCACACCACAATACGTTAGCTAGGGAATTGGCTCCATGGTCGGATCCAGAGGGTGTTGGTTGATGGAAGTCAATCGTTGTGGTGCACTGTGACCAGTGGGGTCCCTCAAGGCTGTATCCTAGGGCCTATAATATTTAACATATTCATTAATGATGTGGACATTGGTATCAGAAGTGGACTGGCCAAGTTTGCCGATGACACCAAACTCTGGGGCAAAGCATCCACACCTGAGGACAGGAGGGTGATCCAGGCTGACCGTGACAGGCTCAGAAGATGGGCGGACAAGAACCTGATGGTGTTCAACACCGAAAAATGCAAGGTTCTTCACCTTGGGAAGAAAACCCTTCAGCATCCTTATAGGCTCGGCAGTGCTATGCTTGCTAGCACTACAGACAAAAGGGACTTGGGGGTCATGATTGACCACAAGATGAACATGAGCCTTCAAAGTGATGCTGCTGCTAGTAGAGCAACCAAAACACTTGCTTGCATCCAGAAATGGTTCTCAAGTAAATCCCAGGACATCATTCTCCCGTTGTACTCAGCCTTGGTGAGGCCACAGCTGGAATACTGCATCCAGTTTTGGGCTCTACAATTCAAAAAGGATGTGAAGAAGCTTGAGAGTGCAAAGGAGAGCCACACGCATGATCAAAGGTCTGGAAAGCAGAGCTTATGAAGAGAGGCTGAGAGCCATGGGGCTCTTCAGCCTGGAAAAGCGCAGGCTCAGGGGTGATCTGGTGGCCACCTACAAGTTCATCGGGGTGCTTACTAGGATCTGGGGGAACATCTATTCAACAGAGTGGCCCAAGGGATGACAAGGTTGAACCGTCACAAACTCCTCCATGACCATTTCAGGCTGGACATAAGGAAGAACTCCTTTACTGTCCGAGCCCCCATGGTTTGGAACAGATTGCCACTGGAGGTGGTCCAAGCACCTACTCTGTACACCTTCAAAAGTCATCTGGAAGTTTATCTTCCTGGGATCCTATGATCCCTGTTGACTCCCCGCCCCTGGGGTAGGGGGCTGGACTCAGTGATCTTCCGAGGTCCCTTCCAGCTCTAATATCTATGAAATCTATGAAATCTATGAGAATGAGCCTTAAAAATCCTCATTAGACAATTTGTACAAGGCCAGTCATGTGGCAAATCTTCCCTCTTCTCCCTTAGATGGGGAGATCCATTCTCTCATTGTCAGGGATGCTTGTCTCTTGTCTAGGTAGAAGAGAATTGGGGTCTGAAGAATTTATTTAGGATCCCAAAAGTTGCCCATCCTGCCATGCCAGATGTTCAAATGTAATGTGTAACATCTTTGCACCTGGTTTGCCATTTTTATCACATGACAAACTGTTGGAACATGTGGCATGTTATAGTTTATGTGCAATTAACACATTAATCATATGATAAATGTAATGTCTGTTTGTGGTTTAAGTGGCTTTAGTGCTTTATCATAGATAGTTTGACTTGTCTCAGCAGAATTGTCCCTTTTTTGCCAGAAGACAATTTGGATTATCATCCACGGTAGGTCAGTTACTGGAAGGATATTATGGGCGCAGACAGAAGTGACCATTTGTCTGATCTGGATAAAGAAAGCTGTCTATGGCAATGACTAAACACAAGTGCACAGTTGCAGACCACTTAAAAATGGCTGATTGGGTAAAAATCTGAATCCCCACTGCATGAGAGTTTAGATGAAAATATATCAAAACAGAGCGTCTTCTGTAACTAGTGTCTGCTGCCTTCAAGCCTGTGGCTGTTTTCAGAATAGAAGCAAGAAAGAGGAGGGAATTTTTTCAGCCACTGCTGGAGGGTGGGGAGGGTGTAGTGCAGCCTCCTGAGGTTGGGGGGCTCCAATACACCTGCCTCACCCTCCACCACTGGCTGGGAAACCCCTAGAATGAGCTCCCTCTGCTCCCTTCCTTTGCTCCCTTTCTGAAAACAGCAAGGGCTGGGAGGGAGCAAGGGTCGTTGCTAGGAGAAACCGGCTGCAGGCTCCCAGCCAGCAACTCGATTCCCCGCCCTCCTGGAACTAACAGTGAACTTCTTGGAATTCAGAGCGCTTCCTGCAAAGCATTCTGAGTTACAGTGGGGAGCTGCACTTCTGTCTGCACCCTATAGGCAGGAGAGTGGGTCTGGTATATCAATATACCCATACCTGTAACCCCAGCTCCCCCTGCTCCAAATTATCATAACCCTATCTTTATAAGGTCTTGAAAAACAAAGGTGAACACAGCTTTCAAAGGAACTTATTTTTCTTTACAGAATTTGATTTTCCATTTATTCTATTATGTTTCCTTGAAGCCAACAAGGGTGAAATGTGGTCACCTCTAACTTTTCTCTGGCAAATCAGAAACACTCTGATTCCTCATCTTTGTTGACAGGGTATACTTTAACATCTTCAAAATGAATACAGCAAACCCAGGGTCTGAGATGTAGAGTTCTAGTTTTAAATCAAAATTTTGCCATTCACAGAGAGGTCTTGCTGAGATCTCTTTCTTTATTCACTGCTTCATTCATTATATTGTATGCAGCAGTCATTATAAGTAATTGTCTGCTAGCACTACCCACAGCTCTGTCATTTGTACAGCATGAGTCACTTGCTGCCATGCTGCAATTGCAAACAATTTCTTCATCTTGCAGAAGCAATGCACTTTTGCTCCAGATTGCCACCACTTCCATTAGGGCAGGCAGAACTAGGGAGGTACAGTTAGAGATATGGTTGTGACATGGCATTGGCACGGCATTTGTGTCAATTCTGATAAACCTAAAATAGTTTTTTCTTGCTAATGATTTATAAATTGGGTCAATAAAGCTGTCTGGGGGATTGAATAACCATGTCAATATGTACAGATTTTTAAAAAAGGGTGGTTTTCCCCTTGTGGAAAGGAGAAGCAAGCCTGCCTCCCACATATCAGTTAAACTTGTAAGGATAGTTTATGTTGCTCTTTTGTGAAAAAAAAATCTTCCTATTTTATATATAAACCAGACTTATATGTCCTGCCTGCAGTGATGCTGCCCCCAAACATTTCTTAGAACAACCAGCTTGCTTCAGAGGATACAAAACACACTACAGATAATCTTCAGTGCCAGATCATATTTGGATTTTTCCTTCTCTGCTCTACTCATACACTTATTAAGATTCTTGATCAGAAACGCAAGGGTAGAACGTAGGTACCTTCCCAACTATTTGTAGCAGCTAAGAAAATGAAAAGGCATAACTGATTATTAAACTGGCAAGTCATGATGGGTAAGTTTTCTCTACTTACTTTGAGTTTCACTGCCTTCCAAGTTACAGTTTTTTATTTTCTGATAGACTGCCTTGGACTGTATACTAGTCTGTACAGAGCACACATAATGCTGTTTATTTGCTTCATCACTCCTTGCACTCACACGCTTGGATCCTATTCTTTCAACTCCATTGCAGAAGTAACAGGAAATTAAAGTGTTTTTTAATGTATTTATTTTATTCTGTGCTACTTTAAAGTGTTGGGTAGAGCAGTTAGCTATAACCCAGGGCCTTTTTATTCATTTTTGATACAACAAGATCAAGAGAGAAACCTATTTATTTGATGGACAGACGAAAGATGATCTAAAACCAGGTGACAAGCCACACCCATTGTTCTTCTGTACTCCTCTGAGGTAGATGGGCTTGGCTCAGAAAAACCAACCATAATACTCATTAAAAGATAAAGCAGAAGCTTATTTGCAGACAATCTGACAATTTGCAGAACAAAAATATGAATCGAAGTATGGTTCTCATAACATTACTCTTTACCACAGCCACATCATGATGCTACTGGCAGAGCCCTATCTAACGTTAATCTTTAAACCATATGCTCGCTTCAGAATAATTTCAACCTCACTCGGTCATTGACAGTCAAATCACAGTAGTCGTAAAAAAGCTCAGGACAAGAGCATGTTGAGCAAGGGTAGTTGGCCTGTACAAACAGATCTGCTTGTTTAGATAGACTATTGCATTTTGTTTTTATCCTCAGGGTGTTGTTTTGTTTTGGTCTCGTTTTTTTACTACTTCAAAAAAGGCAGCAGTTAAAGCTTAAAATCAAAAATCTGATTTGGAGAGACTTGATGACTAAAAAATGGTACAGGAAACAAAAACTCAACAATAGAGGAGCTACATGTCCAATTATTATTATATATATTTCAACCAACTGATATCTTTTAGGCAAGCTTCCCCAAGGTCAGAAGAAAATGAGTAAAATGCTGTAAAGTAGTAATTCATTTTTTCATGGTCCCTTTTTTGAAGTCCCTTTTCTGAAGAGTCTTTTAATCTGATTTAGGTACCCATCTATAATGCATTTGGTACTGGGATGGCACAGCCACCTCTCCTGGACACTGCCTGGCCCCCACTGTGTTGTCCCCTATGGCATCTCAGGCTGCATCCACATGAGCGTGGATGTTTGGTTCCCTGGGGACAAGTAGTGGTGGCACACCTTGCACCGCCACTACTTGTGCCCAGGGATTACCCATGTCACAAGCTTTGGTGCACAGCAGATTACCCGTGGTGGGGCAGGGGAGGCTGAGGCCAGCACTGGGCTGGCTTCAGCAGCCTTACCTGGGGCCCTGGGAGCCTCCCAAGGGGGCATCAGTGTCAATTCTGCAGCCTGGAGCCTGGTGAGCAGCCACAGCACAGCTCTGGGGGACCCAGCTCTGCTTTTGGATGGTGTGCATTACCCATGTGCACACTCCTCTGCTTTCTTCCCATGGGTTTTTTCAACTCCTAGATATCCAGGGTCAAAAAAACCCATGAAAACAAAATATGGAGCAGTGCATGTATGGGCAGCACTCCCTGGCAGTGTGGAGAACATCTGAATGTGTGGTATGTGGCACCAAAGACATGTTTGTGGTACCATGTACCACAGGCCTGTGCTTGTCTGGTCATGGCACAGGACATGCGACGGCACTTGTTATGTCACCTGCCATGCCTTGATGTGCTCATTTGCATTCAGCAGTGGCATCAAAGAAAACAACATTTTATGCCCATTGTGGCAATTAATCCAGAAAATAGTCTTTGTCATTCAGTAGACTGTGTATCTCACCTGCAGACGGAGTCTGGGTTCTGGGAGGTGGGAAGAGGAAGGAAAATAACTTTGAACGTTTAATTTAAAATATCCTTCCTACAATCCATTTACATATTGGGAAGGTTTAATTCTGGTGCCGTTGCTGCCCTTTATTTGTATAGTGAAAAATATAGGCATCTCAGGCTTAGCCAGGAATTGTGCTTCAGTTTGCCTGTGCTAAAAGAGGACAGGAATCTTATAAAATATGACTTGTAGCCCAACTAGATACAGAAGCTGGCAGTATATTATAAAATGTAACTTATAATAAACAAACAAACAATATAAAAAGAATGTAGATGAAAAAGTTGCCAGTTACCATGTAAAATGCTACCTTCAGAAAAATACAAGTGATGCAGCATGATATGCATATCATATGGCAGTCTCCTCTCATATTTGTAGCACACACATTTCAGTGATTGTAAACTGACAGATAGATTAGGAGCCGCAGTGTGTGATAGCCAATGTGGCTATCCCACTATAGGCACTAATTGCAAAAGTGACTTTGCATTTTCTCAGCCACAGGAGCTGTTGAAGTGTCAGATAACCAGGATCCTTGTAGTAATGGAGTTATAAATGTGATGACCTATTGATTAGTGAGTTGGGCACCTCCATTTTTTAAGTATCCTGATTGCACAAAATGATAGCCACTCACCTTCCATAAAAATCAGGCCCATTTTAAAATGTCTTGAAAAGGATACTCAAAAATTCAGGCATTGATGTGTAATAATTGCTTATAAAACTCTTAGCCAATGTTCCTTTCCAGCATAGTGCATTTGTCATCCTTTTTTATGTTACACACTTTTTTTCTTCTAGAAGTTAAGGAAGATCATTACAGAAAAGGAATTAACCCTCATAGTATAACATTGTGAGGTAGATTTTATACTTGTCTTGAGAGTTGCAGAAATGAAGGCACTCAATGTCAATGGCAGAAACTGTGGGAGTTGTCATTTACTCCCAGACTTGCTTTCTAACCACCTAAATCTAATCTAGAGGCAACACCCAACCTCAATTTATTTGGTATAAATGTCATATGCTTCTTGCATCTTCCTTATTTTTCATGTGATCCTTATAACAGTCAGTCACCACTGTTTCAGGTGGGTTTATTTGGTATCCGTCACCAAGTTCCTGAAAACACTTACAAATAAATATGATGTGGTTACTCAGTAATTATCTTGCTTAAATAAAATCATGCTGTGCAAATAGCTATACCTTTAGAATCAGATCCTTCAGCCACTTGTTTCTCCTCCCTTCCACCGGACTGCATGAAATAGTCCCTGTCTCCCTTCTAATTTTCCTCTTAAGCCCTTCATTGGATTTTATTGGAGCTGTATCAGTTTATACCAGCTGCAGATCTGGCTGGTGGGTCACATCAAACAGCATATGCTTAGTAACCAGTTCATCTTGGCTCTGTGTTTTCAGTGCTGGTTGTCCAGCCTGGCACAGGTTCATTTCTGTAGATGGCTATTTTGTTGTGTAACTTACCTGAAAGCAGTGGGCTTCTTTTAAGACACATGACTTTGAGATGTACCTAGTTGTGCCGGCACTAACACCACCTTTTCCACAATGTCCTCAACCAGAGAAAAAAAACAAGACAATTTAACTGGTATAAGAATAAGATCAAGACTTGCTGTTTATTTAGAATGAAGAAAGTATCAAAGTCAATTTGAATTCAGTCATGTATAATGAGAAAATGCACCAGAATGGAGCCAATGAACTGTTGCTCAGTTCCATTGAATAGCTACAATTATATTTGGGTGTATAGATACAGTTAATTTGGGTGAAGAACTCAAACAAGGACTCTGGCAACCAGTGTAAAAGGGCAAGGTGGCTCTGGAAAAATACCCAGGGAACTGGCAGAAGAAACTGTTGGTGCATCACTCTGGCATAGCTGCTAATAATAGCTCTCCTATGTAAATACTTGGTCCAATAAAAAATATTGCCAAACAAACTTTGCTTCTCTAAAAATATCTCAGAATGTACCCTGAATATAGAGCCCTCCTTGCCCTTTGCCATATATGAACACAAAGCTATGGTTGGGTCGGCAGAAGAGCTGCAACTATGGACACATAACAAACTGTATAACTTGTGCCTGGTTATGCTTAACTCATTACAAAATTATGGTTTTAGTGTTGATTGATGCTTATTTTCACTGAATCCAGAGAACTCTTCTACAAGGAAAAAGAAAGTAGATGAGCTGATACATTTGGAGTTGAAGAATATAGAGAAACATGACAGAGACATGAAGGCACATGAAAGAGATAGGTTGAATATCCTTGTACAGCCATTCTGAAGATACTCTCAAATGAGTGAATTCAATAGGCATTTGATTGACAGTCTTCCTTACTGTTGCTAAAGCTTTGTCAAAAAAGAGCAGTGATCAGAATCTCTAGAGGCTCCTCTCTGGGGAAAATCAGTGAGATGGTCACCTGAAGACAGAATTAAGATTAAAGAAGCTTCCTGAGAAATAGACAGGTTACCAGTGAGAATGAATTTAGTGTACAATGTTTAGTGAGTTTTGCCACAGGGACTCACACTGACAAAAGGCAGCAAGAAGCCCAGGGGTGCATCTGCTTCCTTGGCACTTGTGGCAGCAGCTCTCTTGAGCAACCTTGCCACCTTACTCCCAGATCAGTCCGTGGCTCTCCTGTTCAGTTATTGTTGATTTTTTGCCTCACAGACCAATAACATTTTGTTATTGCACTTAGCGAGTGATCCTTGAGATTACTGGCAGCATAAAGGGAGTGTATTTTTGTAAGGTGGGAGAATACAGCATCATTAGTGTTCTTTTCACCCCTGCTGGGGCAAAATTATTCTGGTTTGTACCAGCTGGCATCTGGAACCACTGCCTTAAACTTTTCCATCTCTTGTCAAATCTGATGTAGAAATGTCTTTTCTTCTATGCTTAGCCAGCCAGTTGCCTTTTAAGTTCTCTCACCCTGTCTTATTATTTATTAGAAATATATTATTTATATTAGTAAAGCTCTTGGGGATATCATTGGAAAATATACGGCAAAATAAATTTTATTATACAGTACAACCTCATTATAACAAACCCTGTTTATAACAAAACCCTGTTTTCAATGCTCTGATCAACAGGAGCTGATATTTTCATTATTGTGATGCAGCAAATTAACCAAACTTCTTATAGCGAACACTTTCTTGTAACGAATTCTCTGCTGGCCCCACAGGGGTTCGTTAAAATGAAGTTATACTGTATTTCTCATGTTCTCATGCTAAGATAAAAAATAAGGAAAATAGGTCGCGCAAGAGAAGAGTGTTTTTAGGCCTAGATTTAAGGCATTGTCTGCATTGTCTGAGAAAACTAGGAACGGTTGTTAATTGGTATGCCAATGGTGGTCCTAATTTTAAGTTCCAATGCAATATCAAATTTGAGTATTCTGAGTACACTAAATATCCTAATAAACTAGAACTAATTGAAGCACCAAGCCATTTCCAATGACTCTACTAGAAACAGCAGGTGTTCAGTATCTCTCAGGCCCTAGACAATAAGCCATCATACAAAACTGATTAATTACAGATGCAGAAATCAATAATCAATTGTATTTTCAGGGTATTTGTGATGCTTCTTCATTAGCTGTACTTCTGAACAGGGGAAGTGAATTTTGGAAACATCAAACAGACTGCCATTTATTTTTAAACCATTTGCTCCCAAAATTATTTGCTAAAGTCACATGAAATAGAGTAGATTAAAAGAAGAGCAGCATTGAAGACATTTGTCAGTGGCTGAGACATCTTGTGACAATTAACTTTGAGGCCCAGAGACCTCTTGAGTTTCCCAGTTTCAAAGCAGGCTCGAGGACAACAGAGTTAAAAACTCTTCAATCCAGTATGTCCTAGAATAATTTTTTTTCTTTTGTAACAAAAGAAACCCTTTTCCCAAAAGAATGTGCCTGCTAGCACAAGAGCAGATTATGAATTAGCTAGAAATCCCCCATCTGGTGGAGAATTCATCAGAGTTTTCTCAAAGACAAACTGATCCCATTTTTGTGTGCTCTTTACATTACTTGCGACATGCTTTAAAACCAAGATCCTCTTGGCACCTGAAGAGAAGAATTCTGCCAGATTTCAGTAGATGGCTGCAACTTAGGAATCAGAACAGACTCATGTTCAGAAGGGGTCAATTATGAGTCAAGTGTGGGTTAGACATTCAAATATAAAATAGAAAGGACTGGAAATCTGGATTAGCCTTTTAAGAATAGTGAGAGCAAGCTATCCAATTGGCTTTAAAATCCTACAATAGCAGGGCACATCAGTTTGATGATCCATGGGGTCCCTTCCAATCTTATGACCTATGTTTAAAAGCCTGGCTAAAGTCAAGGTATATCACATCCACTGTTTTCCCTGCATCCACAGAGCTAGTCATCTTATTACAGAAGGCAAGCATGAATATACCTTGGTGAATCCATGCTGACTTCCAGACCCAGCCAGGCTGGGGTCCAACTCCATGTTCCTTTGGCTGCTAGGAGGGCATGGTTCAGTGCAGCCATGGCACAGAAGTGGGATTGGGCCCTGCCCCAGCCAGGTCTGGGACACTCTGTGGTCCAGGGGCACATGGGGTGGGGCAGTGGGTTGGGGGGACAGCGCAGAGTGGGTGGGGGAGTACAGTAGATCCTGGGGTGACCTGTAGTTCCAAAAAATGATCTCCACCATAAAAAGGTTGGAGACCACTGGTTTAATGAATGTTACCTGAAGTCTAGTTTTACCTATTTACTTGTTTTTAAAAACACGTCAAATGGAAACAAACAACTTTTCTCTATGTGGAACAAAATATTTTGTTTGACCCAAAACATTTTTTTAGTTGTTTGGCAAGAAAA
>NW_017729032.1:174867826-174884484 GCF_001723915.1 Gavialis gangeticus
AGCGCAGAGTGGGTGGGGGAGTACAGTAGATCCTGGGGTGACCTGTAGTTCCAAAAAATGATCTCCACCATAAAAAGGTTGGAGACCACTGGTTTAATGAATGTTACCTGAAGTCTAGTTTTACCTATTTACTTGTTTTTAAAAACACGTCAAATGGAAACAAACAACTTTTCTCTATGTGGAACAAAATATTTTGTTTGACCCAAAACATTTTTTTAGTTGTTTGGCAAGAAAAAATGAAAAATTTTCACTGTAGATTGTTTTGAACTGAAATATTTTTGGTTCAGTCACCAAACCAAGCAATCCTTTATTTGCATAGCCCTACATCAGTCTCTATTTACAGAAATTCTAATCATAGAATCTGCGAACAGGAACAACACAGGCCTAATTCTATACTCTTGACTTCACACTGACTTGTAACAGCCAATCAAGATAACACAGTTGTAATGATGAAAAAAAAAATACAATGCAATGGAGTAGAGAACCTGACAATCCCACAGCAGGAACAACAAACAGCAGTGATTAGTCACAACCAACAGTTGGCAGAAAACCACAAGGGCTAACATTTTCTTCCTTAAAATAATACAAAAATCAAGTCAGTCCTCATTTCTGTAGCCTAATGAAGATATGTTGTAGATCTTGAAAACATACAAAATTTTGCAATGCTCTGGCCATGCTGAGAGTTAAAGTGATATAACTCCTGTAGTGTGGATGCTTACATATCGACATATAAATATAGTTTATTCCTATATGACGTGTTCCCATAAGCTATGTTGGCACCTTTGATTGAACCTAAAAAAACACATCCTTAATCAGCATTAATTCAAAATCTGTGTATAAACAAGGCCTATAGCCTTGCCTACATGTAGGGTGGTAGTGGTATAAACTTAAATCATCTTTAAACTAATAGGCTGCATCCACACAAGGAGAGGCGTGCATTTGCGGTAGCATAAATAATAGCATCACAAATTTGTGCCCCTATTTTTTGCTGCAATGCACACCTCTACTTATGTGGTTTGGAGCTGCTCCATGTGCTGCAAAAGGGGGATTGGCTAGGGCACAGGGTACCTTAGTATGGGGGTAGCCAGCAGGCAGACCCCATGCTGAGGCACCCTGTGGACCAGTGAGCCAGGGAATGGCATGTGGAGTGGTAGCTCCTGGGGCTGCCTGCTTCCGTGTATCAAGGCATACTGTGTCCCAGCCAGCCAGGGAGCAGCTGACTGGGGCACAGAGTGCCTCAGTGCGGGAGCTCCACAGTGCACAGAGGCAGGGGAACAGGCAGCTGCCTACAGCTGAGTATAGCCCTAGCAGCTGCCTATTCCCCCATCTCCACATTTGTTCCAGCACACTGCACTTTTTTCTGCGCCAGTTTTTTTTTTTAGGGTTGTTTTGCTACAGGGAAATTCCAGTAGCAAATTTTGCCCCAGCACTGCAAACAGTGCATGGTTTAACATGCAATACATGTGGTTTGTGGCACTGCACAGAGGTTTGCAGCAGTGGCGATGTGTGGGAGGTGCACCCCCTGAGAGTGCTGGTGCACCCCCTGACTGGCTGCGTTCACCACTTAGGTGGTGACCAGGTGGGGCAGGTGAGAGCACTGGTGCTCCTCCTGCAAGTACTGGCCGATCATTGCAGCTGCTCCCAGAAGCAGCCGCAGCCACTCCCAGAAGCGGCTGGTTTGCAGCCCATGGTTTGCAGCGCCACAAACTGTACGTGCCTGCACATTTGGATCTTGCCATACTGTTCAGCCGGTGTATGGACATTCATCTTAAAGTAGGAAAGGAGCATCTAATCTTTTCTACTTGTCTTTTTAAACTTAACCAAAATTAACTGTTCTTACAGCAAACTAAGTTTTCACACTACCTTTTGCACAGGTTTAAGTGTACCAGTTCCAATTGCACAGGTATGACTTTATCCTTTAAACAAGACTTTGCTCCCAAAGTGTTTCTTTTATACTTACACACAGCAACTGTAAATTGACATAGCTCTGATTCATGAATAATTCAAGGTAGGAAATGGGTATATTTGTTTATTATTATTGTTACTATGAATGGTTTATGAAGATCCACATATCACCATCCTGATAGGGCTGTTGTCAATTGATCAGAAGGGCAATTAACTCATGGAAGTTCTCCTGTTCTTGTACATTGACCTTTTATTTTATCATCACCTTTAGTTTGTATTCTGACTGATAAAGCGACCTGTAATTGTAATTCAGGGGGGTGTCATGAAGATGATGCCTAAGTACATGTCAACTTTATTTTTGTAATGGACTTCTCCAAAACTGTTTACATGTTCTCTATCCTGTATCAAATGGTCCAGAGGATCATGATCTGCCTGGCCAGTTTCCTTTTGGGTCACACCAAAATAGGGACTGAAGAGAGACAGAAACTGGCTTATAGGAGCCAGCTCTGGCAATAACGTGAAATATCAAACACTTTACATATAGTCCTACTCAGGCTTAAGAAGGTACTGAAGATTACTGGTAAAAGTATCAGACATATGACAAAAACAGTTTGTATTTTTTAGAATAAATATGTAATTCAGTGGCATATTTTATAAGTGAATATGAGGTATGGGATTAGGAAAATAAAATGGGGAATGCTAGCTAACTTACGATGTTTCCCTACATTATTTCCTCCAATAGTTGCAACTTAATATTAGGGATGCACACTGATAAAATAATAGAATCATAGAAAATTAGGGTTGGAAGGGACCTCAGGAGTCATCTAGTCCAACCCCCTGCTCAAGGCAAGATCATCTCCAACTAGTTCATCCCAGCCAAGGCTTTGTCTAGCTGTGTCTTAAAAACCTCCAAAGATGGAACTTCCACCACCTCCCTTGGGTAACCTGTTCCAGTGTTTTACTACCCTGCTAGTAAGAAAATTTTTCCTATTATCAACCTAAACTTCCTTTACTGAAATTTGAGACCATTGCTCCTTGTTCTGTCATCTGTCCGTGGTCAGACCCAGAGGGTAGTAATTGATGGAAGTCAATCATCATGGTGCCCTGTGACCAGTGGGGTCCCCCAAGGCTGTGTCCTTGGACCCATATTGTTCAACATCTTCATTAATGATGTGGACATTGGAGTCAGAAGTGGACTGGCCAAGTTCACCGATGACACCAAACTTTGGGATACAGCATTCACACCAGAAGACAGGTGGGTGATCCAGGCTGACCTGGACAGGCTCAGCAAATGGGCGAACAAGAACCTGATGGTGTTTAACACTGAAAAATGCAAGGCTCTCCACCTTGGGAGGAAAAACCTGCAGCATCCTTATAGGCTCGGCAGAGCTACGCTGGCTAGCACTATGGAAGAAAGAGACTTGGGGGTCCTCATTGACCACAAGATGAACATGAGCCTGCAATGCGATGCTGCAGCTAGTAAGGCGACCAAAACGCTGGCTTGCATCCATAGATGCTTCTCAAGCAAATCCCAGGTCGTCATTCTCCCCTTGTACTTGGCCTTGGTGAGGCCGCAGATGGAGTACTGTGTTCAGTTTTGGGCCCCACAATTCAAAAAGGATGTGGAGAAGCTTGAGAAAGTCCAGAGAAGAGCCACGCGCATGATCAGAGGTCAGGAAAACAGACCTTATGACGACAGGCTGAGAGCCATGGGGCTCTTTAGCCTGGAAAAGCGCAGGCTCAGGGGTGATCTGATGGTAACCTATAAGTTTATCAGGGGTGACCACCAGGATCTGGGGGAACGTTTGTTCACCAGAGCGCCCCAAGGGATGACAAGGTCGAATGGTTATAAACTACTGGAAGACCGTTTCAGGCTGGACCTAAGGAAGAATTTCTTTACTGTCTGAGCCTCCAAGGTCTACCAGCCTGCCATTGGAGGTGGTTCAAGCACCTACACTGAACACCTTCAAGAGCAAATTGGATGCTTATCTTGCTGGGATCCTATAACCCCAGCTGACTTCCTGCCCTTTGGGTGGGGGGCTGGACTTGATGAACTTCCAAGTCCCTTCCAGCCCTAATGTCTATGAAATCTATGAAATCTGCCACCACTGAGAACATCCTCTTTTGAGCCCCCCTTTAGGTAGCTGAAGGCTGCTATTACATCTCCTCTCAGTCTCCTCTTCTCTAGACTAAATAAGTCCAGTTCCCTCAGTCTTTCCTCATAAGTCATGTCCTGCAGCCCCCTCACCAGTTTTGTTGCCCTCAGCTGGACCCTCTCCAATTTGTCCACATCCTTTCTATAGTGGGTGTCCCAAAACTGAACACAGTACTCCAGGTGTGGCCTCACCAGTACTGAATAGAGGTATGTTTCAGCTGTGAGTTCCTGACTCAGGAATGACTCCCCCCCCCCGCCCCCCTGCCCTGCCTAAACCAGAACTGATCAGAAGAAGGGCTTACAAAAAGCAATGAAGATGCAATGGGAGACACACCTAAATCCTTCCAGACAAGGGTGACAGGATTGAGGCAACTCCCCTAGTCTCATTTGCATCAAAGATGGGACAGGGAAGCACCTCCATTAGCATTCAGGATGGAGAACAGAGATTCCAAGTCAAGGACTGCACTGAAGCAGGGGAGCGCTGCATGATGGGGGATCTCTGCTCCAGTTGTTAATCAACCCACACCTGCACACACCCAGCCCAACATTTATCAGACCAATTCTAGCGATGTATCCTTTATTGGTACCCAAAATACTGAATCTGCCTGATTGCCTTGTGAGTTCCCACGGGGTAACACTGCTCATAGCCAGGAATGATCAGTTCCTATTGTCCAGCATAAAGAAAACAACTTTGGTATACTCACTTGAGCCATCATTTACCCATAAATAAATCCAGTGTTCTCCCTTAAACCATTGTTGTTTCCCTAAAAGAACCCCTACCCAAGCTCAAGTTTCTGTTCTGGTGCTTGGATCCAAATGCTGCACCAGTTGCACAGGGACTTCACCTTCTCCTTTTTCTGTCTGGAATATCTTCACTGATTTGCTTTGCCTCTCTCAAGCACTCTGGACCCTAAGCTGAGCAGCTTGTCTATGAGGTTCAAACTTCACTAAGTGGTGAGACTCCAACTTTCCCTCTCTCTCTTGTTCTCTCTTACTCCAGGCATAGCTTTCTAAACCTGACTTTTGTTGATCACACTTAAGCTAGATTTCCCCACATACCCCATTGAAATGGTGTAATATTATAACTGTTTAATTTGTTTATCCCCCCCTTGTATAGCTATTACTACTAGTAGCATTATAATTTTCATATACTTGGCAATAAAATAACTTTTATGGTCAAGCTTGTTGCCATACTCTCCCACCGAATCTTGTTTACCTTTTCTTTTCCTTGACTTCCCCGGTTGCTCTGCAGCAATGCACCTCTTACTTAATACAAAGATCCCTGTAACGCCCCAAAATCGTGTGGGGTCTGCTCATCAAGGGGGTTACTACCTGGACAATTTTGGTAAGATACTGGGGACGGGGAGGGGGAAGTTCTGAGTCCATGGCATATGACGGTGTCAGCTTGGAAGTGCTGATTAACCCTGCCTGCTCAGATGTGCTCTGTTAACGTGTATGAACAACATGTGTCCCCAGTGGCTGGGGGGACATGGCAGCAGTGGGAACATGCGTGGTGGCGTTAAGTGGGAGCTCCCACAGATGCCACTGGCACTGTCAGCAGCCGGGGTAGGGGGTGGAGAGTGCCAACCAGGGGTCAGTGACTACCTGCAGATGCCGCTGGGAGCAGCAGCCAGAGGTGACCACCCACAGGCGCCACCGACAGTGTCAATGTGCCTTTTTAAAGGGGCTGCACGTGCACCTTCGTGTACCCTCTACACATCACCCCTGTTAGTGTGTGTGTGTGTGTGTGTGTGGCTGAAGGAACCGAGCCCTGTTGAAATTAAGCTACATTGGAGGTGGGGACTTGCAGAAGAGAGACATAGAGCTCCAAAGACAAACACAAGTAACATAAGCAGTATATTGGTAGAATTACAGAGACCCCAGAAATGTAGATCTAATAAATGAGCACACCCCAAAGTGACAGGCAAATCTGGTAACAATAGAGGGGAATAATCACTTTCCTTGATCTGCTGGCAACATTCCTATTGATACATCCCAGTATGCTGTTAGCCTTCTTTGCAACAAGGGCACACTATTGGCTCATATTCAGCTTATTATCCACTGTAACCCTCAAGTCCTTTTCTGCAAAGCTGCTGCCCAGCCAGTCATCCCCCAGCCTATACTGGTGCATGGGGTTGTTCTGTCCTAAGTGCAGGACTTTGCACTTGTCCTTGTTGAACCTCATGAGTTTTTTTTGGCCTAATCCTCCAACCGTCTATAGACTCACTAGGGGGGACCAGAAAGGTTTGGGGGAGACGCTGTTTCCCCTAGCGCCCGCTGGCATAACAAGGAGCAATGGGCACAAGTTGATGGAGAGGAGGTATAGATTGGACAGCCGCAACAACTACTTCACAGTTAGGGCGGCTAGGAGCTGGAACCAACTTCCAAGGGAAGTGGTGCTGGCCCCTACCCTGGAGTCTTTAAGAAGAGGCTGGATGCCTACCTGGCTGGACTCATTTGAGTCCCGTTTTTCTCTTTTGGGGTTTTTTGTTGTTCTCCCACCCTGGCGGGGGGTCGGGCTAGAAGATCTACTAGGTCCCTTCCGACCCTTAATCTATGAATCTATGAATCTATGAATCTATGAAACTTGTTTAGGTCACACTGAATCCTAGCCCTGCCCTCCAGCATATCTACTACTCCCCCGCATCTTGGTGTCATCTGCAAACTTGCTGAGGGTGCACTCCATGCCATCTTCCAGGTCACTGATGAACACATTGAACAAAACTGGCCCTAGGACTGACCCCATGGGCACTCCACTTGATACTGGTTGCCAACTAGACATTAATCCATTGATTATTACGCTTTCAGCCTGATGCTCCAGTCAGTTTTCTATCCACCTTACAATCCATTCATCCAGCCTGTACTTCTTTAGTTTGCCTGCGAGAATGGAGTGGGAGACTGTATCAAAAGCCTTGCTAAAATCAAGGTATATCACATCCACTGGTCTCGCCGCATCAACAGATCCAGTCACCTCATCATACATGGCAATCAGGTTGGTCAGGCATGACTTGCCCTTGGTGAATCCATGATGACTGTTTCTAATCGTCTTCTCCTCCAAGTGCTTAGAAATGGATTCCTTGAGGATCTGCTCCATGATTTTTACAGGGACTGAGGTGAGGGTGACAGGTCTGTAGTTCCCTGGATCCTCCTTTTTCCCTTTTTTAAATATGGGCACTGTTTGCCCTTTTCCAATCATCTGGGACCTCTCCTGATTGCCATGAGTTTCCAAAGATGATGGGCAATGGCTCTATAATCTCATCAACCAACTCCCTCAGCACCCTCAGGAGCATCCCGTCCAGCTCCATGGACTTGTATATGTCCAGCTTTTCTAAACGGTCCCTGACCTGTTATTTTGCTACTGTTGGCAGCACACCTCCTCCTCGAACTGTGCTGCCTGGTGCAGTAATCTGGGAGCTGACCTTGCTTGTGAAGACTGAGGCAAAGAAGGCACTGAGCACTTCAGCCTTTTCTGCATCCTCTGTCACAAGGTTACCTCCCACATTCAGTAAGGGACCCACACTTTCCCTGATCCTCCTCTTGCTACTGACATACTTGTAGAAACCCTTCTTGTTACCCTTCATGTCCCTTCGTAGCTGCAACTCCAGTTGTGCTTTGGCCTTCCTGACTTTATCCCTGCAGGCACGAGCAATGCTCTTGTACTCTTCCTATTTATTTGTCCAAGTTTCCACTTCTTATAAGCTTCCTTTCTATGACTTAGTTTACTGAAGAGTTCTCTGCTAAGCCAAGCTGGTATTCTGCCATACTTGCTAGTCTTCCTGTGCATCAGGATTGTTTGTTCCTGAACTCTTGGTAAGGCTTCCTTAAAGTATAGCCAGCTCTCCTGGACTCCTCTCCCCCTCAGACTGGCTTCCCAGGGATCCTGCCTGTGAGTTCCCTGAGTGAGTTGAAGTCTGATTTTCTGAAGTCCAGGGTCTTTACTTTGCTGCTCTCCATCCTTCCTTTTCTCAGGATCCAGAACTCAATCATCTCGTGGTCACTGCTGCCCAAGTTGCCATCGACTACTATGTTCCCCACCAATTCTTCCCTGTTTGTGAGCAGCAGGTCAAGAAGAGCACAACCCCTATTTGGCTGCTCCTGCACTTGCACCATGAAGAAGTCCTCAAAACACTCCAAAAAAATTCAGAATTAACTGTGCACTGCTGTATCGCCCTCCCAGCAGATGTCAGGGTGATTGAAGCCCCCCATGAGAATCAGGGCCAATGATTGGGAAACTTCTACCAAGTGACTGAAAACAGTCTCATCCACCACTTCCTCCTGGTCTGGTGGTCTATAGCCAACCTCCACCATGACATCACCCTTGTTGCTTCTCCCCTCTGACCTAACCCAGAGACACTCAACAGGCCTATCTCCAGCTTCATACTGGAGCTATGAGCAATCATGTGGCTCTTTTACATAAAGTGCAACTCCTGCTCCTCTTCCCCTGCCTGTCCTTCCTGAACAGTTTGTACCCATCCATGACAGTACTCCAGTTATGTGAGCTATCCCACCAAGTCTCTGTTATTACAATCACATCATAGTTCTGTCATTTTGAATGTTTCAACATTTCAAAATGTTGAAAGTGTCACCATGGAGATAACTAATTGGTATTTTATCTCATAATTTTATTATGGATCTTATACAGAAAACTGATGAAGGCATCTGAAGGTGTTAATTTCAAGAGTGACTTTTAGTGACAGTCAATGAAATTAGGAACCAAATTGACTCTGAAGAAGCCTAAACTAGACTTAAGCAGAATCTCAGTGCCTACCATATTTACCTGAATCCAAGACAATGTTTTTCCCCCAGTCAACACATGGAGGGGGTGGGGGTGGGGACTGGGGGAAGTGTCATCTTGGATTTGAGTACTAGCTGTAGCAGATGACTGTTGTGGCCTTGGCTCTGGGCCTAGGGTGTAGGAACTCCAGATGCTTATTCTGTTAATTGGGCAACCTTCCAAGGGCAAGATAACTAAATTTTAGGTCTTTTGACTAAGAAATGAAGACTCATAAACCACAATAAAAATACTTGGCTATCCAAAATACAAGGGCCTTGCAATGCCTAAATACATTTAAAATTCTAACCCTTAGCTACAGTTAAAGATGGGACTATGTTTTTGGTTTCTGTTTATAAATCACCTAACAAAATGTAGCTGTGATACCTGATGGTAATACAAATAAACTGTATTAAGTGACAAAGTGAGAATCTCAGCCTTCATGTTTAAGGCTCTAGTCTTTATGGTAGCAGAGAAGAGTTAGAAAATAAAAACCCTAGCAGTGGCAATGCATAGGAGGTGCACAGGGTGCACGTGCACCCCTTGAGAGCACTGGTGCTCCCCCGAGAGTGAATGCTCTCGGCTTAGGTGATGAGCGGGGGGGAAGACAGAGAGCTGCTGCCTCTCCCCCCCAAGCACTTCTGGGCTCGGCATCCGGTTGTGGGGGACCCCCCCTTGTTTGGTGATCAGCCGCAGGGGGACCCCCTCCCACCACCGACACCACCATGGCCACCTGCGGACAGTCCCTGTTTGGCCTGCCGTCACCACTGACACCTGCATCATTGCCTACAGGTGGTCACCATGCCCCTCCAGCCTCAGGAGACACGTGTCGCCTAGGAACCCTAGTATTCAAAATCATAAGGAAAAACAAAGTACCTAAAATAATAGAGTTTTTAAAAGTTTTCTGTTTTTTAAACTACTTGTATTTTTGCTTCCTGGTTCGTGATTAATGAATATATGAGGTTAATTTTTTCCTGTACTATAGTGATTGTTAAGTGCCTGGGGACCTTTAAGATGAAAGGCATTACATGACAATGAGATCTCCTGGCAGTCAGTGTGCTAGAGGCAATATCGCCTCTAGCACACTGACTGCTTGTACTTTTAGACCAGCACAGCTACAACCTTTATCCAGTGAGATCTCTTTATATTCATGGAGAAATAACTTCTGTCTATGGGCTGTTTTTGTCCCTTTGGTTGTCTCTGTAGCTCCCTGGATTCTACTTACTTTTGGTTGCCTTTCTAATGCATCACTCTCTTCCTGAGCTACTTCCAAATTCACCAGAGAAAATAAACAAATTCTTAATTTACTGTATTCTGCCACACCTATGCTTGTTCCCTGGGTTAAAAAACACCTTTCTAAAGGTCACCCTTTCTAAAGGCCACCCATTGTTTCTGTTGACCCGTTTGAACTCTTTTCAGTTTAGTTATGTGGTCACCACTAAAATTACTCCATTTAAATGTTGTTCTCAAAACCTCTTTGAAATGGTAATCCTGGGTTGGTGTCTCTCTGTAGCTTAATTGCTTGATTGCTCTAACTAAATTCCTTTGAAATATTTCATTTGCAAAATAAACTAGTCAACTGCAAGTATAGTCCCATTGTTATCTCTGAGTGATAACCTGCAGATTTTTTGAAGTGTTAATAGCTTAAGTGGTCAAAGCTCTCAGACCTTGTAGCCTTTAAAGCAGGTAAAAATTAACCCTTTACCTCTCTGATGTGCACCTAATATTTTAATTAAAGCCTCCCTATTAAACTTTTTAGGTTTTTGGATACTAATTCATTCTGTATTTCTGGCATACCTGTTCTCATGAAAGACAGGAAATAGGGAATTGCTCTATTGGTTTTCCTGTTTGAACAAAATCACTGTTTTAGAAACACAACCAAGTTGGAGGCGGAAATCTTGTTTTTTTAACCTTATCTGGCAGCTGAAAAGCTGTATTGAGCATAATGTATGGCACACATAAATGGACAGGCAGTACAAACTGGTCTTAAGACTCAGGGAAGCCTACGGTCATTTCATATCTTGGCCATGCATGTGTAACCTTGGGCAAGATACTGCCTCTTGCCTCAGTTTTCCTAACTGTAAATATCCAGCCTTTCCTTGTAAAGTGTATAAAGTCTATGGATAAAAGTTTATATGAGATCTAGGTATTATTTTTAACTTGAGTTTGAAGAGGGGATGCAGATCTAGTAGGGGGACCTTCCCCTGGAAAATATTTTTGACAGTAATTGCCTTTATGTGCAATCTGGCCCACTTAAAAAATATAATACAATACTGTACAATACAGTACAATACAATACAATACTTCCATGTATTCATATGTGATCATCTCACCACAGGTTTGGTGAAGGGCAGCTGGAACCAGGACAGTATTCAGAAAGGGATTATTGCTTCCCATGCTGCCAGGCCCACAGTACCCAGGTTCTTAGGGTGAGGGGCTCCCGCTGGCTGGGATGCAGATCTGCTGATGCCCCTTCCCCTCCATCCAGTGGCCCTCTACATAGAGGCACCCTGGCCAAGGGCTAGGGCCCCCACCATGCATGGGCTGCACCCCAAGTGTACCCCTGTTGAGAGTCTCCCAGGCATGTTGCAATGAGCTGTTTCAGTGCTCTGAGGGTTGCCCAACCCACTACTGCTGCTGATCATGATGGTTCCCTGTGTGCAGCTAAAAACCTGACACAGGGCCCTGACCTTTGAGGACACTTCAGGCAGACCCACACTTCCCCTCAATGTGTGCTGCTACCTGGAGAGGTATTTCTGCCTATGCTATGTGTCTGACCCTTGTGGCCAAAGAGGAAATTGTTGCTGCCATTGACAAGTTTCTCCACAAGTGACAGGCCCCTGACTGACTCCCACCTCCCTGAGTGTTGGCATGGGGAGACTCCAGAAGACAGGGGTTGGAACTTGGCCAGGCAGGTTGGAGAGGTGGGTGAGCTGGTGCTGGTATAGGCAGCCATGATTCCCCCTCCTCCCTGGCACTCTTCCCTGTGCAGGGCTTACTGTATGGGTGTGGCAGGCACTCCCAGTGGTCCAACTTGTTTCCCAGCTGTAGTGAGGTGGTCCTGTTGGCCAAGGCATCCCTGGGTACTGAGGCACAGTGCCTGGATGCCCCATCCCATAAGGAGCTGGAGCTGGTGTGCAGAGGGGCCATCCCCACTCTTTCCTCTTCATCAGGGGTCCACTGGAGTAGCCAGGGTAGGTGGTGGCCTGAACAGCCCAAGCTGCTGGGTGAAGCCAAGGGCATGGAGTGCATCAAGAGCTGGTGCTGGAGCCCCAAAGGGCCCTCCCTTGGAGAGTCCTTCTGGTCCACAGGAACTTGATTCAGGTTACAGCAGGCCACCCATGCTGGAGAACACATGCCAGGCCTCGCTAGGTCCAGCATCCGGTTCAGCTCCCTCATGAAGAGGATGCTTCTGTGCACAGCCCTGGACCACCTGTTGTGGTCCATCATGTGGACCCAATGCACCCTCATGGACTTGTTCTTGATGCATTACTGTTTTCTGGAGTACTTGTGTCCACACTCCTGCATATATGTGGCCACTGGCCCTTGTCACCCAGCTGAATTGCTGCTGTATCTCAATGTACCCCCAGATTGCAATGAGCTCCATGGTCTCTTTGTGGATCCAGCTGGGCCCCCACCCTTGGTGTCAGAAGGTGGGAAGCCTAACATGGTGGAAGCAGGCAGGGCCCTCAAGGGATCAGGCCCAGGGTCTGGGTGGTAGCATGGGTTGCAGGTACCCACAGTGGTGGGACAGTACCTGGGAGGCAGGCTCTGGCTGGTAAGAGTCTTGGGGGCCAGGCCCAGGGGCCAGCTGCCAATGCTGGGTGGCATGTGCCCATTGCTGTGGGGCACAGTGCCCGGGGAGCAGGCTGAGACAGGCAGAAGTATCAGGGTGGTGCATGCCTGCTGCCATGGAGCACAGTGCCCAGCAAGTAGGCTCTGCCCAGCAGGAGTCCCTGGAGTCAGGCCCAGAGTCCGGGGGTGCAGCTTCACCCAGCATATGCCCCCGGCTGTGGGGCACAGTGCCTGGGGATGGGGCACGGTGCAGAGGCATGGTGCAGGCTCTGCCCAGCAGGGTTCCCAGGGGTTAGGCAGCATCACTTGGCATGTGCCTCCAGCAGAGGAGACAGTGCTCAGAGGGAAGGTTGAGACAGGCAGGGAGCCCAGGGGTCAGGTCTGGGGTCTGGGTCACTGCATCAGGCATCTGAGGAGTTGCCCATGCCACCTGGCTACAGAAGCTGCTGAGCCACATGGCTCAGCAGCAAGCAGGAGGCTGGCCCCCTGATGGTGAGGTTGACCAGACAATTTGCACTCATGTCACTGTCTAAAGGAATTCAAAGCTCCATCGAGTAGTACTTGCACTGCTGGATAGTCCTGAAAGATACTTTACATTAATTGACTGTGTGCTAATTGCTGTGCACATGTAGATGGTGATGCTTTACTGTGCATTAAATTAGTCTAATGTCCAGTAAAGTGCATGTGTAAATGCACCCACAGACTGGTTAAAATGCTTTTCTTAATGAGGACATATGTCACAGGAAGAGCAGCAGCATAGATATGTCTTGGCAAATTGGGCTTCATGAGAATGAATGATGGCTGATATAAAATGCTGCATTTGTTTCCATTTTCTGAGGGAAAACATTTTAGAACAATGAAACTTAACATTAAACATAAATAGAAAGGGAGAGAAGCACACAGAACAGGCCTCAGATGTTATTTCCCATATCCGAGAGCTGGAAGCTAGGGAAAGGCAAAGAGACTGGGCCCAGATCCAGATCCATAAAACACTTTTCTTCCTGCTAGAATTCAAAGGAATAAACACTAAGAAAAATCATCACCAGTTAAAATTCAGAGTGCACTGCTGTTAACTCCAGGGATTAACCATTTTCTACTCACACTGATACCAATTTTAAGTCATAGGAATTTAATTTTTTTCTAGTTGTTTTAGCATTGCTTTTAGATGCATTTACTATTTGATATGAACTTGAACCCAATGCCCACTGAAATCATGGAAAAGGGGCCCATTGACTGCAGTAAGCTTTCAGTTGTGTCATTTGAACAAATACAGAGAGAACACTTGACCTAGAAACAGAAGGCACGTCTTTATTGCCAAAGGACCAAGCTAGCAGTGTCACAGTAAAGTACTACATGTCCACTACACCTAAAAACAGAAGTTACCTTAGTGTAGTGTGGGGGCATATGTAGGGTGACCATGTTATTTTTAGGAAAAAGCTCAGCAGTCCCAGGCTGTGCTTGTAGCACTGTTTTCAGGAACATGCAGCCATGGTTTGGGGGCCAGGCTGGGGCTCACGAGGGGAGGAGGGAGCTAGACACTCTGTTGTGATTTGATGGCCCTCAAGGGACCAGCCCAGGACCTAGCCCAGCCCTGGACTGTGTGGAGCTGCAGGGCACACCTGGGCCATCCAGGATGAGGTAGGTGTTGCAGCCCAGGGCTGCTCAGCTAGGCAGCTGTCTCCAGGGTGCAGGGGCTGGCAGAGCCAGGGCTGCCCTAGGATGTGCTGCACAGGAATGAGAGGGGCCAGGGTACTGTGGGCTTGTGAGGTGCTAACTGGCTATGCTGGGGATGGGCTGGGGCCTTCACAGAGGATGGCTGAGCCCAGGCAGGGGTGGTGGTGTCTGCTAACACCCAGGGAGGGTGGCAGCTGTGGCACACTGAGGTTTGTGACACACACTGCCCCCCCTGAACTTCCACCCCCCCCCCCAACATGGATGCACATAAGTCTACACACAGCCCCAAGCCCACAGCTCCCAGAAGCCCTGCTGGAGAAGTGGGCTGGGGCAGGACAGCACAGAGGCCTGCAGCCAGCATCCATCCCCATGCACAGAGACTGGACTATGCTAGGAGCAGCTCCTGTGTGGGGCCCCCGGGCTCTATCAGCCCATGCTGCATAGTAGGGCTGTGCAAAGCTTCAGTTGCTGATTTGATTTGGAGGAGATTTGGCCCAATTTGGCAGCCGAATCTCCAAATCCGAATTGAATCAGGAGACCCTTTAACGTCTCTGGATCAAATCAGAACCCTCTGAATGGATTCAGAGAGATTTAATGATTCGGACATAGACACAGCTTTAAATGTTTTTTTGCATACCTCAAGGTACCAGGCAGCTTGTGAAAGCTGTGATGCTGGGGAAGATGGGGCATCCCACAGGAATGTGGGGGTGTCCCCAGCACATTCAGTGGTGGACCCGGAAGCACTTCTGGTCCACTTCCGGGTCCACCACAGAGCGTGTGGGGGACCCCCCGACCCCCTGGCTTGTCGACTGGTGCCTCCTGGGTCTGGAGGGCCACCTGGGGTCTCCCTGTGGCTGATCACTGAGCCAGGGGACACAAGGGGGTCCACCACCAAGCATGCGGGGGCCCCCCCCAAGCTCCTGTGGGACGTTCCATCTGTCCCAGCATCACAGTGTTCACAAGCTGCACCTGGTACCTCGAGGTGTGTAGAAAAAACATGTAAAACTGTGTCTATGGCCAAATCACTGATTCTCCAAATCAGCAATGAATTGAATCACTGTCCCCCAAATCAGGCTGAATCCAAATCCAAATTGAATATGGCCTGCTTTGCACACCCCTAGATAGCCACGAGGCACATCCCACTGTGCCACTGGCAGCTGTCTCAGGCCACCACATGCAGACCAGACCTTGGAAATGGCAAGAACAGGGCATGAGGCTGCCAGTGATGGGTGGCCATCCCGGCTCACCCTACTCAGGTGCCTGAGGCTTGATCCTGGACCCGTTCCCCCTGTTCACCCTACCCTAGTCAACCCCTGCCCCAGGAAGGAGAAGTAGTGCTCAGCCCAGCCTGCTTCCCTGTCACCCAGGAGGGGCTGGACTGGGCACATGTGGGTGGGATGGTGCCAATCCAGGACCAATTGCTTCAATTCTCAATAACCAGCTGGCATGGCCTGTGAAATCTGGGACTGTCCCAGGCAAACCAGGACTTATGGTCACCCTAGGTACATGCCAGTAAGCACTTAGGCAGCTATATTGCATTTGTTTAGGGAGTTAGGATGCTTGGGGGGTGGGGAAGAGGGGTTGGCCTGCAGTAACATACCGAGGGTGGGTGACTAGGGCTGCTGCCTAGGGTGAAGAGACCACTGTTACACCTCAGGCAGGCTGTACTTCCTTGTGGTGCTCACTGGCATGTAACTGTACCCAGAGAATCCACTTGAATTCAAAAGGCAAAACTGTCACTGCCTTCAGTGATGCAGACTGAACCCAAAGTTGGCTCAGCAATGGCTCAGAGAGAGTCTGGTAATTCTCTGCCCCTGGTACATGTAAAATTCAGGGTAAAGCAGAGCATAGCTCTTCTTCCACATGGTTTCATAGTTCCATAGTTTCTAGGGTCTGAAGGGACCTGAGCAGATCATCTAGTCCAACCCCCTGCCATGGCAGGAAAGAGTACTGGGGTCAAACGACCCCAGCAAGGTGTTCATCTAACCTCCTCTTAAAAGCCCCTAGGGTAGGAGCCTGCACCACTTCTCTTGGAAGTTGGTTCCAGACCCTAGCTGCCCTGACAGTGAAGTAGCGCCTCCTAATATCTAACCTAAACCTACCCTCTGCCAGCTTATGACCATTATTCCTGGTCACTCCTGGCGGTGCTAGGGGGAACAGTGACTCCCCCAATGCCTGCTGATCCCCCCTGACTAGTTTATAACAGGCCACAAGATCCCCCCTCAGCCTTCTCTTTTGGAGGCTGAACAGGTTCAGGTCCTGTAGCCTCTCCTCATAGGGCCTGCCCTGCTGTCCCCTGATCATGCGAGTGGCCCTCCTCTGGACCCTCTCCATGCTGTCCACATCCCTCTTGAAGTG
>NW_017729032.1:174889484-174901637 GCF_001723915.1 Gavialis gangeticus
TGGTTGCCCCTAAGAATGCAGTCCCCTGCTGGCCCCTCCTGGATGTGTGCCAGAATAATTTTCTCGAACAGCTTGCCTAGGATTGAGGTAAGACTAACTGGCCTATAGTTTCCCGGGTCCTCCTTCATCCCTTTTTTGAAGATGGGAACCATGTTGGCCCTCTTCCAGTCCTCCGGCACCACACCAGAGCACCACGAGTGCTCGTAAAGCCGTGCCAGGGGTCTTGCAATGACCTCAGCCAATTCCTTTAGAACTCTAGGGTGGAGATCATCTGGACCGGCTGACTTGAATACGTTGGTGTTCATACTGAAAATATGAACTCATGCAAATGGATACTATATACTGGAGATGCTAGAAACCTGCTGCCCAGAAGTGAATCAAGGATTTATATAGCATTCTACAGGACCATCAACACTTGCAGGGAGTGTTATGTGTGAACAAGATATTTAGTGTAGACCCAGTATACCATCTTCACTTGCACCCATTGGAACACACCAGCACAAATTGTAATGAGACAGTTCTTAAGTATAGCTATACCTGTTGGCAAACATGAGGCTTCCCATGTTTCTGTTTGGGAGGCACAAATTCCAATGTCACAACAGACTTACAGGTAAGATGGATAAAGGGTAGGAGAGAGGGGAAAGCAAAGCAGAGGCAGCACAGTTTATTTTAACTGTTAATTTTTAGTCCATGCTTTAAGAAATAAATAGAACAAAACCTTTTCACAGCCTATAGCCTGTTGGATTTGACTCAAAACTTATTAAAATAGTGGAAAGATGCCCACTGACTTCAGCAACCTTGGATCACTCCTATAATAAGCATGGTTTCCAGGCTCACTTGATACTTGTTAGTTCTGGCAAGTTAGCTTGAGAAAGAAAACTTCTTAGCAGCAGGTCTCCTGCCATAATAGTTGAGGATGGTTGGGGTGTCATATAGACATTTTTAAAATGTTTAACTTATTTTATTTAACCTTTTGAAATTAGAAAATTTTGCAGTTGTGAATCTAATCAGCTACCTGATCACTCAAACTGGTAGATATTTTTGACAGGCCAACTTCTGTTCTTAATTGCAGGCCAGCTGCTGCTCTTACAGCAGTACATTGAACATCATTTTGCCCATAGAGTACGCATCCTGCGCACTACTACAGCCAAGGCTTGATTGGTTATCTCCTCCTTGTTAGACAGGCAACTACAAGGCAGCTTCTTTCCAGTTATGTCAATAGCGAGAGCACAGGGCATGCCACAAGTGGAAGTTTTCTGTAGCATATCATAAAACAGCAGCAGCAAATTATTTTATTTCACTGTTTAAATTTAGAATAATACAAATGTAGCCTATCAGTCTTTCTCAGAACGTATGGACATTTTCATAGATATAGATCTAGCCCTTTAATTCACTGAGGAAAAATAAGATATTCATTTCAATTAAAACTGCAGTGTTTCACTGACTCCACTCATTACAACTAAAAACTTAGATGAGACATTCATTAAGCCATAAATGCCAACAAACTCCAGTTCTAGCAAGCCAGGAAGTTTATAACAGTTTCCTGCATGGTTTTTCTAATCTCAGTCCTCTGTTCAACTCTTCCTTTTTGTGTGTGAAAAGAGAGCCTGAATCTAAAAAACTACAAAGTTCAGACTGCTGTGGTTTTGCTGGTTTAGATCTACATTTGCCCACGTCCTTCCAGGTTGAGAAGGACCCATCCACTACCATCCCCTAAAAAATCCTTGTGCCATCTGCAGACGTGCAAAGCTACAGGCAGAGAAGCTAGAGACTGTGCTGTTTGTGTGGAGTCTTTAATAACAGATACAGTTAGCAGGTCCACAACCTTAGTCAGAGTAGCAAGAAGTGGGCTGCACTGGGGAACAATAATCATCCCTTTAGTGCTTACAATGGGTTGAACTCACAAACACTTCAGACGAGCTATTAGTATCTACATATTATGGCTGAGAAAACTAACACTAGAGAGATGAAAATGACTTGCCAAGGTCCTCCCGCAAACCTGTGGTACAGCTAAGAGTAATACAAACCCAGGTCTTTGGAGGGTTTGGGTTTGACTGACTACAGCTGCATACTGAATGCAGTAGATATTTGATGCTCCCACCCTTTGCCCACAGCTATCTTCCCTGGCTTAGCCTCTCCTCACTTACTCTGTAATGAATTTCCTGGGAAGTAGGGAGGGAATTTCCCCAGTTGCACCAGTGATCAACATGAGATGCCCATGCAGCGATGTTTTTTCTCATGAGCGGACAAGGTTTAGCTCATTGTGAGGGCCTCTTTATAGGACAAAGTCATCACTGGATAAGAACTTTTTGGGACCACATTTTTCTGAGCAAATTTGCACTCTCCAAATGTGCAAACATGATTGCTTATCCCCTGCTCAGAATGCACTGGTGCATTAAGGGGTGAGTTGTTTTAAAAAAAGCAAACCTGAACCAGCACTATTAGTGACTTGTGTAGCATTCATGTGGTAGGTGTAGCCTTCCCTATCACTTGTGGTTTATATCCTGCCAGTGAGTTTTTCACCACAAGCCTGGGATTCCAAATGCAGAGCCAAAGAACAATAATCATGCCACGCAAGGCAAAGTGGATAGTTACTCCTAAAATAACATATTGCAGAAAAATCAGAGACCATACTACAGATTGTACCCACACTTCATCCATAAGCAGACTGTGATATCAGCACAGCGTGTAGCTGGGAGAACTGCAGAACCACCCACAAAGGGCAGAATATCCTGTGAAGTAGAAGGCATTTCTAGATTTCTGAATCCAGGAGATGAGTAAACCTACAGAACACAGAGCAAAAAACTAGTTGTGCATCTCAGCTGACCCCATTAGAAACTTATGAGACTTGAATTTCAGTCAGTTCCATAAAATCACATTGCAGCCTCATAATAATACTGTTCTTGGGAGACAGACCTCTTGTCTTTCATCACACATTTCATGTTGTCACAAATGTTTTACTAACAGCTTGCTCACACTCTAATTAGGGAGAGGAATTCAAGACTTCAGAGCCAGCCAAAAAGCACAAACTGAGATTCATGCATGCCACAGGCCTAACAAAACCAATAAGTCAGAGCTCACAGATCAGTTTTGTGCTGACTCCATGTATCTACTGAGGTTGACCTTGCTAGGTATGATTTTATAATGAGGATGGGTAGAAAGGTGAATGGCAAACTAAAAAGCCATGTGGTGGTGAACTTGAGACACAATATTTAATCACAGTATTTAAAACACAAATCTAAAATGTCTTGACCTGCTTGACCCACAAATTGCAGCACCCAAATCCAAAGGAGATTTTTTAAATCATTAGCCCAATTTCTTGGATGATGAGTGTCACCGAGACAGCACATGCTTTGGTGAAAAGCTTTAATAGCTGGAGTAATAATAGAGAGGTACATTCTGTATGTGGAGTACCTTGAGGGAGCTGATATTAGAGTTCTTGCCAATAATGACTATAACAATTAGCAAAAAATATTGTACATGCCAGTTAACAGAGATGGCAATTTCCAGAAAAAGCTTGTTTGCAAAATTTAGAGATTGTTGTTACAACACAGGAGTCAGTGGCAGGTCAAAAAAATAACAAACCAGCTGTATCTGGCTCACTGTTATGGAATTATTACACATTACCTGATCTGATGGAAATGAAAATAGTTCCTGTGCTTGAGAAATATTGTTCATAACATTATGGCAGTGGGTTTTTTTTCCCCTACTCCAAAACTCATCCTACTTAATAATTCTGTTTATAATTGAAGGAATTTTAGCTGATACAATCAGGGACATCAAAATCTTGAAAAGCTTAAAAATAAAAGATTGTTTGAAAGTGGGACATATGGAAGGGGATTATCTTTTTCATTAGCAAATGTAGATCTAAACCAGCAAAACCACAGCAGTCTGAACTTTGTAGTTTTTTAGATTCAGGCTCTCTTTTCACACACAAAAAGGAAGAGTTGAACAGAGGACTGAGATTAGAAAAACCGTGCAGGAAACTGTTATAAACTATTATTTGTGGAAACATGAAAGAGTTTAAATCTATGTTAAAAACGACCAAAAGAGGGAGATTTTAAGTCTAGGCTTAAAAGGTCCCAGTTCTTTTTTTTGTACCAAGGCACAGATGTTTTTAGTATGACATTATGTGGGAATTCTATAGCCCTCAGAGACATGAAAGATTATCCATGTCATACATACAAATGCTTTTCACAAGCATTTGAGAAGCACTTACACTACTTATAGAACTGAATTTCATAAGTAGGTTTTGAACATCAGATAAGCAGTGAATATGTAAGTGTTCAGAAAGCATTTTGCAATTCTTTATTCAAGCATAGTTAGAGACCAAATTATTTAAATAAGGAAAAGCTTGTTTTTTAAATGTCAAATGCTGTAAGTGCTTGGAACTGTTTGTTAATTGCCTCACACAGAATTGGCCTAGCTGGTGTAGAGTAGAAACATCTGGAAGCCGATAAGGAAATGCTTTATAAACATTTTGCAAATGCTTAAATGAGAACAGTATAATAGAGAATGGTTATCTCCAGTTCTGTATCTATTCTTGCCTTAAAGGTATAGAGAGTCTACAGAAAATAAACAACCACCTTAATAGCAATCTTTAAGGACAGTTTAAACACTGCCATGGCTGGAACTGTGTGAATAATTAACAACAGCAACCACAAAAAACCCTTTATCCCACAACTGCAGCTTCTCTGCTTGCTTGCAGATATTCATTTTGACCAAGAGATATTCTGCAAGCAGTACATAGTATCCTCAAATAGATTTATTATGCAAATGTGTTCATATAATAGTTATTTGAATTTTTTGATTCTACAAATTTACCTCATATATTTTAAAGTGGTCATTTAATTGTGATTGGTCAAGTAAGTAGCAAAATGTAATTTTTGTCCTTTGATTGGAAGACAATGCAAACTTTTAGGAAGCAAATAATCTTGTGTGAATTTGAAAACCAGCATCCAAAAATACATGTATGCCTACAAATTTGAAAATTGCTTCCCAAGAACATCTGTGCTAGTAAAACTTGTGAGACCCCCTGGGCACATCTACACAAGATGCTAACTGCGCAGTAACCTAATTCTACTGTGCAGAAACCATGCTAATACGCTAATGCACAGTAGTATTAGGCTACAGCCCAGTTAGCATCACTAAAAATCCAAGGGATGGCACTACTGTACAGTAGCGACAGTTACTGCACATTGACTTAGTACTTGGTTATACAAGTACTAAACTTAATGCACCATAACTATGTTGCACTACTGAACGTGTAGACACACCCATTGAAGAGATTTTACTTACAAATTCAATCAATTTTTCTCCCTTAATTGTAACATAGATAGCATACTAACCAGTCCCTAGCCCAAAATAGTTCATTTTGGCCAACTGATCTATATCCGGTTGCAATCTAAAATAATCAAACAATTTTACTCAGCTACCAGCAACCTTTTCAATTTGCAGGTCAGAATACCTTGGCTCTAGTCCAACGTCGGCTGGGTGGCTTCTGCAGTATGTCAGCGATGGTGAGTTTTTCCTGTATCCCTCCTGATGTATAGTAGCTGGGAGCTGTGCCCGCACTGCCACTGCTTCTCCCCACCACCCACTCCCAGGCTGGGGAGACAGGACAGCTTTCAGATGAAAAAGAGCAGAGCCAGGGTCAGATAGCTGTAAACTGCATCTACTTTAGCATTGTAACTGGGAGGCAGAGAGGGTAGAAAGTGGGGTGGGGGGAAGGAGAAGTAGCAGCAGCATGGATGCAGTTTCCAGGTGCCTGGCTCTGGCATTTTTCCCCATCAGCTGGAAGTTACCAGCCAGAGAGAGGCTGGAGGGTGGGGGAAAGCACCAGTAATGGCAAGGGTGCAGTTGGAAGTTGCCTGACCCTAGCACACCTTCTCAACACTTAGCCCAGGACAGGCGCAGGCAGGGAAAAAACCATCAGGCTTTGCAAGCCAGATTCCATAGCTCCATGGCTAAATCTGGTCCACAGGCCATATGTTGCTGAATCCTGGTCAGGTTCTCAGGCTTTTTGCTGCTGGGCTCCCAAGGTTTTCAGATCTCTAACTCCATGGCAGGAAGCCTTGAAGCCCTGGAATGTGTGGGTGGTCCCACAGCCACAGAACCTAGGAGCACAAGGGTCCTTGGACCAAAAATAACCCATATGGTGGCGCTGCCAACGGATGCAAAAGCATGCCAGAAGAGATGTTTCAGGCAAAACAATTTATGTTCACTCAAGTCGCATTTTCCAATGACCAATAGTATCTAGCATAATAGGACCCCTGTCTCTAGGCAGTAGTGCAATAATAATACTTTTTAAGTCCAATTACTGGATGGAGGTCATATATTCAGACAAGCCATACACTGCATAAAACAGCTGTGAAGAGAATTCAAGTTAGTGCAAAGACAACCCTAACACTAATGCATACCCATTTTATTTCTGTATCTCACACTGACTGCATTACTACTTACGTGGTACACAGTGCAGTTTGGAGCATTTGAATAGCTGGAGTATTGGAGTTGGAGTTGTAAAATTACATAAGGAAAAAGAAATCTGGGAAATCAGGAATGTGGGCAATCAAATATAACAGTAAAAAAATGCTGGGTATATTTTACTATAAATGGCAAAACTTGGAGTTTCCATCAAATTTTTAGTTTATTTCATAAAAGGTTATGGAATAATTTTAGATTATGAAATGGTGCATCCAAAGCTGCAATTTATTATTGTTTAGCAATTTCCATAAAAAAAAGAGAAGTAGATAAAGTTATTTTGCTGGAATGCCAAAAACAAAAAGAAATAATCCAGATAGTTTCTCTCGTTCTCACTCTCAAGAATTTATGCCTTAAGAATTCTTGCAAACATTAGACAGACCCTAGCCAAAAATAACTTGACTGGATGAAATACTATCCTGATTTCCTTAACAGGACATGGAGACAATTAACTCCTTATGTACTCTCTGAATCAGCAAATGTTTATTGGCTAAAATGGGGAGCAGCTGGAATAGGCAATAAAAGCGAAGTTGGGCAAAGGTGATTATTTATGTAAGTATGCTTTTTTAAAATAATGAATATAATACTGATTATGGCCAATTATTAACCAGCCATATTGGCTGATACCAATCTGATAGCTGATATGCAGCCTGGCAACTTGGAGAGCAGCATCTGGCCAATAAGTCTGGCAGGGAAGGGACAGGAAGGTGGGAACAGGTGGGAGGGCAGATAGAGGCTCCCATAGTGAGGGAGGGAATAGGACAGGGGCAGATACTGCCTAGCTGGGGCAGAGTGTGGCACAGGATGGAGTTGTCCCGGGTGTCCAGGGGGGTGGGTGGGGAAAGGGATGGCTCCCCACCACTGTGTGCACCCCTGGGAGAGGCATAGGGGGCATGTGTCCCCTAGATTTTTGCACAGGATGAGGACAGGCTGCCTGCTCTGGGCTCAGGGCCAGTAGCTGTGCCAGCTTCTTCCTGGTGGGGGGGAGTGGGGCGGATGAAGCTGGGCCGGAGCTGTGCTCAGGGTGGGCAGGAGTGGCATTGGAAGGGTGGCTACAGTGAAATTTGGGGTAGCTATAGCCCATCCCATACCCATCCATTCCAGCACTGCCACTGCCCATCCCACCCCACCTCCACCCACCCTGAGTGCAGCCCTGGCCCACTCGGAAGAGGCCAGTACAGCACCTGGCCCTGAGCCCACAGCAGGCAGTCTGCCCTCACAGATGCTGTTCTCCAAGCTGCTGGGCTGCATTTCTGGCTGCGTGCATGCATGTGGAATTTTTCAGTGACATTATTAAACTGGTCAAAAAAAGCAAATTGCTGATAATATCAATTTTACTTTTATCAGTGCTGATCCAATATGGACTGATATATCAGTGCAACTCTAATCACTATCTGTGTTTTCTTGTTGCCCCCTTCCCCAACACACCTTTTATATCTTGCCTATATCACCCACTCCTCTGTTAAGCATTGTATAGGCATATCCTTGTACCTTCATGGGAATCCATACTTTTTTATTAAGGTAATTATGATTATAGTATGTTCATACAGTTGCCGCTTGATGCAGCATCATGGGATATGGTCAGGCAATGAAAGTAAACCTGATTTTAGCTGTATTATAATACCACAATTCTTGGGGAAAGGTTCCATGTAAAGCAGTGTTTTAATTAAACTGCATTTAATTAAAGTAGGCATGTGGAGCAGGAGGATGAGCGGAGATGCAGAGGAATCAGCAGTCATAAAACATCCAGTCACATTACTCAGAAATACAGAAATGATCAGAGATTACAAATACAAGGATCAATTCAATCAGCTGAATGCTATTGTCTCTAGCAGAATGCTATCCTTTCACATTAATTCATTCAATTTATATTGTTAGTTTGTCCCGTAATAACAGATGCTCATTCAAATATCTCTGTGGAAAATGGCTCCACTGAACAGCATAGGTTCCATGACATTGTGAAATAATTGTTTCATTATCTGCTTTTAGTTATCAGCACAACTACAGTGTCAGTGCTCTGTTTATATGCGTTTTACTCTAGGAGAATGTGATATTTAAGATAGATATTTGGCAATAACCTCCCTATGAAAGTGATATCCCTTTTGGGAAAATACAGAAGGATCATTATTTGAACAAGAAAAATAGAAACTCAAGGAGAAAAACTAGAGTTGTCTTTCCTCTTAAACATCTCCCCTATGTAAGCTGCCTGCTTAGCCATCCTCTTTCCTTCAGTTAAGGAAGGAGGTAATGTGAGCCTGCCAGCTCTTCCGTTGTAATAAATGTCACTGTACTTCTTTTACCAGATCCTCAGAGTCATTCAGCTGTTGGCTGAAGACCCACTCAAGACAAAGGGAACAATTTTCCCTCTCTTCTACACCCATGTGAATGTAGTTTAACTACAAAAGTCAGTAGAGTAACAGGAAAGTAGGCTTGTCTGACTGAGTGGAGAATCTTTGTGTTTCTAGTTGTTTCAGGTTTGGGAGCTGGGATCCCACACAATCTTTACAATTTCCTGCATTTCAAATTCATAAAAAGCATCAATGTTGTACATCCTTCTGTGCTGTCAGGCAGAGCTCTTATTTGCAACAGCTCTGCCTCACTGCCCTTACTGCATATAGCAAGTGGTTTGAAAGTGCGTATTGACGTCTCCCTTTTATTAAAGGGTTCCGTAACTGGAAAGGCTAGCTGCAGTGAACATTGGGTAAAAAAAGTATACTGAAGGGTATCCTGAGGCATTCCTTGAAGAAACTTTTTTATAAAATCAGACCCTGATGGTGTAAATTCTGTGCTTTGAGCAGGAGGGGTTCTCTGCTAATCTGCGGGTCCACAGATAAACCTGGTTCTTTTGTATTGCTGTCACAGGATGGGGTCCTCAAGAATGGCCGTGTTACCCCTAGGGCTCCTCGACCGTGCTAATATGGCCCTCTGGGCACCCTCTATTCTCACCCGTCATGTCTTGATGTAATGGTAATGAGTAAGGCCTTTAAGCCTACTTGAGCACAGTCCTGTTGGACTTTCCTGAACCCTGTGGGTCCTGGACCCCTTGTGGGTCCCATTTCAAAATAGATGTCCTGGGAAGCCAGCCTTATGGGCTATATGTGTGGCTCCAACTGCCCCTTTACCATGCCCTAAGCCTCGCAGATGGCATTGACGTCCGGTCTAGGCCTTGCTGTGATTTGGCCTCCTTGTCCTCTCTGGGCTCTCCACAGCCCTGTCTCTGTGTGCACCTCACTGGTGCCTGGGTTCTCTGCAGCCTTGTCTCTGCACCCCTCATGCTGCACCCTGTCTGGCACTGGAGTCTGTGCGCCCCAAATGCGGAGCCCTCTCTGGCATCGGGGTCCCCACGCTGCAGTGGGCCCCAGTGAGGCCTCCTCCTTCCCCAAACAGCCTCACCCAAACCACCGGTATTATAAAACAACAACCAAACATAAGCCCCTGGGCTATAACATAAGACAAGCTGCATACGATGTGCTCTGCCCCTTTACATTACTAGGAGCAGAACTTAGTCAAGCCTCTTCCCTTCACTTACTCTATGAGGGCTCTTTCCTCCTTGGCCACCAGCAGAGAAATGTCCTCCCTAGTTCCAGCCTGGGGTTTATATATGCCCAGGGCCCTAGCCCTTCTTGTCAGCTGACCATGTGCATGTGCAGGCTAATTTGCCCTCTGACTTGTTGCCCTGGTAACCTTTACTTGGGCTTCTGTCTTTCTCTTTGGGCTCTCTCCCAAGGCAGTTTCTGCTCTTCTAGGAGTGGGCACCTTAGTGTCCTATGACAATTGCCCATGGGAAATCCTAGCCCCATTCTCTTTGGTGGACACTTTACAGTGGATTCTTCCTCACACTGGATTGGGAACATTGCATAAACCCAAATCTTATCTTTCCATACTGATAGATGGATCCTCATCACCAAGGAACCCCACTCTGCCCTTATGAATCCTGCACTCTTTGCTGTGCAGTGGCTTGGTTTCAATAGGAGAGATAGAAGGTGTCTCCACCTAGCCCACTGTATAGTCTGGTGGGTAGGGCACTTTCCAGGGTTGTGGGAGGTATGGAGTTAGGCCTACTCCCACTTGGCTATTATGCAAAAATGGGCACCCCACACATCTCTCCCTTTCCTACCAAAAGAAAATGAGAAGTGAGCTAGTCTCCTAAACCTGAAGAGATTACTTTAAGTCTAGACTAGAGTTTTGGATTGTCAAACTCAATCTCACATAGGCACCTATCTGCAGGTCTGAGCTAGACATTTACGTCTGAGAGGTAGGTGGGACTTCATAGATACCTACTAGGGCTGTGCAAAATGTCACCACAAGTTTTGTTTTGACGTGTTTTGAGGTCAAAACTGTGAAATCAAAATGAAACAGATATCGTCGAAACAGCCTCGAAACAACAGAGCTCTGTATGGACATCACTTGGAGCTTCATCTCCCCTACACCCCATCCATGCACCAGCTTGTTTGCTGCATGGTTGACAGTCTGGGCTCCTATGTGATCTGGCCTGCCCTGTTGCTCCGATCAGATTGACTGCTTTCTCTAGGCAGGGCTGGCTGGCTAGAGTTGCAGCTATAGGGCTGTTGTAGAATGGCTGGGGTTATTCCTAGCCCCCACTTCATATATGAAACTTAAACAAAACTGTCAAATGTCACTCACAGTTCTAGTCAGCTTGCAGGATGCAGTTTACCTCCCCTTGGTTGGACAGGCACTTTGGTCCTGTCTAAATACAGTCCTCTACCCCAGAGTCCCACACTACAATGTGGAGAACTAGAAGAATTTTTCCGACACCTCCATCTCAAGGAAGATTTCCACAACCAAAAATCAATCCACTTTCAACAACACTTCATCCTGTTACAACATCGAGGAAAAGATTAACACCAAAAAATCCAAAAAAATATCAGCTTGGACACCTCACAATGGTCAAAATTCAGTGGACATACCTCAACCACTATATTGACTGTTTCAGGGAAAGAATGAACAATGAAATAACAACAAATACCTTCATAGAAATGTCTCCCTCTCAGAGAGAAGGGCCATAGAATCTCTAAGATATAACCACCAAATAGTAATAAAACCAGAAGATAAAGGAGGAGCTATAGTTTTTCTTAACCATGAAGGCTACATAAAAGAAGCCAACAGACAAATCTCTGACACCACCTACTATGTAAAACTAGAGGAAGATCCAACTCCCCTTTTCACCTTAAAACTCAAAACCACCATCACATCATTTCTATCTGAAGTACAAGAAAAACTACAAAACTTGATCCCCCCACTACCCAATTCAGGGACTTTTTACATGCTCCCTAAAATCCACAAACAAGGAAACTTGAGCAGAACTATAATATCCAGCCATGGACCTCTAACTGAGGAAATATCAGATTTCACTGAATCCATCCTAAAACCTACTGTCACTCAAAGACTGAGTTTTTTTTCAAGACACAGCAGACTTTCTATGAAGACTTAAAAACAGACCACCTTCCTAACAATACCCTCCCAGACCCCATAGATGTTACCAGCTTATATATTTACATCCCACATTAGGATGGCATCCAAACCTGCCTTACATATCTACAAGAACAATATTACCGACCTAAAGATATTACTGAATTTATAGGCTAGGAACAGACATTACACATAAACTGGCTTAAGTGATCAGAAACTGGTTTAAACCTGTAACAGAACAGA
>NW_017729032.1:174906637-174907595 GCF_001723915.1 Gavialis gangeticus
GACAAAGGGAGATAGGACAGTGTCCACTTAGGGCTTTTTGGAGCTAATCAACAGGTCAGCCGGTAATGTCCCTCCATTCCTTCCTTGGAAACAGCTGTTTAAGAAGCACTTGAACTTATGACAGAGGCTTTTGTTTTCTTGATGGGGTGCTAAATGCTCTGTTATCAACTCCCTGATGGCTCCCTCATTGGGCAGGAGCAGCAAGGGGGGGAGGGGGAACCCCTCCCTAATCAGAGTATCCTGCTGGGGCCTGGCCATACTCCCCCTCAGCTTAGCACTGTAGAAAGGAAGGGAGGGCTGCTTTAGCACCCTCCCACCCTGCCCAAGCTTCTAGCCTGAGCCACTGCAGGCATGTGCCTGCATTTCTTCAGTCCAGAGGGGATGTCTTTACAGTTGTGAACTGGTTCAACCTCGCCAGGTTAGACTAAATTGCAAAGATTGAACCAATTTAGGCTCAGGCTTTTTGAATGTCTGTCCCTAGCCATATACTTCATCCACACATACAACAATTTCAGTTTCAATAACCAACACTTCCTTCAGACCATGGGCATAGCTATGGGCACCAAAATGGCCACACAATATGCTAACTTTTTATGGCCCACCTGGAAGAAGAATTCCTCAAAAACTGCACCATCACACCCATGCTATACTTAAGATATATAGATGGATCATCATCCTTTGGATCAAAAGCCTGCAGTCTGTGATTGATTTCCAACACAAATTCAATAACCATCACCCCTCTATCAGACTATCTCTTGTGTAGTCCAGCACCAACATTTCCTTTTTAGACACTATGGATCATTGCCATTCTATGATCAATATCCAGAATGGCAAAATATGACAAACCACCATATACAAGAAATGCACGGACGAACATACATATCTACACAAAACCAGCAATCACCCTAAACATACCAAGAAAGCTGTAATATACAGCCAAGCCCTCTGATACCACTGA
>NW_017729032.1:174912595-174913181 GCF_001723915.1 Gavialis gangeticus
TTTTTCTTAACCATGAAGGCTACATAAAAGAAGCCAACAGACAAATCTCTGACACCACCTACTATGTAAAACTAGAGGAAGATCCAACTCCCCTTTTCACCTTAAAACTCAAAACCACCATCACATCATTTCTATCTGAAGTACAAGAAAAACTACAAAACTTGATCCCCCCACTACCCAATTCAGGGACTTTTTACATGCTCCCTAAAATCCACAAACAAGGAAACTTGAGCAGAACTATAATATCCAGCCATGGACCTCTAACTGAGGAAATATCAGATTTCACTGAATCCATCCTAAAACCTACTGTCACTCAAAGACTGAGTTTTTTTTCAAGACACAGCAGACTTTCTATGAAGACTTAAAAACAGACCACCTTCCTAACAATACCCTCCCAGACCCCATAGATGTTACCAGCTTATATATTTACATCCCACATTAGGATGGCATCCAAACCTGCCTTACATATCTACAAGAACAATATTACCGACCTAAAGATATTACTGAATTTATAGGCTAGGAACAGACATTACACATAAACTGGCTTAAGTGATCAGAAACTGGTTTAAACCTGTAACAGAACAGA
>NW_017729032.1:174913615-174915049 GCF_001723915.1 Gavialis gangeticus
ATCCCCCCCTCCCCTCTTCCAAAGCATGGACCATAGCCAGCATGTGGTATGCTAGCTAATGCTGAGAGGTGTCTGTGTAAGGTAGATGGGACAAAGGGAGATAGGACAGTGTCCACTTAGGGCTTTTTGGAGCTAATCAACAGGTCAGCCGGTAATGTCCCTCCATTCCTTCCTTGGAAACAGCTGTTTAAGAAGCACTTGAACTTATGACAGAGGCTTTTGTTTTCTTGATGGGGTGCTAAATGCTCTGTTATCAACTCCCTGATGGCTCCCTCATTGGGCAGGAGCAGCAAGGGGGGGAGGGGGAACCCCTCCCTAATCAGAGTATCCTGCTGGGGCCTGGCCATACTCCCCCTCAGCTTAGCACTGTAGAAAGGAAGGGAGGGCTGCTTTAGCACCCTCCCACCCTGCCCAAGCTTCTAGCCTGAGCCACTGCAGGCATGTGCCTGCATTTCTTCAGTCCAGAGGGGATGTCTTTACAGTTGTGAACTGGTTCAACCTCGCCAGGTTAGACTAAATTGCAAAGATTGAACCAATTTAGGCTCAGGCTTTTTGAATGTCTGTCCCTAGCCATATACTTCATCCACACATACAACAATTTCAGTTTCAATAACCAACACTTCCTTCAGACCATGGGCATAGCTATGGGCACCAAAATGGCCACACAATATGCTAACTTTTTATGGCCCACCTGGAAGAAGAATTCCTCAAAAACTGCACCATCACACCCATGCTATACTTAAGATATATAGATGGATCATCATCCTTTGGATCAAAAGCCTGCAGTCTGTGATTGATTTCCAACACAAATTCAATAACCATCACCCCTCTATCAGACTATCTCTTGTGTAGTCCAGCACCAACATTTCCTTTTTAGACACTATGGATCATTGCCATTCTATGATCAATATCCAGAATGGCAAAATATGACAAACCACCATATACAAGAAATGCACGGACGAACATACATATCTACACAAAACCAGCAATCACCCTAAACATACCAAGAAAGCTGTAATATACAGCCAAGCCCTCTGATACCACTGAATTTGCATTGAGGAAAACACCCGTGATCATCACCTTATGAATCTCAAAAGGGCTTTCACTCACCAAGGACACTCCTCCAGAGACATAGATCGCACTTTTGAAAGAGTCACCATGTGAGGAATTGCTTCAGTACAAAAGGAAAATCCCCACCAATAGCACACCATTAGTTATGACATACTACCCTTCTCTGGAACTTATATGGAAAATCCTTAAATAATTTCAACCCATTCTAGAAGAAGACCCAATTCTTAAAGAGATCTTTCCAGAATAACCCATCCTAGCCTTTAAACAAGCACCAAACTTCACCAATGTCATCACCAGAATCAAACTTCCTATGACCCAAAGCACACCAAATGGATGCAAAGCATGCCATGATAAAAAAGGTAA
>NW_017729032.1:174920049-174942117 GCF_001723915.1 Gavialis gangeticus
CCAAATGGATGCAAAGCATGCCATGATAAAAAAGGTAAAACCTGCCAATACTTCTCTACCACCCCCACAATAACTACATCCCACAACAAAGCCATCAGCATTCCTGGGTCTTACACCTGCACCTCCAGAAATGTTAGATATCTCATCCAGTGCACTAAATGCCCTGATGGAAAATATGTAGGAGAAACCAAACAACTGCATACCAGAATGAATGCGCACCAGCAATCTATCAAAGACAAAAATATCCAGTTACTTGGGGCTTCCCACTTCTCAAAAGACAGCCACTTTTTCAGTTCTAATCCACAAAGGGAATTTACAAAACATCTTTCATAGATGAGTCTATGAACTTCACTTCATAAATCTACTGGATACAAAAAATAATGGACTAAATATAGATACTGGATTCATGGCACATTATAATGTACCTGCCATCTGATAACCCCAGATAACCAGTCTGCATTTTACCAGGTACATTCTATTACCAGTTCAACAGTCCCCCTCCCCACTGCACTTACCTGTCTCACACCTATTGTCTCCCATTCCCTCTGAACTTCACTGCCATGCATTTGCATTTTCACAGACTTGCATTCTGCTTATTGGCTTCTTTCCTACCCAGGAGAGCACACAAAACAACAACAGACTGTCCTTATGCTTGAACAAGTGTGTTTTTGCCCAAAAGCTTGCAAAGAACAATTTTTCCAACTATTTAGTAATATTTAGTAACAAAAGATATCACATCTACCCAAAGGACCTTATCAGGCATAAAAAAGACATTCTTTCAAGAAAGCCCAAAAGCTTGTCTAACATCTGTCCTAACTATATGGTTGGTGCAATAAAACATACCATGAAAAGAAAAAAAACCTTGGCTTATGAAGTTGAGGAGATTAAAGCAGCAATCAAAATAAGAATCTCTACTTTGTAGAAATTCCCAGGAACTAGCTGTGCTCAAGCACACGAGCCAAGAAATTTCTCATCATGTTGTCAAATAAGTAATAAATAAAAAATATGTTTTTTATAGTACACTAATCTCAGAGATTTACCCAATACTGGTATTCAGAGGCAGTTCTGAACCAACCCTCTGGGTGACTAAATGCAATTACTTCCAAACAGCGCAAACTAAAATGTTACAAGATCATCAACTCCCAGACAGGCAAAAGCTAGGACAGGACTAGTTTGAGTCTGACAAAGAAATCCATTTATTCTTACTTGACTTCTCCCCTAAATTTAAGGGGATTAAAAATACCTAGCATTTATGAGGATTAAAAATACCTAAACAGGAAAATGGTAATTATCAAATCATAATGTGCAAGAAGTGGAACGTCAGAGGTCCTGATTACTGATAGTGGCTTTTAGTTCTCAAACAGAGAATTTCAGGCATTTGCTCAGAGACATTGAAAATATATAGCACACTCATCAAAACATCCCCCTAGGAGCAGCATGGCTGAAAGTGATAACTCTCTCAGAGGCCAAACCTGATGACAAAGATCCATTTCTAGCCCTACTGAATTTCATATATACACATGAACCAGTCAGACACAGACACAAGAACAAGGGCTTCCACAAGAGCTCTGTTTGCTGACCTAAAGCAAACATCCAGTTTATAACTACAACTGGGAGAAAGACAAAGGAACAAAAATGCTGCTTTGATAGACAGAGGTACTGTACAGGTGGCCACCTGTCCAACCAACCTACCTGGGAACTGACAGCAACAGCTGGAGGCCAGCAAGTGTCATTTTACCTCCAGGGCAGGGACACAATCCTACACTGTGGAAAGGAGCAGTTGGGGAAACTGAAGAAACCACTGGGCTTTACTTGAAATATCAGAGAGATGACAACCTGAGAGAAAAGCAGTATTAAGGAATAAAGGAGGGGAAAAAAGTGTGTATCCAGGTTAGGATAATTATCATGAAGGTAAGCAAATGCTGAATTATTATAGAACAAGAATTACCAAGGCTTCTAAGCTGAAGTAGCAGCTGGCTGAAACCACAACATAATCATCCTGCAGTGACTCATGTTAGTGGTCATATCCTAAGAAGTACAAGCAGATGCTCACAGGATTGTAATCAATCCCTTCAGTGACTATAGAAGATAAATTTTGAAAAGTATATAAACACACACTTTTATTTTGAAGTTGGAGCTCTTGTTTCAGAGGTATTAAGGATTTCAGGAACTAGAACAAGAGATGTATTTCTGTTGACGCACACTGTGCTGGGGTTATTTGACCCCAGCAGTCTTTCCCGCCCAGAGCAGGGGGGCTGGACCCAATGATCTCACAGGGTCTGTTTTAACCCTAAACTTCTGTGAATCTGCTGCAGGGGCCTTACTATGATGAAGCCTTCATTAAACATCTTAGCACAGTGATTGTACCCGAGGGGCCACATTCTCTGCAAGCCTAAATTGGTGCACCTGACTTTAAATCAATGGATCTACAGAGATTTACAGTGTCTAAAGCATTTATCCCATTAATTTTCAGAAGCTTACAAAGTTATGGGAATTAATTAGCTAATTACAAGCTAATTAAATCTCGCTGGAGTCAAAGGGAATCTTTTCCTTGAAGTCAGTGGACAGAGAATCACATGGACAGCTGATAAATGTTCTGTGCCCACCTTCTGAGTTCTTATGTTATAAAGCAAAGTGATTCTTCTCCACACTTTCCCCTGTAAAATGCACCAATACTGGATTCAGTTCTGCCATGTGTGGAGCATTCTGGCTCTCATCCAGCAAAGCACTTTTGCCTGAGTAATGCAACTGAAGTAAGATAAATATTCAGGTGTTTAATGTTCAGCTCATGCTTAAATGCTTTGCTGGATTACAGCTAACAGGTTTGGCTAGAATTGAACTTCTTGAATGTTTTCTATAGAAACAGTCTGTTTGCATAGAGAGTAATTACAAATCAAAGTTTAAATATTCTTCTATTGTCTGGCTAGGCATAGGCTGGTCAAAGCTTTTGAGAATACAACTATTACTGATAAGAGAAAAGAAAGCATCAATGGATTATGATTATATCTCACTGAGTATGTCTACACGTTCATTAATGCACTTTTGCTACTGCCGATTAAATTTAGTACCTCTGAGGTGAGGCTATCCTAATACACAGTAGTGAAAGCACATGCTTTTTTTAGCTATGTTTAATGTGCAGTAGCCTAAATTTACTGTGCATTGGCATATTGGCATGGTTTTGCCATGACACTCTCATGCAAAGTAAAATAGGCTACTGTGTATTATGCATATGTGTAGATGCAGCCATTGAAGCCTAGAATTAGTCTATTTTTCCCAGTACACTCACCAAAAATAGAAAATTACCTTTCCAGAAAAAGGAGTGAAACTGAGGAGATCAAAGCTACAGCACTTACTTCTCCCAGGCAGAGAAACAGGTTTTTATCACCTTTATATCTCGATATATCAGGACATACAAACCTTAGATTGATGCTACCTCTGTGAAAAGAAGACACACAAAAAGAAGATATATAACAAGAATCAAGGCTGGAGTTTCTGCTCAAAAGTCCCCTATGAATTTCCTGACTTTTTCAGTATGTAAATACAAGAGACAATTTCCCTCTGCTCCCCACATATTCCCTTGAGGTTTTGTGATTCAAGCTTCAAAAAGGGTGCTTTTTATCAGCTTTCTTGTGGAAGCTGATAAAATAGGCATGGGCTTGGAAAGGTTCCATTTGTTCTGATCATTCAGTCAGCTGAATGAATTTTAATTCAGGCAAATATGTACTTGGATCAATTTAGTATTCATTTAGTTGCATTTTAAGGAGTTATTATTTACCTTGTAAATAGATACTCTGATTTGAATACCACACATATTATTTTCCCAACAGAATAACGGTACAGAAGACTGCTGTTAAGGCCAATCATATTTTGACAGTATATTTATTTAAAGGATGTCTGTTATTTATGTGCTATATTAGGCATTATTTACTGAAGCTTACGCCATTATGGTCTCTTAACTAAGTCCTTTTTAGCACGTGTACTATTGATTAAATAATCCATAACAAAACTGTCTATTACATTAATCCAGTTGCTGGCCATAAACACTAAAATGCACTTGTTAAAAACATTTATCAGATTATGTTAAGAAAAATAGGGAGCATGATCAAAAAATTACATGACTAAAAAATTATTGTGGCTGTCCACCCCACAATACTGAAGTACTGTAAGCCATATTGCAAATTTATGATTTATTATGTTTCAGTTTTAAAATAATGCCATTTTCAGTCATCCAGTGTTAAATTTCTTTTCATTTTGTACTTGCAAAATCATGGCCAAATCCCTTTTTTCTATAATTTGATGAAATATTTGATCTTTGCCTAAGTTTTTATCAGAGGGCTTGACCCAAAATCCTAAGTCTGAGCAGCCCCCCAAATTCATGGGGTATTTGGATTAAATGTTCAAAGCTTAGCTGGGATCTAGACCTTGGGTCTGTCACTTCCCTAGCATATAGTCTATACAACTGTCAGATGAGAAATCCTGGATCCAGACCACAGACTTTTTCACAGGCCCCCAAAAAAAAACAGTGGCCAGACAAGCATGGCCGTGCAGTATGTGGCACTGCAGACATGATTGTAGCTCCACATACTGCACATTCAGCTGTTCTCTGTGCTACAAGGGAGCAGCATGGGGGGTAGGGGTGGGGGTGTAAGAGGAGGTTGACTGCTAGATAACAAGGGGTCAAAATACCCACACACACACAAAAAGTGAAGCAGCGCATGAGGGGGCAGCGTGAGCTGCTCAAAACCAGAGCCCAACCAGCCAGAGCCATGCTGCAGCTGCCAGCCAGGCTCTGAGTGGCAGGATTGCCACTGCTGCAGCCCCAGAAGGCCCCCAGGACACCAGATAAGCTCCCCTACCTCTCCCGGGGTAACTTGCTGCAAGCCAGAGGGCATGTGGCACAGGCGTTTCCTGGGGACAACTAGTGGTGGCACAAGGTGCGCCACTGCTAGTTGTCCCCAGGGAACCAAACGTCAATGCACGTGTGGATGCAGCCACTGCATACATCTATATGTGCAATTAATTTAAAGCAATAAACTCCAGACCAGTTTGAGCTGAAGTAAACTACTTCCAGGTGCAGCACCTACATGTGTGCCCAGGACAGCAGCAATTTGAACAGGGATGGAGTAGGCCTGGGCTCTGGGTGGTGGTGTCAGATAGTGGAGGGGCTGGCTAGGGCACGACAATGCTAACAGTGCAGAAACATGTGGCTAGGGGGCAGGCAGGAGTCTGGGCCCCCTGCTGGATGGTCAGCATCTTCATGCATGTTTAATCTCAGTTAATTTCCCTTCCGTAAGATAGTACTGTCCCCAACATAGTACTGTCCCCAACAGCACTATCTTATGGTGGTATTAATTAGTTTACTGTGGTCTAACAGTGTTGCACATGTAGATGGTGACAGTTTACTCTGTAACTAATTAGTCTATTCAGCAGTTAAGCACACATGGAGATGCAGCCACAGTGCATGTAGCTACACTACTCCAACAGCAGATCTGAGGGAAGTAATCTGCATTGGTAAAGGGGGTACTTTTCCGCCAACTCAGCTGTTCTGGTTAATGCATTATGGAAAAAAGTCAAGGCTGTGCCCATACATGGCAACTCTGTTATGGCAACAGCCCAAACAAAGGCTTCTGTCATCTATGCATTCGGATTCACAATATGGATGGAACTCAAAGGTGTAGCCATTGAGAATGGCAAGAAAGGGGTAACCAATTTCGGCCCACTTCTAGATTTCTTCTAGTAGATGCTATAATCTTCATAGAAACAGAATTATAAAAAGAACAAGATATATCCAATACCGGTGAAGACAGAGATGCTGTAATAAGTGAGAGGGAGATATGCATAGCGGAGATATGCAACAGGTGAGTTGGCGGAAAAGTACCCCCTTTACCAGTGCAGATTACTTCCCTCAGATCTGCTGCTGGAGTAGTATAGCTACATGCACTGTGGCTGCATCTATCTTTGCTTTTAGAGGTAAAATAATCCACATCAGAAAACAAGCAATGGGTCATCAAAAAGCTGTTGTTTACTTATACCAGATCCTGGGACTCAATCATTTTCAAAAGTCTGAAAGGATCAAAACTCTGGGAAGGTTTAAGTCATTTATGTGCCTTTCATTGCCCTGGTATGTGAGGAAGCTACAGACACCATGGAAATACAAAGCAAAGACCCCTGCTACTTTAGGTTTAGGTGAGTGACTGTATAAAATGACCCTTTCTTCAAATGTGTGCTCACCTCTCCAAATCTCACAAGGCAAGTAATCTATTATACCAGGGAAGGAGCCCTAGTAAAATTATCCCTTCTTGGGGTTTGGGCAAAGAGGAGAGGAAGTCTGAAGTCTGTTTGTCTTTGGTGATCTTCCTGGCGATATGCAGCCATACATTACTATGCAGGGCTTAATTTTTCTAGCGCACAAGCCCTTAGAAAATCCCAAACTAAAAACCCAGTGGTAGAGAAGACAGAAAAGACTAGCTGAGTCTATACACTAAAAAACCAAAACATCATTGGTGAAAGCATCTGGCTATTGATAATGGCTGTGCTGATTTAGTCACATCATTTCTTATAGCTCAACTTGTTACAAGTATGTAACATGGAAATTACCTTGTGTTTAGGGAATGGTCCCTACAGCTATTTCTGTCCTCCAAAGAGGATGTCAAACAGTTCCAAACAATATTCTTTCCTATAAGAGATATGAGTTGCTTGGTAGATTAGTTTTCTTCTTCCGTTTTCCACGTCATCCCTTAAGTGGAGCTTGCTCCTTTATCTACACAGAAGCTTCAGCACTAAGTGGTGCAAGGCAGCCAGAGTGCAGAAAGGCCAAACACTTGTTCTCAGAATGCCTTGGCTTTCCCCAGTGCATGATGATGGTAGCCCTTTACACTGAAAACTTATAGGAATTAAATCTCTGTCTTCTGTCATTCCTTCAGAACATGTGTCCTCCAGAACACAGACAGAGCCATAGTCCATATATGGAATCCTAGGAAAATCTCCAAATAAAATATTTCTTAACCCATTAAAGTGAAAAACAAAGGGGTTTTGTTTTCAGGGTGTTTTTTTTGTTCTTTGTTGTTTTTTTTTTGGTGGGGGTGGTGCTGAGAGGCAGTATTGGAGAGGAGTTCTTTTTTTCTTCATTTTTTAAATTCAGCATCCTAACCCCTTCAGGTTACATTCTTGTGTAGAAAACCAATAGTTTTCCATAGGTTAGCCCTTCCCTATAGAGCATATGTTTCATGGACCCAGTTCCTGTATTGCCTGTATTAGGATTCTCTAATAACCCTAAAGCAGGTAGGAGAGCTGGCTTGTGCTGTAGCCTCTCTTCATCTGCTCGCTTCTCCCTCCCACTTATTTCAGAAACAGAAGTGCACAGGGCAGTGCCACCTGTCTCATGTGCCTCTTTTTCCAGGAGATGCCATACAGGGTTGGGATGGACTGCAGCAGAAGACAGCTCTCCTCCCTGCTATAGGCTTATCAGAGGACCTTCATACAGAAGGAGGGTGTGCATGCAACAGCTGTTCCTGGTCTGGCTGTGCACAAGACACACAGGACAGTTGTATCTGGCAGCAGCGCACAGTTGAGAACCACTGAAGTAACTTGAGCACAACAGTAGTTCTCAACTAGGGATGCTGCCGTACTCAAATAAGTTGTGGAGGGATGCCCTGACTCTGAAAAGATTGAGAGCCCTTGTATTAGACAGACTCAGTTAAATGCTCTTCTTCTAAAACATTCACTTTCGCCACTGTTGGAGATGGGATCCTGGGCTGACCCAATATGGCACTTATGTTCTTCTTATATGCCATAGGAGTAGTAGCAGAGTATTACAATAGCCTCACGATGGGCAGGGGAGGGGCAGGGGCAAGGGCAGGGGGGTAAAGGGGATGAGTCTTAGTACTGGTCACCAAAGCTGCTGGAATGAAGCCAGGTGAGTCAACAGACCCTTCAGAAGTGGAAACTACTCAAGAATGTAGCACGCCCGTTTCTAGGTAGAATTTTTACATGGGGAGTGTGTAAAACAGATGAACAGTGAACTTCACTGCCTAGCTGTGAGTTTCTGAATGGAATTCACAGCCCTAGTACTGATCTTTAAAGTCTTCAGCTCATTGTGTCTAATCTTAAATGACAGGCCCCCTCTTACTGTACAACAGTTAAATCAAAGAAGTTTTAATGTAAGAGTCAGAAATGCCAAAAAGATATTCCCGTTGAGTGCCTGTAAGCTCTGCAATACCTGTACACTTTTAGTCCACAAAAGCCTGAGTTTATTAAACTTGCAGACACACAGCAACACCAATCTTTTTTGTCTGGAATTTAGAGAAAGGATGCTGGAATGGACTAGGCAGAGTTATTTATTGGGATGATTATGTTTTAGGATCAGCTTGGATTACAATAGTCAAGGCAGCAGTTGTTTAAGCAGTCTAATTCACCTGGCTGTTTTTGTGACTCTTAATTCTCATACAGGTTGTCTAGAGTTCTTATGGAGTCTGCTATATATCTGAATAATTACTGTCAAGGTTTTCACTACAAAGTATATGCTTTGAGTTAGGTGGTAAGTCACTTTTCCATCACTGCTAACATTTTTTGTGTAGGTATTTTATATGGCACCTTTTAATCCATTCTATTTCATTTTTAGACCCATATTTCTTTATAAATCGAAGTGCTTGAAGATGATCACGCAAGTAGCTCTGCATACTGCATGACCACCTGTTCTGTAATGTTCACATGATGCAGTTCAATAGATTCCCACAGAATGTCTGTGCATAAGTCAGTAAGGCAAAAGTGTGGTGCCTTTCTGCTTGTGAAATAGCCCTTCACTTCATTGTGGCCGTGCAGTCATTGGTTTAGGTTCTCTGCAGATGCAAACTGGTACAGATCCAATAAAATCAACAGGGCTCCACTAATTTGATACCAGCTGTGAATTTGGGCAAATGCCTGTTTGTGAAATTAGATGCTACCCCTCATGAATAAGAGTATCAGGTTCTCAAAGTTTACACAGGGATTGGGGCAAATCCTAGCTGAATTACTCATGTATGCTCTGTCTCAGAAGTTCAGGGCTCATTCTTTTGTGGAAAGCTGTGTCTTTACAGCAGTCACAAGGCATGGTTGCATCTAGTGTCAGCATAGCCAAGCTAGTTTCAATACCTTTACCTATCTCAGGTACCAAAAGCAGTCACACAGACTTCAGCATGGGCTGTACAAGATCTGGGTACTACTCAGGCAGCTAGCCCTTTCTAAATCTGTACTACTGCCTCTTCATTGCTATGGGTACCCAATAACAGTGGGTACCAATAGGTTACCAATGATAATCAAAATGCAAAACTGGTCTCCCACCTTGCAAAGGGATTCATACAGGCAGACCCAATTTAAAGAAATAAGGTCCAGAGGAAACCATTACAAAGAGAGATGTATAACTGGCTGGGTAATTTTACTCAGAGTAATCAGCAACAGCTGCCTGTCAGACAGAGAGGAGGTGTCAAATCTGGGGCCCAAGGTGTCTGTCCTGGGGCCAGTACCATTCATCTTCATTAATGACTGGAAGAGTGTAATAGAGTGTCGACTTACTCAATTCCATTTGTTCTGATCATTCAGTCAGCTGAATGAATTTTAATCCAGGCAAATATGTACTTGGATCAATTTAGTATTCATAACAGCAACCTGTGTGGAACTGCAGGTATTTTGGGTGGAGAGACCCAAATGTAGAAACATGCCAAATGCTTCTAAAACAATTTAAAAAACCAGCTAGGCACAAGTGTATGTCTTTGGAAACATTCTAAAAGTGACTGAAATGCTCCAAAATAGGAGTGTATACATGTGTCCCCTGGCTGAAATGTTTCCTTCATGAAATATTTCCAAGTGTGTTACACCTGCATACACACTAAGGGGCAGGTTTAGGATTAAATAAAGTGACAAATAAGATAAAATGTTAAAGGGGTCTGGAATAAATTGTATGAAAGTCTATAAAGGAAAAAGCAGAGTGCTCCACCGAGGAAGGAACAGTTAAATGCACAAATACAACACAAGTTGTTGACAGGCTGCAATTCTTCAGAAAAGGACCTAGATGTTGTAGTGGACCCCAAAAGCTATATGACTCAACAGTGCAATATTTTTACAACCCTCCCCTCCATGCCCCTCCTCCCCTGCCAAATAATATACTGGGATATATTAAGGGCAATGTCATATGCAAGTCACAAGTGATTCTTCCACTTTATTCAGCACTGGAGTTGCCTCAGCTGAAGTACTGCATTCAGTTTTGGGGAAAAAACACTTCAAGAAAACTGGGAAAACTGAAAAGAAACTAGAGGAAAGCAACAAAAATGATTAGAGGTCCAGAAAACATGACATACAAGGAAAGATTGGAAGAATGGAGATTATTTAGTCTGGAGAACACTGAAAGGATGATTTGATAAATTTTCAGACACAAAAAGAGGGTTTATAAGGGAACAACAATCAACTGTTTTTTGAGGGACAGGCCAAGATACAATATGCCTGAATTGCAACAAGGGAGATTTGGTAGTTAAGCATTTGAACAGATCACCTAGGAAGGTTGCAGGATTTCTGCCACTGGATATTTTAAGTGCAGATTAGACACACAGTTATTTGGAGTGGTTTAGCCATGGAAAATCCTGCCTTGAGTAGGGGATTGGACCAGAAAAACTCACAAGGTTCCTTCCAGTCCTGTTTTTCTGATTTTATCTGCCCTTTTACAGGTAAGTGTGGTCTCTGAATGGGTACAATAGGGAGATCCTATGCAAATTTGAGAGCAGAATCGGGACCATACAGAAAAATCATTCAGAACAAAAATGTATTTTCCTTTATTACTGGTATTAATAAAAACAATTGCATTTACAGGGGTGTAACTGAGATAAGTTGATCCATTGTTACCAAGTGAGATATGAAAAGTAATAAAGTAACAACTGCAAAATTCTTTTCTCAGAGCCATAAAGGAGTACTCTGCTGGTATGTGCCAGTATTTGGCTAGCATTCATTTTTTACACAGGATCTCATCTGCACATGAAATCAACAGGCCCATGGTCTGAATGAGGCTACATAAACCTTGTTTGAAGGTGCATGACTTTGAAAAACAAGGAATTTAATAAAAACAGGAGTTCTTCAAAAGTGGATGGGAACTTCTGTTCAAATGAATTCTAAAGTTATCGATTCATAGCACTGAAAAGCAATTTCAGCTGACCCTGTTTAATTATTTTTTCCCTCCCCTGCTTCTTGCAGTTCGTATCAAATGGAGATGAAAAGGAAACACAGAAGCTATATTGTTATGCCTTTCCTATCAAACATATTTGCAAACTAAAAGTAACTTAGTTTGCAGCTATCTCATGTTTCACTGTATTTACTAAACACATGAGAACAGTACAAACTAACAGAGCATGGGTCCTAGTTTCCAGTTTCCTAGCTGACCTATCTCTGCCCCCAGTGCCTTCCTGTTTTCTCACAAACTAAACTTGCAATTTTCTTGCTCTACCTTTAAAGCAACAGTGTCCCAAATGGTGAAACAGATACAAGTACTTTCGATATTCTTCCCCACTTCCCCCCCCCCACCACCAATACTGCAAATTTAGGCAAGGCAGAAGCAAGGTTTTCAAACCATGGATATTATCTCTCCTATCACAATATTTATTTTCTTTTGTCAATAATTTAAAAAACAAAGGGAGCATGTGGCTCTCCCTGTCCCTCCCTTCCTAGATTTAGTGCAAAATCTAAATAATCTCCTAGATAAACAGCTTTCTGGTTTGGCAAAGCAAAATCAACAACAACAAGGTGTTCCTACACAGCAGCCCCACACCCGGGACAGCTGTGGCACACAGGGCAGCACTAGCAGCTATTCTGGTCCTCCACCACTAGCTGTGGCTACTTTTGCACCTCCCTCCTCAAAAGGCAGACCTGGGTTTGCTGCCCGTCTTCCCCTCCCCATTCAGTTGTACTACTGCTCCTACATGGTCAAGGTTTTCAGGCAATTGTTCTTTGCCCTCACAAATGCATTACTTAACTAATTTGTTTGGCTGGCCTTCTGAGCGAAGCTAAAGGTGGGCCCTTTGCTGGGGTGCACTGGTGTTCCCATCAGTGCTTGAAGACTCTTTGGTACCTGGCTAAAACGTCTTGCTCCTGCACTGAAGGTCAAACCAATGTCCAGATTTAGAATCAGGAATAATTCCCCCCCCCCCGCGTCAGATTTGGGAAGGACAGTTGTGGTGGGCTTTTCTTTCTATTTATTTTCTGTTTGGGTTGGGTTGTTTTTTTGCCTTTCTCTGTAGCATGCTCCTCTTCTAGGATCATCTGAAGATATAACTTAACTGACTTCCTGCCAGTGAAGTAGCAAGGCATTGCTGGCACCCTCCTGTCACCTCCTGTCTCCCTCTAGACATTGTAAGGGTTTTTAAAATAGAGTGCTTTGTGGTTGCATTGTGTAAAAGGGACAAAAGGAGACTTTCCTGTGGACTTGTCTGAGCAAATGGTTAACCTGTGAATTCAGGGAGTCAGAGTCAGTGGCCCAGGAGATTCCTTCTAGTCTAGGATCAACATTCATACCAATGCTCCTTTGTGTAGTTTATTTATAATAAAATAGACAATCCTGGGTTTGTTTCTGCATGCCAGTCTTTCCACCTTGATATTATTTGCTACTGTAAAAGCCACATGGTTCATTTTAATGAAAGAAGGTAGATGCTATCTTTCTTCATCTTGAGAGACTGTGCATTGGCATTAAATATGAGTGTTCTGCCAATGTTATAAAGCTGTTGAATATTCAGTCTGTTTCTGAGAATATTATACTACTCTGTACACATAATGACTGTAAGCCACCCCATTGTATCAGCACAAGTATGAGATGTGGACTGTTAATCTAATCCTTTGCTGATACTGACAATGACTGCTGAATGAATTAAACCTTCCATAAAATGCCTTTTGAAAGATTGTATCTGCAGATGGTTTTTATATTATTAAAGAAAAGTAAGATATAGTTAATATAAATTCAGAATTTTGCTCGCATTATTAGTTTTACTTTGTTTTTGAATCAGTTACATTAGTACTGAAAATGGGATCTACATTCCCAAATTTAAAGGCATATTTGTACATGGTAATTGATAGTTGCTAATCTTAAGAATGAGTAGCGCAAGATAAAATAGCAAAGAAATGGGTAAGATTTTTATCTGGTCTTTTCTCTGGTGTTGACTAGCAAAACAATTGCTTCCAACTCACTGATACTGCAAAAACATCTATTTTAAAACTGTTCAAATACTATGACTATGGATGGCAGTGCACTCTGGCCCAGTTTGTGTTTTCTTCTTAGCTGAGACAAGGAGCTCTATAATCTCAAATCAAGGTGCCAAGAAGAAAGATGATGTTTATTGTTTCAAAACTTTGGCCAGAATTATATTTTAAAAGCATGCAGAAGATAGATGATGCATCAAAGGGGGGAAAAATGCCAACTCCTTACTGAAAATGCAAATTTGGAGAAGTATTTAATTTACTTGAGATTTATTGGCATGAAACATCTGTTAGAGTACTATCTTCTTTTTAATGCTAGTACGTTTTAGTGTTCCTGCCAAACAGAGTAGTCTCAGGGGCAAGTTAAAAAAACAATTTAACAATTAGCATTAAAATAAACCCCATAAATGTGTTTGTTGCTATTATTAGAGGGGGTTTTTTTAAAGAAGTTACCCTTCTGTTGAAATCTCAAGACTGTTAAGGTAGCATGTGCACACTGCGAACGACATACTGCTAATTCAGTGGCTCCCAAAGCATGGGTGTGTGGAGATTTGGCGGGTAACAGTTTTAACTCTTCCCTTTGTTTCCAACTGCTAAATCACATTAACAAAGCTAAAAATACACTAGACCTTTTCCTAATATACTTTTCCCATGCTAACAGTTGCTGTAGTTACCAGAGAGACATTATGCATTCATGAATGGAAGTAGTGGTACTCCTTCACTGAGAATGGGAGGGGAGGTAGGCTATGCAATTGTAAACCAGAGGGGAATGGCACGTGAAAATCTGCATGGAAAGAGGGGGCTCCAAGAAACAAATTTCTGCTCACTGCAAAAATGATTTGAGGACCTCACAGCTGGCTAGTATTCAAAAGTGTCATACACTGCTCCATCTCTACTCAGAACATCTGAGTTTCCTGCCGTTGTTGTTTAAGCTTTGTTACTGTCAGTGACCAGTTCCTCAATCACAGATAAGGGGGGTTCTTCCGGTGTTAGGTATGAAAGAGAGCAAACCATGTTATCATCTCTGCCCTGAGAGTTTGTTATCTAATTCCCTCATCCTCAAAACACTTGGCTGCATTCTGAATGTTGAAGGTCTATTTGAGCCTCACAGCCTATTAGGGTAGCATAAGAAAGGCACCCAGTGACAGTCAGTTGCTACAGAAGAGAGTCATGTGGCTCTAGCATTACCTTCACCCACCTTGAATGATCAGATCTCCTTTATAGTTACATTAACCAAGGGCAAATTTTAGTATAAATCCATGGCAAAGCTTGACTGCAAGGTTCTAGAGCCACAGTAAGACACTTTAGCCATGCAGCCAGCAATGGGACTGCTTACATGCTCAAATGTAGTGGTGCTGTGGTGTTGTTGTAGATGTGGTGGTCCTGGGAATATGCAAGAAGCAAGGTTTGTTGTATTATGTTGCAATAAAATAGGCTCCTGAGTTGGACATGCTTTCAAGGAAGCACAAAGTTTTTATTGCCTTTCTGACAAGGTATTTAACAGAATTTACAGGTGCATTGGAATCTGACAGGGCCACACCATGAACACTTCTGCTATGGCCTCAGACATGCAAGCTCTGAGCTGATCAACCACATGCCTTAACACCCATGCCACTCCAGTCCCTGATGTTGTTTCACTAGTATGGACCTTAATGGTTATTGCTTCTAACAATATTACAATCCTGAAACTAGATCTTTACTGAAATTATCTGTGTGCACAGATTTTGAGGTAAAGAGTGATCATTTCTCCCAGATAATATTTAGTGTTGTACTTTGCAGGACTTGGGGAAATCATTACTCTGAGTTCTATTTCACATGAAGTATAGTATGTATCTAGTAGCAAGGCAGATCACCAGTTCTTTTACCTGATATCCCCTGGCTTCCATTAATCAGGGTCTTCAAAGGCATTATTTTGCATACATGCAGACATGTCTTTTGCACTAAAACATTCCATCTTAGATCTTATTAAAGATTACTTTCCTCAAAGGTAGATTTTCATTTGACTACTGTACTACTTACCTGCCCAAAGGGCCACTTGGTAAGACCACTAGGCCCTGTGGTTTGAATATATGTATCGAAGTTTCTTAACCTCAGTTAATTTATATAAAAATATCCAGATTTCTAAAGAGTCTTCCCTTTCTCAGGAGATTTAAGCTGATTGTTTACTGTAAGTCTTATTGTATTGCTTCAGCAAGGTGTATGGAGGCCAAAGAAGTGGAGACAATGTTTCCTACTTTGGATGGAGGATGGAGTTAGGAATTAATTGAACACTAAAGTAAAATAGTAACAATTTACTTAGAGTAGAAAAACATCCACAGTTCAAGTAAAATGAAAGAAGTTGCCAGTGAATGGAAAGTTGTGTTATTCAAACCCATCTATGTTCAGGCTGACTCTTTTGTTAGTGATTCTTTTATTTGCAATCTGGTTTACACTTGTTCATAGAAGAGACATTGAAAGAAATTCAGTTTTCTCACATTTAAATCACACTGAATCTATAAGAAAGATTCTTTGTGTTCACGTGCATTTAAGGACATTACACCCGTTACCTAGACTTTTAGAACAATGATTCTTAACCTGGGCAACTCAACAATATTGCTGTGCAATATTAGCATGGTTAGGCACCTTCACACAATTCACAAGATAAACCCAGAGATTTCAACTAGGAATCCATAGTGCCAAAACTATATTCTGCCCTGATGTGGTCTTTTTCAGTTCTTTGTGATGGAAACATTGCTTAATTATTTTTCCATAGTCAAAAAATGGAAAATTAAGAGCTAGTGTTTTTCAAGGAGTGTCTTGAGGTGAATGAGCTTGAGAACCACTGCTCTAAAATTTGGTGTCAGTTTAAAACAGTGGTTCCCAATCTTTTTTTTGCTGTGACCCACTGCTGGGAGCGGAGTGAGGTGGTGGGAGCCTGGGGGTGGGAGCAGGGGAGCTCCCAGCATGCAGCCGCCAGCATTGCCCCCCCAACCATCATTTGTGTTGCAACCTGAGGTTGAGGACTGCTGGTTTAGAATCCTGAGCTCATGGAAAAATCCATTTTTCTTGAAAAAATGGGTTAGGATTACAGTAAGAGTCAAAAGAGGAAATAGCAATGAGACAATTCCAACTAACTGAGCTTAAACCAACTAATTCAGGGAAGATAACAGAGCTGGAGTCAATCTGCAGGGATGGGTCAAGGAAGAGAATTCTAAAAATAACACAGCTGCATTAGGGAATGGAAATAACATGTAACTTCTTTGCCTCTCAAACCAAATGAGCCACTATAGCCTGGTTACAACTTGACCTGGTTTTAGGTTTAGTCAGTCAGGGACCACAGGAAAAATAATCTGTCATTATGGCTATGTGACCTACCAGGCCACTAAACCCTTTTCAGACTTAAAATAGACACCACACATTACCCCCAAATAGATTGTTGATATCCAGACAGGGCAAGGACACGTTTGCAAAAGAAGTTTGCAGATAACTCTAGTTTGAAGTTACAGTTCCAGTTACAGTTCCAGCTTCTGCTTTAAGAATAAACTCTCTTTTTCAGTGGCCTGAATGTAGCTGTAATGAAAGCAGGAGAAAGGCTGGAGTTCACCATTATGCTTTTCAGTGTGTCAGACTCCTCCCCAACCCTGAAAAAAAAAAATTCTCCATGCAAAACAGTCTGACTGCTATAGCTTGCTTACACAAGTTATTTTTAAAACTTATGTACTAAAAATAATGTAGCTCAATCTAGTAGAAAACTACTTATTTTAGTTCCTTTTATAAAATATCACTGTTTTCATCACTAGGACCAGGTTTTCAATCAGTAACTCCAAGGAAAATATGGGAATTGAACAAACCCAGGAAAAATCTGGAAATAGAGATATGAAAATGGACCGGTTCTCACAACTGCTCTGAACCTTCAAACAAAAGTAAGCTAGGATGCAATATTTGGAACTATATTTTAAAAACTCATCCCTTTAGGATGTTGCTGGGTCCAGAACTTGGGGACATTATAAATATTATCAACTGGTCTAGTGGGTCCATGAGCCAAGCATGAATAAGGGTCTTGTTCAAAATCTACCCAGTGGAGCCAGTGGAAGTCTTTGGATCAGACCCTAATACTTTTCCTGGAATCTAAATACATAGTGAATAAATAATGGCTGGAGATGAGTAAGAGATCACAACTGGTAATTCCACAGGTATTTTTTGAAAATTGTTTATCATCTATTAATTGTTTCAGCTCATATTTACTAAAGAGACAAGAATACAGTATGAAAGTTTTTTCTTATAGTACTTCCAAATCAGCTCATACAGGAAGTATCTGTAGATACCTAGATAGATTGTTTTAAGAGAATTGTGTCACATGTATTACTGGAAAGCACAATACGTTTAGGACTAGATGTGGGTGAAATATGTGTATTAATGTCCCACATTTCACAAAACGCATTTCCAGGTTGAGCTTTATTACAAACTAAAAGCACAAAGTCGATTCAATGAAAGATTTTCTAGGATTCACAAACTTTTGGTGAGATCCTGAGTTTGTGTGCATTTATGTCCTAAAACAAGAGAAAACTACACCTGCATACTTGCTGACTCTCCACATACCCAGGTAAGGTTAAATGATCTTGAATTATGTTTGCTTACACCTGGAGCAAAATGTGGGACACTGAGGGTAATCAACTATAAAAGAATCTAAACAGAAAAAATACTGGATGAAATCCTGTGAAACAAAAGCCACCAGGTTGCACACTACTCTTCTTGGGACCTGTTCAAGGGGGCTCAAAAACCTCAAGGGAGATCCAAATCCTCAGTGTAGACCGGCAAAGCTGCATCAAGTTCAGAGAAATTAGACTCAGGATTAGTCTAAAACTTCTATCAAGTTTTTTGATAAAATCAGATCTTCAGGGTCCTTTGATGCATCTTTGCTTTGCTGTATAATTCTTGTACAACATTAAAGAATTTCAAATAAAGGGATGAAATGCAAAGTGAAGCCATGTATATATACAGATATAAGCAATGAAATGAAAGGAAGAAAAAAAAAGAGCTACATACAGACATTGTAATGTGTGTCTGAGCTGCATACCAGAAAAACATAAGACCATTGCTTGCATATTTTATAGCAACATGTAACTAATGTGATGAAAAACTCCCCATTTGACATGATGAGGTGAAATTCCTTGCCATCACTGAAAACAATTAAATTAGTTTTCAAATGATGTCCATATGCACACCATTACCCTTGCAAAGATTTAGCAGTAGGAATCCCTACACTGGTGTGTGCTGAAATGGAACCAAAATATTCATGAATTGCCAGGAAGGATATGTTGCCTCTAAAACATACAGGCTTGACTGGAATAAACACATGGAAATCATTCATAATTTCCTCTGTGGAAACAATTTGAACACAAGCAAAATAGGGAATACCAGCATATTTCTGTGACATTCTTTTATGCTTGCTGACAAAAGTAAGAACAACTATTTATGTATGGACAAAATAAATGTTTTAAATGTCCAATTTTGTGTATTATTTTGTAGCTTTGTGTAAGAATTAATACACCTTTTCAGGGCTGTGAAGTAGCCCTCAGATTCCTTCTTTCTTTTTTGGCTATAGATCCAGGCAGGGTAGCTGGGGTTTTTTTTAATAATTCTGTGTTACTAAGATTCATTTTAAGACCTGTAAGTCTAGGACTAGGTGCAAACAGCCAAGAAGCTGGAGCCTGAATCAATTCAGTCTTTACAGGTTAGTCTAAACTGCAGTTTAAACTGAGAAACAACTGGACACATGTTTACTTTTGATTCAGGAAATGCAGGTACATGCCTGCAGTGGCTCAGACCAGGACCAGTGGGCACTAAAGCATGCCTCTCTGATGCATACCCAGTATGGGCTGTGTGTTTGCTTCCTCTTCCTGCTGCCCCTGAAGTTTCTGGGATTTGCAGTCCAGAATCACAACAGCAGGACTCTCCAGGGTTGCTCATCACTTCCACTTCCTGCTTCCAGGTGCCTCTGGGATTTGTAATCCACAGTCACAGCCAGCAGTAAATTCCAGTAAGCTTAGCAGCAGGGCAGCTCTGTACTTGGGGGAAGGGGTCTGGGATAGAACTTTCATAAACCAGTTTGGCCCAAACCAGTTAAGGCTGATACTACATTCAGCCAGGTTTATCTTAACCAGTTGTGGCCATATGCACTGAGCTTTTGTTCTGTTACAGGTTTAAATCAATTTCTGATGACTTAAACTGTTTTATGTATAACTTCTACCCTTAGCCCCTGTGACACTTTAAATAACAAATTAACACATAGAAGAAAATATAGGTAAGACGGGCTAGCTAGCTGTGACAGCCCAGGGGTTTTGAAAGGGCAAAAGATGATTGGAGGACTTGGGATTCCATTTCCTCACCAATCAGGCCCCAGAGACTTACCCCCCATGTCCCCTGATTCGCCCCTTGGGTCACCTGGAGGGGGATAAAAGGGGCAGCACGGCTGACTCAGGGGAGGGACCAGTGAGGGACCACAAGTAAGGAATTTCAAAGAGCTGGGCCAGTAGGGCAGGAGCAGTTGCCCCAGAAGAGCCTGAAGGAGCAGGACTTGCAGGCAGCAGTGGGACCCTCAGCAGTGCGGTGTGCAGCTGGCAGGAGAGGCTCCCCACTGGGCTCTAGGATCCACTTTGAGAGGCTGCAGCCAGCAGGAGAGGTTCCCCTCTACTCCAGCAAGGATCTGAGCAGTGACCTGAGAGGTTCCCAGCTCTGCTTACAGCTCCTCCAATCAGAGGCTAGGCAGCTCAACATGAGGCTGGGGCTCCAGGAAGGTCAAGATCCCTAGCAGACTGAAGCAATGCTGCCAGTGGTGGTTGAGTGGCAGTATTCCTGCCTACTGTGTGCAAGATCTGGGTTCAAGTCCCAGCTGAGGTGACTTGGGATGAGCGAGCTAACAAGAAGCAAATTTTCTTGCAGTGAAAAGGGGTCATTGTGTTTCCCTCCTTTCTCCCCCTCCAGGTACCTCGGCCCTATATTTCCTTGTCATTTGACGTTCGGTATATTGTGCCTTTTTATATTTCACCAACCAGTATTGTTTGCTTTTTGTGTGTGTTTTATATTTTGTTAACCATGTCTTTTGTCAATGATTGTAAGTGTCTAACCTTTGTTGAATCCTGCCCCCTTGGGGCATTGTAGTGTCCACTATACCCTCTGATTTATGCCTGTTATGTTCCCAGTATTGTTCCCTCATTAAAAGGTATATGGTTAAGTCCCCATCAGTGGTCTGGCTCTGCTCTATAGGGGGAGGAGAGTCCCTACACCTCCCACAGTGCTTGTGCACCTGCTTTGATCCCTTCAATTGGAGAGGGGGTACCTCTTGGAGTACCGCCCAGGTTACATATGTAATGAATGTGCTCTCATAAGTGGTAGAGATGGGAGAATAGCAAAGCAAATTAAGTAGTTCTAGCATACCGTATGCATCAGAAACAAGAAAACAATCATGGCCAATTAGATGTAATGCCGTGGAGTACAAATAATTAAGAAACAAAGAGCAGTTTAAAAAATTAGCACCTATATATACTAAAGAGAGCTTATAGTCATGAAAGTAACTGTGCAAAGGTCAGTATTATCCTCAGCAAATGTATTGTCTGTGCATGTCCTATTACTGATACATCAGAGCCCATACTGCTATGGTAGGAGATCAAAACATTCTGATTCATGCATCATCAGCAGAAACATTAACTAATTTCTGACTATAAAAGTTTTTACCGTTGGTCTGCCAGAGAGAAATTAACTTCAGCTTGACGTTCAGCTCTTGGACTGCTTTGCAGATTGAATCAGGAATCATCAACAGAGGTGTAACAAGGCCAGGCACCCAGAACTTTCCTGTTAGTACTTCCCTGTTACTGTGCCGTGCTGGCAGCACATGGTTAATTTTAGCTGCTACGTCACCATAATGATGCGCTGTAGTGAGAGAGCATGTCACTACAGCAGTGTAGTTGCAGCATCAGGATTTGTGCCTGCTAATGCTATGTCACCATAGTGCATTGCTATCGTGACGTAGCACCTTGTGTAGATGCATCCACTGTGATGGGTGCCAGAGAAAATGCTAAGATAGATGAATAGTTTCAAATTGCTTCCCCAGATGGGCTGCAAACCTCTTATAACTGAAAAGTGTTCAACCTGTCCCTTTCAGATGCAGACTATGCTGTACTATCTACTCAACATTTATTTTGAGCTGTTGGAGTTTTAATAAAGTTTATTTTCCAAATTATTATGTTCCAACTCCATTTTATTTATGAGACACGTTGCTTAAAAAAAGAAAGCAAATAAATAGTCCCCAGTTCTTCACTCTTTTTGTTGTTTACCTATTCAAGTGGCTTATAGGCTACACGAAAATATATTGTGGGAATCTGTTGTTGAAAGAGAGCATGAAAGTACTCTTTTGTGCATGAAAAGAATGATAATTAACAGAATGGTACAAATGAAGGCCACTGTAAGTAAATTAAGATTATAGGTTATAGAGTGGGTAATATGTTTGGAGTTATTGTATTTACTTATAACTAAGATGACCCTGAATTTAAGGTAACCCCCTAATAATTAGATTCTAGACATGGAAAAAATTATAAATTTGTTATAATTCTCCATGTATGCAACCTAATTACTGGGAGGTTATCTTTAATTCATCCCCCCACTCCCACCACCACAGGGATGCAGGCAAGGGGGTCAGGTGGTATGAAGAGGTCAAGCAGCTTGCCCCTTGCTTGTGCCTGCCCCCTCTGTCCCCTGCCTGCCCACTTCCCACAGCGTTGGGCCCCCCATTCCACCTCTGCTCCCACTAGCCTCTGCTTCCCCTCCCCCTCCTCATCTTTACCATGGCATTTTGTATTTTATATTTTATACTTTTAAACCCTTAAGGAA
>NW_017729032.1:174942297-174946544 GCF_001723915.1 Gavialis gangeticus
TACCCGACCCACTTTCCACCTCTCCAGCCTCTGCTCCCCCTCTTCCACCTTTACCCTTGCTCCACACGGGCAGTTTCCAACCCTGTTCTAGCCTGGGGCATTGAGGATGGCCCTAGCCATGCAGGCTGTACGCTGCTGCTATGGGACCAAGCTAGGTCTGTGCTCAGTGCCCCAGGCTGCAGTGTAGATGAAGCCTGCTGGCACAGAGCAAGGATAAATCAGGGGAGGTTGGAGGGCAGGCATGGAAGCAAAGGATACATGATAGGGGGAGATGGTGGGGTGCAGAGGTAGTATGGAATTGGAGGGGGCAGGCAGAAGCTGAGGCTACAGCCCCAACACTGGGTAGGGGCTACAGCCCAAGCCAGAGCAGCCACATGTCTGTACCCCATCCTTGTACTCAATTCTAAGATGAGAGGCTGCTACCCATTGTTAAATGAGGGGTGGGATATCTCATCTTAGAATCAAGTAAATACAGTATGTTAATTATGAACTGATTTTAGTTTACCCTAGCAGAGACTATACTTTATTGTTACACTGGCAATAATTGCATGCAAAGAGATTGCTATCACCCTATCCAAAAAAAAGTCAGGAAAGGTATTATTATATGTGGACTACTGACATCCTTGCCACTCAGAATTGCAATCGTATCCACTCTCTTTCAGAAATGTCAGTCCTTATAATCAGCAGATGAGACTCCCTAGATAGCTGAAGCCCTTTTTTATAATTCAGTTGGCAGAAATGACCATAACCTGGCAGCAAAAGTCCAGCAGAGAGTTCCATAAAGGAGTATCCCTTGCTGCCACAAGTGTGCTATAACCAAGTTCAGTGACTGCAGCTCACTCCTCTCCACATAGGGGGCACACTGGATGAGAAGTGTGTGTGTCTTGGGCAGGCAGAACAGAGTTCCAAAAGGCCAATTCCCCATTCCCTTTTTCAGACCTAATTCAATACTCCTGATTCACAGTTCACTTATGCCTTTTCATCATTGTGCAAGCCTACTTAGTGTAAAGCTACACTGGGATTGGAAGAGACAGGTAAGGACCAAATCATAAGGCCTACTGTATACAAAAGAAGGAAGTTTTAAGATGAACAGAGGAAAGCAGGGTGGGGAGCAAACAAAGATGACAGCATACAAAAAGGAAAACCTGAGATTATTTAACCAGTAGCATACCTATAGGCTGGAGAACTCCCTTCTTGAAAGCACAGTGGCAGAAAGAAATTTTGGAGTCATTATTGATTCCAAAATGAACCTGGGCCGCCAATGTAAGGATGCGGTCAGTAAGGCCAACCGCACCTTGTCATACATCCACAGATGCATCACAAGCAGGGCCAAGGAGGTGATCCCCCCCGCTCTATGCAACACTGGTCAGGCCACAGTTGGAGTACTGCATCCACTTTAGGAGAGATGTGGCCAGCATCAAGAAGGTCCAGAGGAGGGCCACTTGCATGATCCGGGGACAGCAGGGCAGACCCTATGAGGAGAGGCTATGGGACCTGAACCTGTTCAGCCTTCACAAAAGAAGGCTGAGAGGAGACCTGGTGGCCATCTTTAACTTACCAGGGGGGACCAGCGGGGAATGGGAGAGACTCTGTTCCCCTGAGCACCTCCCAAGGTAACAAGAAATAACAGCCATAAGTTGTCTGAGAGTAGGTTCAGGCTGGACATTAGAAGGCACTACTTCACAGTCAGGGCGGCTAGGATCTGGAACCAACTTCCAAGGGAAGTGGTGCTGGCTCCTACCTTGGGGGTCTTTAAGAGAAGGCTTGACAATTACCTAGCTGGAGTCATATGACTCCAGTATTCTCTTCTGCCTGGGGCAGGGGGTCAGACTTGAAGATCTACTTAGGTCCTTTCCAACCCTATACCTATGAATCTATAAGCAGCAGAGGCATATCTCTATAGAATCTGACATCTCTGCGTCACATATTTAAGTATGACAAGAAACAATTATTAAGAGCTAGGAAAGTGCTTACAGAAGCAATAAGAGTTTAATAAAGTTAATCTGGCAGAGAGCCAGCAAGAGGGAGTGTCAGAAAAAGACACTGCAAAAGAAAGTGATTAAAACAAACAGGATGTGCTGGAGTAGCTAAATAGTCTAAAAAAACACCCTGGTTATATGTCTTCCTTAGTTAATGCTCCTGATATAATTTTACCCACTGCAAGCCAGCACAGATACACACTTGGTATTTCAAGTGTGTATCTGTGGGCTTGGAAGGCATCTTTTAGTATTTATTAACTGATCAAACTAAATAGGCAAAAATTTTAACTCTGAGATGCATGTGTAAAAAACATGTATATAAAAGCTACCCACAATTTCACATGGAACTACAGCAGATACAAACTCTAGAAACTGAAGGAAAATTACTAATTAAATGCCTAATTCAGTACCTGTCATGTGCTTACCCAATTTGCCCAGACAACCACAATAGTTATACATAGACAAATGGGTACATACCATATTTACTTAAAAATAAAACAAGGCTTTTCCCTCAGTCAGTGTGGGGACAAGTGGGGGCGGGGGATGGAAGCCCCTCATCTTACATTCATATATAAAAAAACCTCATTATATATATTGTCTGTCATTAAACTGCTGCCAAAAGCAACATGTGCTCAGTAATGGAAGCCAACTATGAAGTTGTTTAAATGCAGCCAATACTGAACATGACCACAAAACCCATAGCCTATATTGAGCAAACCTACTGATAAGAACTGTTTTTTGTGCATGAAGCCCTTAAAAACATAGACAGGAATTCCCTCTGTAGGAAACTGACACTGGGCCTGGAGATACTGCAGAAGGGCCAGAACCCCTCACCTTTGTGCACAAAATGTTTAGTTTTAGCCTAAAAGACCAAGATGCTGATAGGAACCTAAAACAAGGGTAGGCTAGTGCCTCGCATCTGCACCTCAGTGCCAACTCTTTTTCAAGTCATTGTGAGCTACCACTGAATACATTTCAATTTCCTCTTCATTCCCACAGCTGAGCTGTTCCTTTCTTTCCCATTTCAAATTAATCCTGTTTCTTCACTAGCCTTAAATGTCTGGCAAACATCACTAAACAGGGCCTCCAACAGTCCACTCACCCCTTCTCTCAGCCTGGTACATATGATTAGTGTGGCCTGCCCCCCATGAGGTGGAACTGGATCAGGGTGCCCTGTGGATCTGTGTATAAATTTTTGGACGATCCCAGGACTCATGATAAGAACACCCAATTCTAGTCATGAGTGGAAGGTATATTAGTACATGGATCCTTTAGGGGAGGATATCTGGAGTACACACACATACAGAGCAGTGCTGAGCTATGGGGTCACCATGGCTTGAAATGCTGTTGTCTTTGTTGGGGCACAACCAATGAACTATATGGTAAATAATGTCTGACTTTTTGGTTTTGGACTAATGTAAGTAGGTGCAAAAGCTCAAAAATGAATTTATGGAGTACCTATGCTAAAACTTGCACCAGTATTAAAAAAGGTAAACTGTATCAATTCTAGATGAACTAAGTCATCTGACAGGAACCTAAAACAAGAGTAAAAAATAATAATAAAAAAAAATAAACAGTCCTTTTTTAGATATGTGGGGAGCCAGAAGAAAAGCCAAGATAACACTGGACCCCTGCTAAACCATATGGGACAACTGACACCCAGGAAAAAGCCAACCTGCTTAATGGGTATTTTACATAATTTTTTTACCAGCCCCATGGGACGGCCCAGCTCACTATGGTACGGCATGGCCAGGACGATGGAGAGTTGTTACCCTTCATCAATGTTGACCATATGAAGGAACACCTTGAGAGGCTGGGCACCTTCAAGTCAGCCAGCCCAGACAGTTTACACCCCAGGGTACTTAAAGAGCTGGCAAGCATCATAGCTCAGCCACTGGCACAGATCTTCAAGAACTTCTGGCACTTAGGCGAAGTGCCCAAAGATTGGAAGAAGGCCAATGTGGTGCCTATCTTCAAGAAAAGGAGGAAAGTAGATCTGGGGAACTACAGGCCTATCAGCCTGACCTCTATCCAGGGTAAGATCTTGGAAAAAATTATCAGAGAGACCATTCTTGACAAACTGGCTGATGGCAACATCCTGAGGGATAGCCAGCAAGGGTTTGTTGCAGGTAGGTCTTGCCTGACCAATCTCATCTCCTTCTATAACCAGGTGATATATCACCTGGACAAGGAAGAAGAGATTGATGTCATATATCTTGATTTTAAAAATCTTTCAATCTAGTATGCCATGATCATCTCATAGAAAAA
>NW_017729032.1:174951544-174965144 GCF_001723915.1 Gavialis gangeticus
ATTTTAAAAATCTTCCAATCTAGTATGCCATGATCATCTCATAGAAAAAACTGGCCAACTGTGGCCTCGGCTACATGATAGTCCACTGGCTGGGGAATTGGCTCCGAGGTTGTACCCAGAGAGTGGTAGTTGATGGAAGTCAATCATCATGGGACTCTGTGACCAGTGGTCCCCCCAAGGTTCCGTCCTTGGGCCTATACTTTTTAACATCTTCATTAATGATGTAGACATTGGTATCAGAATTGGACTGGCCAAGTCACCGATGGCACCAAACTTTGGGGTAAAGCATCCTCACCCAAGGACAGGATGGTGATCCAGGCCAACCTTGACAGGCTCAGAAAATGTGTGGATGAAAACCTGATGGCATTCAACACTGAAAAATGCAAGGTACTCCACCTTGGGAAGAAAAACTCGCAGCATGGTTACAGGCTTGGCAGTGCTGGGCGCCGCACTTCAGGAAGGATGTGGACAATCATAGAATCATAGAATCATAGAAGTAGGGTCGGAAGGGACCTTGTAGATCTTCAAGTCTGAACGCCCACCTGGGCGGGAGAAAAGACTGGACTCAAATGAGTCCAACCAGGTAGTCATCAAGCCTCTTCTTAAAGATCCCCAAGGTAGGAGCCAGCACCACTTCCCTAGGAAGCTGGTTCCAGCTCCTAGACGCCCTAACTGTGAAGTAGTTCTTGTGGATGTCTAATCTAAATCTACTCTCTAATAATTTGTGTCCATTGTTCCTTGTCATGCCAGGGGGCGCTAGGGGAAACAGTGTCTCCCCTAAACCCTTCTGGTCCCACCTAGTGAGTTTATAGACAGTCACCAGGTCCCCCCTCAGCCTTCTCTTGTGGAGGCTGAACAGGTTTAGGTCCCGCAGTCTTTCAGTGTAGGGTCTGCCCTGTAGTCCCTGGATCATGCGGGTGGCCCTCCTCTGGACCCTTTCAATGTTGTCCACATCCCTCCTGAAATGGGGCGCACAGAACTGGATGCAGTACTCCAGCTGTGGCCTGACCAGCGTTGCATAGAGGGGGAGGATCACCTCCCTGGCTGTACTTGAGATGCACCTGTGGATGCATAACAAGGTCCGGTTAGCCCTGCCAACCATGACCTCGCATTGTCGGCCCATGTTCATCTTGGAGTCAATAATGACTCCAAGATCCCTTTCTGCCTCCGTACTCTCAAGAAGGGAGTTTCCCATTCTATAAGTGTCCTGCTGGTTTCTACTGCCTATGTGCAGCACCCTGCACTTGTCAGTATTAAAACGCATCCTGTTCATGTCAGCCCACTCCTGTAACCTATCTAGGTCTTGTTGTAGTCTTTCCCTCCCTACTAGTATGCTCACTATATGAGATTATGGAGAGGGTCCAGAGGAGGGCCACTCCCATGATCAGGGGGCAGCAGGGCAGACCCTACGAGGAGCGGCTCAGGGACCTGAACCTGTTCAGCCTCCACAAGAGAAGACAGAGGGGGGATCTAGTGGCCGTTTACAAACTAGTCAGAGGGGACCAGCAGGCATTGGGGGAGTCCCTGTTCCCCCGAGCACTACCAGGAGTGACTAGAAATAACGGTCACAAGCTGGCAGAGGGTAGATTTAGGCTAGATATCAGGAGGCGCTACTTCACTGTCAGGGCGGCTAGGATCTGGAAACAACTTCCAAGAGAAGTGGTGCTGGCTCCTGCCCTGGAGGTCTTTAAGAGGAGGCTAGATGAGCACCTTGCCAGGGTCATTTGACCCCAGTACTTTTTCCTGCCATGGCAGGGGGTAGAACTAGATGATCTGCTCAGGTACCTTCTGACCCTACAAACTATGAAACTATGAAAACATGTCCAAAAGGAACTTGGGGGTCATGACTGACCACAAGATGAATATGAGCCACCAATGTGATGTCGCAGCTGGTAAAGTGAGCAAAACTCTGGGTTGCATCTATAGATGAGCCTCTTGCAAATCCCAGGATGTCATCCTCCCACTGTACTTGCCTTTGTGGGGCCGCAGTTGAAGTACCGCATCCAATTTAAAAAGGATGTGGAGAGAAGCTTGAGAAAGTCCAGAGGAGAGCCACATGCATGATTAGAGGGCAGGAAAAAAGACCTTATGATGAGAGGCTGAGAGCTATGGGACTATTCAGCCTCAAAAAGCACAGGCTCACAGGGGACCTGGTGGCCTCCTATAAGTATATAAGGGGTGTACATCAGGATCTGGAGAAATGCCTGTACACCAGAGTGCCCTAAGGGATGACAAGGTCAAATGGTCACAAACTCCTCCAAGACTGTTTCAAGCTATACATAAGGAAGAACTTCTTTACTGTCCGAGCCCCACAAGGCCTGGAACAGACTGCCACCAGAAGTGGTGCAAGTACCTACTCTGGACTCCTTTAAGAAACATTTGGATGTTTACCTTGCTGGAATCCTTTGACCCCAGCTGACTTCCTGCCTTTGTGGCAGGGGGCCGGACTCGATGATCTTCCAAGGTCCCATCCAGCTCTAATATCTATGAAATCTATTATATCTATGAAGTCTCTGGTTTCCAAGGCAATTCCAGGTCTCATTTCATCATGTTCAGAGAGAGCAGGGTCTAACAGTTAAGCTAGGGCTGGGGGAAAGAAGTTGGGTAGGACAAAGAGAGAGCCACCTGACCCCTGCTGCTCCCATATTAATTTTTCCTGCTGTAGCATTGGGAAGAGGAAAAATTCAAGACAAACCTCCAAAAATTAGATTTTATATCTTAAAAATTATAACAAGTTAATAAACTTTCCATATATAGAATCTAATTATTGGGGGGGGCATCTTACATTTGAGTAAATATGGTAATTTATTCACACTTATTCTGCAAATTTCATCCTTAACGTTTGTTTTTTTTTTTGTAACAGACTGCCAATGTGGGCTCACCAGATTGGCTTGTGATACTTACCCTGGGCTAGAAACAGTGCCGGTGAGCTCTGAGCGAGCCCAAGGGTGAAGCAGGGGAGTCCTGCCCTGTGGAAAAGGAGAAGCCAATTGAAAGAAGGGGTTTTCAATCCCCTCATTCACATGGAAGGGGGATGGCCGGAGTTGGGGGCCAGCCACCTTGAGCCCTGGTTGGCCGGTTTGCAAGCCAGGGGGGGACTGCCTGAGGGGATAAAAGCAGCAGCCGAACTGGTGTGTGGGGGCTGCTGACAGTGACTCCAGGGAATGACGCAGGAGGCCTAAGAAGAGTTGTGGTGAGCTGACCCAGCAGAGGAAGCAGAGAGACCCCTCTGAAAAGCTCTGAAGGCCCTGGGAGAAGAAGGCAGCAGCAGTTGACTGTGTCTCCAGCCCTGCAGCAGAGAGGGAGCCATGGCCAGGGCTTGGGGCAGAGAGCTGGTGCCCCAAGGCCCCATCACAGTGTGCTGGATGTGCTGGGTATCCCAGAGGCTAGGAGTGGCAGTCAGCCCCCCACTCCACTGCGGAGAAGAAGCAACAACCAGGAGCATAGGCCACCTCCTTATCCGGAGCTGGGCTGGTGAGTTGAGGAAACCCCTTACCTTCCCTGGGGAAGTGGGACAGCAGCAGGCAAGGCACTGAGATCCTGAGGAGTGGCAGAGCACCAGGACAAGAGTCCCTGGGAGCTCAGGGTGCAGGCTGGCACTTGGCTTGGGATTGGTGAGCTGCAAGGAGTATTGGGCACCGAGCCAGTCACCTGGAGCAGGGTTTTAGAGCAGCAACCCCTGGGAGCTGCCTGTGCTGCTGACTCTCTGCCACTGACTGCCCCAGATGGGACTCGGTCCTGTCCCTTATTCTGCATCTGATTGTCATCGGATGGAGTCCCTGAACTTTGTGTTTGGGTCATGCCGATTGCTGCAGGAGCCTACTTTGTTGCTTGCCTTTTTTGTTGCCACAGAGGGTCACCCTTCAGCCTCTTCGTGGGGTTGGGGTTTGATACAATTTGAATGCTGCAGACCAGAAGAGCTTACACTGTTGCAGTCTGTCACTTATTGGTAAGCCTGTTGGAGCTGCTGGAAACGAGCATCCTGCTTCCTTGCTGTAGCATCTCAGCAGTGGCTGAAAGCTGCCAGTTATCCTACCTGTGGTTCTTGAGTCAAGGGTTGACTAATGCATTCTGGTTTGTTTTGCCATTTAAGTTCACTTGTAAATAATCTTTCCTATTATTCTTGTTTTGTAAATAAAGTGTAAATAGTTAAATCAGTTAAATGTTAGACCTTCTAGGGACCATGGGCTGCAGGTGGGGAGCAGGGTCTGGCTGGAAAGTAAATTGGTGCTGGCGGGAAGCCCTGCCCCACTCTCACCACACCACCCCTGATATTTGGGCAGAGGTGGCAACTATTGGGCTGCCACCCGGGTTACATTTTTAACAGAAGAGCATCACACAAGAACAAATAGCAAGTGAGAAGGAGCACCAATTTTCATTCACATTTATACTTGCTAGCATGTGAATGTATTTATTGATCTGAAAAATAGCCATTCATAGAAGAGAAAACATATTTGTGTAAATTTAACAGGGATTACAAAGAGTCAGAAACAGTGTTTACACTTATGGCTATATAATATGCACAAATATTTCTGACCACCATAGCTTTCTCCTTTTCATGTAGAAACCCACCCACATCATCTTCATGCTTTCTCCCATTCCAGTATTATGCATAAAATGTTTTCTTCCCGCTAATCAGTAAAGGCAATATCCAATCCTTTTCCTAAGCCCCATCAAAGTCATCTTCATGTCACAGTGGCCCTGGCCAGCTTCTTAAAGCAGCACCTAAGGAAGGAATCAGAGTTCTTTTGCCTGTGACCACATGTCTAGACTCCTCCCCCTGTGCCTATAGTCCTTAGTTTTTTTTAATTCTACGTAGAAGTCTTACCTAAATAACCTGACTATCAGCTATTACATGCTATTTTTTCTATCACTGGAGGGGAGAGTTAAGGTACTTTCCAAGGTTTCCAACAGCAAGTAGCCCCCATCTTAAGTGATGCTACATCCTACATCGGTATCTACCTTGTGGACAGATGAATGGCGCAGGGTTGGTTCATGGGCGAGAACCTGTCAATGGCCACATAGGACCAGGGCCTGATCTGACATGAATCGGATTGGGTCCCTCCCCAGATTTTACCCACGGCCCTGGTCTCACACACAGGACTATGTCTCTGGCTCTCAGGACTTGGAAATTTGACTGCAGGGGATCAATTGCAGCGTTAATTGCCATCTCTCCCCTGCCATCAAATTTTGGGCCTGTGGGAATGTGGCCTATAGCCAAAGGTTGAGCATATCAAAACAAAAGTTATCATCATGCCAAACTTGAAAGTGTTTGAACAGAAGAGGAGACTACTGAAGGGAGGAGGGAGAAATGAGGTAATGTTCTCCATTTCAGTTAGTCCATGGACTTTTCACTCTTTGTTTCAGTGTAACAGCCATACTTTGGCATTTTAACCCTCCTGGCTTGGTATGTCAAGCTAAAACCAGCCTGCTTCCAAAGAGAGAGAGAGAGACCCTAGTTTTCCTATTATTCCCACACTTTTATTCTAGTCGACATCCTATATGAGTTATCAACAAATAAATATCAACCTATATAGTTTATCCAGGTTGGCAGGTAGGAAGAAACCTCTCAGTGTTTCTCTTGCCTCCTCTATGGGATGTGTTCTCATCAATTCTTTTTATAATTTTCATCATAAAGAAATGAGTTTTCCAAAAAAAAAATGACCCTTATATATGGCTCTAGATTGCTGACAACAGCAACAATCATGTTAAATACTGGATCCTGCAAACAAACATTCTGCCATGGATGAAGTACAGAATAGACTACAGTCTGATGAACCTACTATCTTACTGCCAAACAATTAAAGTAATTATATTTTATTTCCAAAGATGAAAGACTTTAAAATATTGTCATCAACCAATTTCATTTTCATTATTTTCCAACTTAGTTTAATGAAGAGGACTTGAAATCAACCACATAGAGGGGAGGAGAAGGAAGAGGGGGTGGTACAGTGCCATTGCTTCGGCTCTGCACAAATCAAACAAAATCAATATTTATTAGGTTTTCGTAACATTGGATTTGCAACTGTACCTCCACAGTCATAGATCTTCATTTTCATTTTACAAGGTTATTAAAAAATCAGGAAGAAGCCTGAAGGATATCTTCAGTGCTACAGAAATGATGCACTTTTTTTACCTCAGAGCAACAAAAACTGTCCTGAGAAAAAAAAATGTATGCAAGACCAAGGAATCCTAGTTTTACTGTGAGGTAAAGTCATAGGAAGGTGAACAGAGATCATTTTGGTGAGTGTACATCAAAATTTTTAAAAAGTGCTGTTTATTCACTGCCTTTTTTTACATCAGGAGAGTGCACACAAATAATCAGACAAATACACCTCAGTCTGACAAAGTTAGTCACAATCAATTAGTTAGAAGTCTATTTTTGTTTTCTGTGCTTCCCTAGTAGGTTATGACCCATGGCATACTTATATTCATGGTCTATAAAAAGAAATCTTTCCAAAGAAAAGCAATGATCTTCTCCTGCTTTTATTTTGCCTTCTAATAGATTTCTTGATAATGATCCAAGTCTCAAGACATTTTCAGGGGGAAGGGAGTGAGAGAGTGGGAAAAAAATCCTTCTGATTATTTTGTGTTTTCTGGGAGTTTATTACAAGCCAAGATTTTAAAGGAGTGAAATATTCCAGGAAGTTATTATTTATCGGTTCCCAAGGAGCTTAGTTCATAAAGCACAAAAATAAATCCTCAATACATGAAAAATAAACAAAGTGAGTAAGTCAAAGGCTATGATGCTCTGCTTGCTTTAATTTTCCATTGCTTTTGCACTAATATAACTCAATGCTATTCTCTCTTCTTTTCTGTCATATGCAACCTGAAAGGACTACAGTCATCATTACACAGGATAACATGAAGGCATAAAGTGTGGGTGAGAAACATTGGCCTATTATACCTCTTCACTGTTTCCCATGTTGAGGTGCATTGCTCTTTTCAGTTTTAAAAATTAGGTTGCACAAAAATTTGATATCCCCTTTTATTTTTCAAAATTTAGTGTATCAGCATCATTGGACCTTGTTGTTAACTCTCATCTCGTCCCCATTCTTGTTAGCAACTCTTCCTGCCACAGCCTTTTGCAATACATCACTCTGCCATAGGAGAACTCTGACCATGACCCACTAACAGAAAGAACAGTGGGGGGGGCACTAAAATTCATTAGCCTCTTGCTTCCCCTCTTGTGATTGCAGGGTGATGCTATTTGGTGGTGAGAGACTGAGTGTTCTCCAGTGAATACACATATAAGAGCAGATTTCTTAAGAAGAAAAAAAGTTTATGAAAGTGGAAGAACAGGAAGAACAAAACACTTTGCTGCACGTACCTAAATTTGCATTAGATAAACTAGACTACAAAGCCATCTGGACTTGAGTTGCAGATAAAGAAACAGGCATGCTTCCTTCTTCCAAAAAGTTATCTGTGGCTCTTACCCCAGAGTCAAAGTGTTTACTCCATGCTGACCTAGTGAAAGAGCTACTTTTCACCATTTGCAGGTCCAGAGGGGGGTGCAGTGGTACAGTTGCACTCTTCCCCTCCTTCTGCACAACCCACTTTGGCATTGATTGTATTGCACATGACCTCTCCGTTCAAGATATGGCTGGAGCCCCTGCTTTCACATGGTCCAGAGTCCAGGGGGTGAGCACAGCCACCACCACCATTCACCTCCTCCTTCCCCCTACTGAATTCAGAGGAGAGGGGAAGGGAGAAAGCAGGGACTCCAGATAGTGCCGGCACTAAGCAGCTGGTGAGTTCAGAGCTCACTGCTCATGCAGAGCTCTGACAGGAGTCCGCTCTGACTAGGCAGTGAGCTAGGAGCTTACTGCACATGTGTGGCACAGCCAAAGGGGTGGGGGCACAAACCCTTTGTTCTGTTTCTGGATCCACTAATGCCCTTCACTGTAATCTGAGATCTCTATAATCCCCTTTTTCTCCCAACCACTCCTTCATACAGATTTCAGAGCCAGTAAAATCATTTAGGACTGTCATTTCTTTTACCAAAGTAGTGTGCACATAGTTATGCCTGTAGGAAGTTGCCTTATACTGGTATGGCTTATTACCCATCTCAAAAGATGGACATAACTGTGTCCACCCAAAGAAGATTGTCACTTTAATTATACTATTGTTGTTACTATGCCTTTATAATTAGAGCAGTAATTTTCTATGTAGATAAGGATTTCTTTAAGCACCTTTTCTTCCTTATGCATATCCACATTAAGGCTGAGACTTGTTTCTAAAGCATAACACATGGCCCCACTGAGGATACAATGAATTTTAATAACTCTTTGAAACAGGACAATGACTCATGTCAGAAACAGTGTTTCAGAGATGAGTCTACCTGTCAAGTAGAAAGATTTCCAGCAGGCCATGCATACTAAAGGAATGGAGTTTTCTTTTGTGTGGAGTTTTCTTAAGGCTAACTCTCATGCCCTACTTTCTGTCACCTTAATATTCACATGGTTAGGGTGTCACCATCAGTAGTAAAGCTGAAGCTGAAGAGAAGCTCTTCTCAAACAAGATATTTACACTAAATAGCTCCTTAAATATTTCACTAAATATTTACACTATGGGTTTTTGTTTTGCTTTCTTGTATGAATTAATTCCATTAATGACTAACTAAATAAGATCTGTATAGTAAAAACTTCTGTAAGCAGCAGACTTACTTCATCAAGTAATACTTCATTAAATATGAAAGCTTATGCTATGCATCTCTGATTTAGCTAGTCTATAAGGTCAAAATCTACTCTGACTTCAGACTAACATCTATCTTTAATTACTGACCCAACTTTTTGGTCATTATGACATACTGGGACTCTGGCAGGATGAGAAGTCTGCTCTCTAATCTATTGTTTCAAGAATTGCACTAACTTTCTGAAGTTTTACTTTAAGTTCAAAGAGACAGCATTTCTTTTTTATCTTATTTTTGATGCCACCGCTGGAGCTGTCACAATGAAATTTCAGTACTTTTTCCCTACCTTTCTTTACTGCTTATCTTAACTAACCTGTCCCAGTAGACAGATGTTCACTCATGTAATTGTCACCACAATAGTCAAAAAGGTACAAACTCCTAATTTGTTTTTTTCCCCTATAGTTTTAGCTAAATTGGTACAGAAATGTATGTATAAATAAGATCCTAAGAAACTGAATTCAGTGAAATTTTACAAGTGATAGACTGATAACTTTACATATTACTAAGGATATCTATGAAAGAGGTTTAAAAAGCCTTGAAATTCTGCCAGGTTCATCTTGTGAAGTTTCTTTCAAATTCCCCTCTCAGAAAAAGCTTAGGAAGCCAAGGGGTGACCAAGCAGTATGGCCTTAGAGATTTTGTAACATGAGGAAGAAAACTCTTGTCACATCTCCTCTTTGCTCAACTGCTCCCCTCTGTCTGACTTATATCAGGGAAATATCATCATCCATTGGCAATCCCTTGCAGTTGAGGAAAATTGTCTTCTATGATTGCTTTATCTGTGGGTCTGAACACGGCTGACCCAGTGAAGTTGATGTTGCATGATCATCACCTTCATGCGTATAGTGTTTGTTTGTGAGACGACACTAACATTAGTAGGTCTGTCTTGCACTGGATTCAAAAAATCTTCTGCAGACAGCATTGGTGGTACTTCTCCAGTGACTAGAGGTATCCATGTTTAACTCCATATAGTAAGGTGAGGATCATGACTGCTTGATAAACCATGAGCTTGGTTTCAAATCTGATGTCTCAGTCTTCAAAAATCCATTTTCTCAAGTGTCCAAAGGATGCACTTGCACTTTTAAGGCAATGTTGGATTTCTTCATTGCTGTCAGCCTTCTAAATCTGATTTACCAGAGCTGAGGACTGTCCATTAAGAGCTTGTTGAATGAGAATCTTAGTCTTCTGAATGTTACGTATCAGTCCCATTTTCTCGTACATCTCAGTAAAGACATTAATGATTGCCTGAAGGTCAGCTTTCGAGTGATCGCACACTACAGCATCATCAGTGTATTAGAATTCAATGACTGAGGTCAGGGTAGTCATGGTTTTGGCTCAGAATTGGCTGAGATTAAAGAGATTACCCTCCATTTGGTAGTTTAACTCTATTCTGACTGGAAGCTTGTTGGGAGTCAGATGTAGCACCATAGTAAGGAATACTAAGAAGAGTGTTGGATCAATGACATAGACTTGATTAACTCCCATCTTAACCTAAAGGGCTAGGGACAGACATTCAAAAAACCCAAGGCTGAATTGATTCAATCTTTGCAAATTAGTTTAACCTGCAGAGATTGAACTGATTTGCAAGTGGATAGACATTCACTTTTGAATCAAGAAATGCTGGCACATGCCTGCAGTGGCTTAAGCTAAAAGCCAGGCGGCACTACAGCGAGCCCTCCCTTCCCTTTCACAGTGCTGAGCTGAAGGGGTGGGTGTGGCCAGGCCCAGCAGGACACTGTGATGAGGGGGGGATTTAAGCTCCCACCCTAACCTGCACAGTTCCCAGCTGGGGTATGCCTGGAAAGGCAGTGGAAAGCAGCCGTTGCCAGGCTCCATGCCCCCCTGCCCCCTTCATTGCTCAAGGGGCAGGAAGTGTTGCCAGACTGCAGCCCTCAGCTAACACTCTGAGGCAAAGAGCAGGGTGTGGGGGGAGGGAGGACTTCTTGTGTGGACTGCATACATCTGTTGATGATCAGGGATCCTGGTTTTCTTTGATTAAAAAAAAAAATCCTCAATTTTTGGATTTAAAATGTAACCCAAAATCCAATTTTTCCATGATCAAAATGAATCAGCACTATATGTGTATCTATGTACTAGTGGCATTTCATTTTAATCATGGAAAAATGTAGATTTTGGGTTACTATTTTTAACTTGAAAATTGGGGATTTATTTTTAATCAGAGAAAACCAAGATCCCTGCTGATCACTTAAACCAGTTTATGTGTAAGTTCTGTCTCTAGCCAAAGGGATCTGTGATAGATCCATTACTGAGAAACACTGCTTGCACACCATCATGGAGCAGCAAAGAATGGTTAAGAATTTCAGTAGGCATCCATATTTCAGAAGGATCTGAATATAAAGGAATGCTCACAGTCAAGGGGGATTCAAAGGTGGTGTGGTGGTGCAGTCACGCTCCCCGTTGGTTTTGCACCTCATGAGCAGTGAGCTCTCTGCACCCACTGGCATGTCAGCATGGTTTCTGCTGGGAGTGCTGCATGTGCTGTGAACTCAACAAGCTCACTACAAGCAGACCTTGTGTCAGCACAAGGTCTGCCCAGAGCTGCTGTTTGCATACAGCTCTGGAGCCCAGAGAGTAAGTGTTACTGCTGTTTGCTCTTCCCCTCCCTCCTCCCCCACACTGAATATGGCAGCAGGGGAAATAAGAGATTAGAGGCTGGCAGAGATGCACAGTCCTTGTTTTCACACAGCTCTGCTGCTCATTCCCTCTTTTTTCCTGCTGCTAAATATTGGAAGGTAGAGAGGGGAGAAGAGTAAAGAGCAGAGCGTCCTGAGATCTGAAACTGTGTGCAAGCGGGGGCCCTAGGGAAACTTCAGAACTAGCAGCTGGTGAGCTCAGCCTTATAACACTTTCAGCACACACACAACTCCCAGAAGAAACTATGCTGACTTGCAAGCAAGTTCAGAGAGCTCACTGACAGCCAGGATCATGGATAGGGATTGCAGCCACACTGCCAAAGGGGATGTGGCCTCACTCCTGTTGCTCCAATTCTATATCTGCCTATGTTCACAGCATTCAATTTTCAGCATAAGAATAACCATGTAAAAACCTAGGTCAGGGACAGGTATGGGATCAAAGTCCTTGAAAACTGTTGATTAAGGGGTCTTTGTACACACAACAGAAATGGCCTTTATAGTGACTTAAATGCCCTTTTGCACCGCTTTAAAGGTATTGCTGTTTGCACACTCAGTGGCATATTCCGCTTTAAATGACTTTGTGATGTAGCAAGATAAAACTCCTCCAAGGTGTTATAGCTTGCTACCTAACAAAGTGCAATGGTGCATGGGGCACTGGAAGCTGACATGCTCAGGGAAGCTTGGGCTTGGTGGGCTTCCAGCGCCCCATCCCCACCTTCTCCTGCCACCAGCACACTCAGTCACCCTCCTGCCACCTTTTCGCTCTGCCCCAGGTTAAAACCAGCCATTCCCGGGTGGTTGCAAGTGGCAGGTAGGCAGCAGGAACAGTGCAGGGGTGCTGAAGCTTACCTACCTGTCTCTGCCATGCCAGGGAAGGGTGGGGAGGGGTGAGCTACCAGCAAGCCAAGTGGTTCCTCAGCTGTGGGTGACCCCAGTGCTTCCCTCTGTAGTGGCAGGACTCCTCCAGGTGGCACCCACTTGCTGGGATCCAGACTGGGTAGTCCTGGGGGGGGCACCACAGCTGTGGAGGGAAGCATCCAGCCCCACACAGCTCCGGGGCTGTACGATTTGGCAGCAGTTGGTGCAGGCAGGCTTGACTGAAGAAAAAAATAAAAGTGGCAAGGAGCCTGAGCTTTTTAAATTTTTCTCCTAATGCCTGCCTGCCTGAGTTGTGCGAGGGCCCAATGTTTCCCTCCACAGTTGCAGAGCCCCACAGGACCACACAGACCAGGTGCCAGCAGGTTGGTGCTGCCTGGGGGGTGCCACCGCCACAGCTCAGGGACCGCTCAGCCCACTGGGAGCTCACCTCTACCCCCAACGTGGGAGAGGAAGGTAAGCTCTAAGGATCAGGCCCCCTAACCCTTGTGTACACATGACAGGGGCTTGGTTCTGTATAGTTCTCCCTAAACTGAAATGGTGGGTTTTTAAAAACCCACCGTTTCAATTTTGGGAGAACTAAACTGAACTAAGCTCCCGTCACGTGTACAAGCACCCTTAGATAGGGATAGCAGCTATAACAGACATGAGCTCCCTCTTTTTCTCCTCCAAATGCCTCCAAATATTTTCCTCATGTTTAATCTATAATAAACAGTTCTCGTTTCTCGAGAAAGAACAATGCTGTCACAGGGGAAGATCAAGCTCATAGGAAACAGTGATGGAAGGAAATATTGCACTGCCACTCTACAATTGATTTGTCTAGTATTGCTTTAAATAATAGAAGCAATAGATTTATGGTGTGGGAACCACAGATACAAGATAGTTACTTTTCAGTCCTAAACATTTATTGTTTATTAAACTCGGGCCAATATAGTGTTAGGATTGATTACAATATTATATTATTAATGAGGTTGCCATTTCCTAAATATAGCTCCAAGTGCCAATAGCTTAAATAGCTAAAACAACAGACTCACATCTCATTTTCATAGTTTCATAGTTGGTAGGGTCGGAAGGGACCTGAGCAGATCATCAAGTCCGACCCCCTGCCATGGCAGGAAAGAGTACATCTAGCCTCCTCTTAAAGACCCCCAGGGTAAGAGACAGCACCACTTCTCTTGGAAGTTGGTTCCAGATCCTAGCCTCCCTGACAGTGAAGTAGTGCCTCCTGATGTCTACTTTGAATTTACCCTCTGCCAGCTTGTGACCGTTATTCCTAGTCACTCCTGGCAGTGCTCGGGGGAACATGGACTCCCCCAGTGCCTGCTGGTCCCCTGACTAGTTTGTAACAGGCCACTAGATCCCCCCTCAGCCTTCTCTT
>NW_017729032.1:174970144-174972365 GCF_001723915.1 Gavialis gangeticus
GGATTTGGTGACCTGGTCATAGAAGGCCACCAGGTTGGTCTGACAGGACCTGCCTCTAATGAACCTGTGTTGGTTGCCCATAAGCATAATCTTCCCCGCTGGCCCGCGGACATGCACCAGGATAATTCTCTCAAAAAGCTTCCCTAGGATTGAGGTAAGACTAACTGGCCTATAGTTTCCTGGGTCCTCCTTTCTCCCTTTTTTCAAAATGGTAACCACATTGGCCCTTTTCCAGTCCTCTGGCACCACACCAGAGCACCATGAGTGCTCGTAAAGCCATGTCAGGGGTCCCGCAATGACCTCTGCTAATTCCCTCAGCACTCTGGGGTGGAGATCATCCAGACCAGCTGATTTAAATACTTCCAGTCCCTCCAGAAGTTCCCTGACTAGATCCTCACTGACCCTAGGCCTGGGTGTGCCTCCCCTGGGGCCTGCGGGGTCCCAGTGTAGGGGGGCTGATCCGGTCCCTGCTCAGGAAAACGGAGGCAAAGAAATTGTTAAATAGGTTAGCTTTGGTTGAATCAATTCTAAATGTGCTGTTTCTTAATGCTGTATTTGCTTTCAGCACTGATACATATTGAAGTCATGAGGCAGGCTCAAACCAAGCTTCCTCTTCAGAAATTAGTAAATTTGAAGAGGTCAAGGGACACTCCTTTTGTAAGTGGGAATAAAAAAAGACACTGTAAAGTACTTGCAAGGGATACAAGAGAGAACATGAACTCCACAGAACTAATAGTTGTAACCTTTTCGGATGGTGAAAGGGTAAAAATCATTACAAAGTTTAGAAGTAGGCATTACATTCAGAACCAGTTCTAGGTTTATTCAGTGGTCCCACAACCACAGGGTTTTGGTTTGTTTTGGCTCAGGCCCATTTCCAATGCTAAAGAGAAATGGTGATTAATTCACAAGATGAAGGATCCATCATCTGGATGAAATACCAAACATCCCAATGATATCTGTCCTGTGTTTACCAGATTGGACACTACCATTCTTATATTTTTGGCATGCAAATCAGACAGGATCATTGTTCCCACATGCAATTAAAATACTGTGTTTCTAAATAACAACAATGTCTTAAGAAGTTCTGACCTTTAACATAATAAGCTCTTCATTTGCATTTCTATTCTCTTCCTTTTGTATTCTCAGTAGAAAAGGAATTTCTTTGCTTGCAACAGGAGGCATCCAAGAATACTGATACAACCTCATCTCATTATATTGTACTTATATATTGTCCTGTAGCACCTATCACCCTATATGTACTGGCAGGATGTAGGAGACATTCTATAGATGATGAGCAAGGGATTAGGAAAATGCAGACCCTTTCTGCTTTACACTTCTGAACACAATCCCAACAGAAAACATGGTGATTGTGTAAGGCTACTTTGAAGTGGCACTAGACTTCCCAGATATGTTGGCATGAGAGAACCTCATTTCAAAGGCAATGGGTTTGAGGGCTCTCCAAGGTCATCCCTGTGGCCCAAGTGCTCAGGGTCAGGACTGATAAAGCAGCTTGAGCTATAGTTAGGGGTAGTGTTAAGGTTAGCGAATGGCCAAGGTTTGGAGCAGTCTTTCTGGTTGGCAGTGGTAGAACTCCCAGAGCTATGTTTAGAGCACAGGTAGGTAGGACAGTCTGGGTGCACAGTTAACAGGATAGACCCTGGGGCTCCCCATCTGGAGCTGGAAGGGGTTACCAATGGTGGGGTTGGGCTCCATGCTGGGAAGACTCCTCTTGCTCCAGGTGGAAACTTTCAATGAGGTTAAGGGCTTGAGTCTGGGTGCTCTCCAAGCTAGATTCTGTGGAGTCAAAGGTGCTGTTTCTGGTGTTCTTCTGGATGGGGGATTTTGCATCAGGGGAGTCACCAGAATCCTCCATAAATCTCTCAGTGGGACACTGGAATTCCTCTGGCCTGATGGGCCATTTCTCTCAGATGTCTTGCCTTTGTGCAGTTGTTTTGCCCATACAAACAGAATATGCCAGTGTCCAGTCCGATACTGTTTCCTTCTGCCTGTGTTTCAGAGTGGCAATTCTACTTGCCCCAATGATACAATAACAAAAGAGATGTAAGAGCAATAGCAGTTCACTTTCCTTGACCAAACCATATGCAAAACCGTAAAGTAACATACAGATGGCATGACATAATGAGACCATACATGCTATAGCAGTACAACAAAACACAAGGAAATATTCATGACACTCCATAAACCCCCAGACCATGATGGG
>NW_017729032.1:174977365-174981210 GCF_001723915.1 Gavialis gangeticus
GCCCATACAAACAGAATATGCCAGTGTCCAGTCCGATACTGTTTCCTTCTGCCTGTGTTTCAGAGTGGCAATTCTACTTGCCCCAATGATACAATAACAAAAGAGATGTAAGAGCAATAGCAGTTCACTTTCCTTGACCAAACCATATGCAAAACCGTAAAGTAACATACAGATGGCATGACATAATGAGACAATACATGCTATAGCAGTACAACAAAACACAAGGAAATATTCATGACACTCCATAAACCCCCAGACCATGATGGGGTTCAGAACACCTTCCCCTTAAGGAAACAATGACATAGAAGGCAGTGTAATGCATCTGCTACTTTCCCCTTTTTCCTTGATATATACAATTTTCATATCCGATAATTGAAGTACCAGGCTCCATCAGCAATCTAGCATCAATCCCCTCTGTCTCGTGAGCTCAGACTAGAGGCTTATTGTTCATCAGGACTTCAAAATAGTGAACTATTGAACAGAGTTTTGATTGCTCTCTAATAACCATGAAACCAAAGCATTTCCTTTTTATCACTGAGTAATCCTGCTTATAAGAAATAAAACCTTCCCCCATGAGACAGTGGGAGGTGTTTTGTTACTCTCCCCTGCCTCTAGCAAAATCTGTGTCTGCTTAACCCTGCATCTGCTCACTAGAGCAGAGGCTTTTAAAATCCCAAAGCTCAATGCAGGCCTTTCTGACTAGGCATTTCCATTTTGCTGTCTGGTTTAGTTTCTGATACAGTGACAAGGTTACCAATATAACATATGCAACTTTTTTTCTTCTTAAGAAATCTGCTCTTATATGTGTATTCACTGGAGAACACTCAGTCTCTCACCACCAAATAGCATCACCCTGCAATCACAAGAGGGGAAGCAAGAGGCTAATGAATTTTAGTGCCCCCCCCACTGTTCTTTCTGTTAGTGGGTCATGGTCAGAGTTCTCCTATGGCAGAGTGATGTATTGCAAAAGGCTGTGGCAGGAAGAGTTGCTAACAAGAATGGGGACGAGATGAGAGTTAACAACAAGGTCCAATGATGCTGATACACTAAATTTTGAAAAATAAAAGGGGATATCAAATTTTTGTGCAACCTAATTTTTAAAACTGAAAAGAGCAATGCACCTCAACATGGGAAACAGTGAAGAGGTATAATAGGCCAATGTTTCTCACCCACACTTTATGCCTTCATGTTATCCTGTGTAATGATGACTGTAGTCCTTTCAGGTTGCACATGACAGCTATTCCTCTAAAAGAATGAATTAGTTTTTCAATCCTAGGTACAGGACAACCTGGACAGGTTCATACTGTACTGCGGTTGTTTTTCTTCCTCCATAGATAAATGGATACAGCATAACTTGGGCTTTCTAAGAGACCCCACATACCACAAAACACAAAATCAACATAGGTTTGGGACAGAGTCCCAGAGAGACGGTTACCAGCTGAGGTGTTTGTTGGCTCTATGGCTCAGCATTGTGCCTGGGGAGGTGAACAGTAGGTGTTTAGTTTTGCCTGTGCCCGTGGCTTCCTTTGGCTGGGCAGAGGGACATCTTAGGTGCAGCCAAAATACTAAACCCCTGTGTCTGGCCCATGCTTCTATCTTGATGGTGCGACTAGCCTTTTCCCTGCAAGTTTACTAGGCTAAAAAGTGGGGGAGCACAAAAACAGGTGAAGCCTGGGATTAGCCTGATGGCTTTCCATAAGTCCTGGTTTCAAGTCCCTAGCTACCTGTGCAAACTTTCTTTATAATTTATTTGGGTTGGTGGCTGAGAACCCATGGCCCTGACTAATAATGATTCCAAGGAGAAGACTTGTCTAGTTGAGGTGCTCAGTGCCTATTGGCTGGGTGTTATGCCTAGGAAAACAAAGGGTATGAGTTCAGGCTTTGCCCATGGCCTTCTCTAGCTAGACAGAGGGCCTTCTTGTGTGCAACCAAAATATTGTTATTATTATTTCAATTTTAGGCCACCATGACTCCTTGGACCTTACCTCATATGGATTTGGAGAGAGAAGTCTACCCAGCAGTGGCTCTGGGGCTGGGTGTTGCAGTCAAGAGACAGAAGGGTATGAGTTTCAGGCTTGCTGTGGCTCCCTCTTGTCTGGGCAGAGGCATTTGTTCTTGGGTGGCCAAGGTTTCCACCCCTCCTTCCCTCCCACTCAACACAAGCATAAAGCAGATGGGCTGCTGAGCCCAGGTGATTAGCGGCAGGGCTCTGTAGTGCAAAGTTGCAGGGCTCAATATGCTGTGCCAGGCTCCTAATTCTGGCCCATACTTCAGTCTGAGGACTCTAGTGTCTTTGAAGATGGGTCCAGCCAAAATGTTGCTGGAGCACCAACCAGCACCTGAGGCTCAGCCCACTTTCCTTCCCCTCCACACGCCCCCGGCCCAGCTCCACTCTGAACCCATTATCCCACATATTCCCATACTCAGTCCTACCATATCATGCTCCTGACCCATCAGACTCCACCATAATTCCCTGCCCCCATGAATCTGCTGGACCGTGCGCAGACTCATCTCCAGCATACCTTGTTGGGGATGGTCCGCTTTGAGCAGGGGGTTGGACTAGATGGTCTCCTGCAGTCCTTTCCAACCCTCATTTTTGGATTCTGTGCCTCTGTCCCCCTGATTCTTCATCCTTCTCATGAACCACACTGAGTCCCCCACTGCTCTTTTTGGCATTTAAATCTCACTGCAGATCCACACATCCCCTGGTCCCCCCTCCTCCCACAATCCCTTTTACCCCCAACCTCCCTCACACTCATTTCACCCCTACAGACCCTACCACAACCTGTCATGGAAAAATAAGTTATGGGTGCTGACAACACAGAAGAGTCAAAGCTAGCATGCACGCTTTAGTCTATGAGTGGAAAATTCCAAGGCTCACCCAGCACGTGCCCCCTGGGTGACCCGAAGACCTGTCAGTCTGGCTTGACCTACTTTCTACTATGCGCAGGCTCAGTCAGATACAGAGTCCAGTCATACTCATGCTCAGTTCTCTGACTGCCTGATGTAATCAGACCAGAAAATTCTGTGAAGGGAACGTTCTCATTGGCCACTAAATTGATATATAAGGTTGGTGAACCCCTCCCTTGGGGGGAGACCCGCTGAACTGAGGACAGAGGCTGGTTTCCAGGGACTGTCCCTCAGCTAGGCTTTGCAGCCTATCGGTCTCCTCCAGTGGGGATTCTCGCTACATCTCTGATTGCGTTTCGTTCGTACGGCTTCGATCTTCCTGGACTTTTGGACTTTCGGCTTTCATACCTTGACCTTGATTCTGTGCTACCCACCGACCACAACCGCGACTTACCTGGCGTCCAACTTCGGCTTCACTCACCACTTCTGGATCATTCATTCGACGTTACAGTTTTGTTGTTTGTTGTTACCCCTACATGAGCTGTTGACCAGCCCTAAGACTAGCCAACGGGCAGCCGCACCTAGCTCCGGCTAGAACGCAAGGGCTCGTTGGGGAACCTTGTGGGCCAACAGACCCCTTTGTTGTTCTGTGTTATACTGTAACTGAAGAAATTGTCTACGCCTACACCATCAAAGCGTAAGTTAAATAAACCACTTTGGTTGGAACCATAAGCTTGTGTGCCACCCAGACTCAACCGCTGCTAATCCCACCTGTTTGTACACCCTCGGCTCGTGACACCCACACAACCCAAACCCCAAACTCCTTCTGCTCCTCATACCACTCCACCCCTTACCATCCCAGGCCCTCTTTGGCCCACACCCCTTCACCACAGGTCTCCCTCTTCACTTTTCATCCCCCTTCTCTCTCCCTCTCCCCCCGCCCCCGCCAGCCTTTCTCTCACCCATTGACTCCTCAATCTACATTTTCACTGACT
>NW_017729032.1:174986210-175016439 GCF_001723915.1 Gavialis gangeticus
GCCCTCTTTGGCCCACACCCCTTCACCACAGGTCTCCCTCTTCTTCATGCCCATAACCCCTATCCATCTCCTCATAGCCCCCCAGGAGCCTCTTTCAGTCAAAATTCCTTCCAAAAATCTTCCCCAAATCCATAAGGACCCCAATGACATGGCAGATAGGGAAAGATCTATAACTATTTTGCCCCTTCCCCACTGCAAGCCCATAGCTCGTCTCCACTTCCCTCTACATATGGAAACAATCGATGGGGCTTGGAATATGGATAGGACTCCCTTCAGCCACTGGCGGTGCCCCTACCTTCTTATCCACCTATGCCTAGTTTTCACTAGAGTGGCACTGCAGTTTAAAGCAGGATGTGCTTGAAAATGTGAGGCAAAAAGGTAAGCTACTGCAGTGACCCCTTCCTGGGTTATTCATTGCAGCTGATGATGGAAGCGGTGGGAGGCTGAATCACTCTGGTTGCACTGCCGATTCAGTCAACATCATGAGCTGCAATGAATAACACAGAAAAGGATCACAGCAGTAACTTACCTCTTTGCCCCACCTTTGGAACCCCATCCTACTTTTACGTGTTGTGCTGCTGTACAACTTAGCCTCATTTTAGCCCTGCCCCTTCCAGCTCTGTCTCCAATTTGTTGTTGGTTCAAATCCCCTAGGAATTAAGCTATCCAGTACAGCAGTCCTGTAAACCCTGAAGAGATGAGCAGAGAAACATCACCAGGAGTAGACAGTAGATAGAGTATAGTATAAGAAAGACTAACTTGATTAGAGGAAGATCACATGTTGTTAATGCTTATGGAGTAAAGAGATAAGCAGAAATTAAGTAGATAATAATGAGCCATGAAGTTATTTCATTCGCTCAGCTCCACCTGAATAGAGATGTGGCTTTCCCTGCCAGATAGTTTGTTTTGAACTTTCAGTCGAGCAGAAGTCAAAGTAGAAGTGGGGGGACTGCACTCAACCTGTCCCCCAGATCCACTCCTCCCTGCACACTTTTAGTGAGCAGCAGGACTTCCATCCTAGTATGTGCTCTCAAAGCCAAGGGCAGGATTTTTTTCCAAGTTAACCAAAATGTCACAAGGGATGCCCACTGCTCTGTGGTTTCTCTATGCTTGTAGAGCTACACATACTCATTTTAGGTATTTGTAATATATAAAACTGATGATGTAGACTGTTGAAAAGCTACCAGATAGCCCCCAAGTACATATGGTTCACTCAGCCATCCTTAAACACACCTACTCATATTACCTAAGTAATAGTCTTGAGGAAATCCCTAAGTAATTAATCCAGCTGGTTAATTGTTTAAGGTTTGTTACAAGGGAAGCTGTTGTCTAGCTTCTTTCTAATTGCTTGTAATGTTTTGGTACTTACAACAGAGATGACATGCATGCATATTTAGGGAGCCTCCTCTGACTGGTATATAGGGGAAAGAGAAAATGACTACGCACACTGCAAAATCCTATACTCAGGTTTGCTGGCAGATGCTTAGTAACTGATAACTAAGCTAACAATAGCTAAAGCGTGAACATCAAGTGGTTTGGAGAGTCATTGGCATGTCTAACTTTCTCCAAACTTCTCTATGCCTTTTTCCATGGATACTACTGACAGTCACTATGTCTGTTTCCATTATCATCCCTACAGAAGGTATGCCACTGTTCACAGATTTAAGGACAAAACATGGCATCATGAACATCTAGTTTGATCTTTGCCTAAACACAGGCAATAGGTATTCACCAAGACATTTCTACAAAGAATATATTTGCCTACTGCATAAGTGAGCCCTTAAGAGGCTCAGTACTTTGTGAATGAACTAGGACATGTCTTACAGAAATAGGTTCCCCTTGCCCTTTCCTCTAGCTACTCTTAAAATGTCAAACACTTTTGGACAGGAACCAATTTTTTGTTCAGATTAGATAGTGTCTAGCACAATGGGCTTCTGGTTGAGGGTGGTTAAGAATGTTTCAATAAAACAGTTAATCCTCAAAAAATACACTCACTAAATGTTTTCACAGGAACATGCCATTTCCAACTAAACAGTCATCAAAAAGGGTTTCTCAGGTTCATGATAGAATTTCAGGTCAATGCCAGAGAGAGAAATAATAAATCCCACAACAGCACAACTGATACCCTAGTGGTTAGTGCACTCAGTAGAAAAGAAGGAGACCCAGGCCCTGCCTCACACAAATGAGGAACTTGAACTTCCATCTCTTACATCTCAGATAAGTGCCCTGGGTCATTCTTTTGATTTCCATGTAAATATTTGAAGGGTCACAGTTTTATCTAAAAGCAGAATGAAAAACTATTCAAAACCTTCAAAAACTGCAGGACAGGAAAACCATCTCCTGCCCAGTGACTAGGGGTCCTAGACACTGTTAATGTAAATGAATAACTTAACAACATTACCTTTGATAATTCAGCTGAACATTTGTTCTCCTACAGTGGGTAGCAGTTCTTTGTGGCTGACCCAACATCTTGTTTTATGACTCTTATTATCTGCTTTCCAGTCCATATTTGAAGAGACCACTGGTTCATCCATATTTCTCAGGAAATTAAAACATCTTTTTTGTTATCATCATCTGGAACAGGGAAAAATATTATCATTTTACATGGATGGCATGATTCTTGTTCACACATAATACAAAGTTAATGCTCCATCTGATTGACAATTTGGTGAATGTGCCTATGTACAGGTTATAAATTCTGTTTGTTATTGCAGATTCTCCATCTGCCGCTGTATCAGGCTGCAAGCTCCATGTCAAGTGGCAGGCTTCTTTGCTTTTTCTGCTGTCTTTGTCTCCAGACTGGCCTAAACCAAGAAAAGTTGACAAAAAGGTTTGTACTTAGAAAAGGGCTAAGAATGAAGGTCATTAAACTGTGATGGTCATCCATTTAAATGTGGTATCCTTGGACAAAAAAAAAAACTTGCTATAGTCTGGGGCAAATAGATTTTCTAAATTTGAGCTTTTGGAAAGGGAAGCAAACTTAACATCAGATCACCAAGTGGGGGACTTTAATCACCTCTCCCTGATGACCAGGTAGGGTTGTCACCCAGCAGAAGGGAAGGGAGGTTATAAGTTACAAAAGTCTTTCATCCAACATTTTAGATTGAGAGGGGAGAGAAAAAGGGCAGGAATCTGACTACAGAAGTAAAACAGATTTCATAATTTGAAGATGTCAAGAGCTGCAGAAGGATGATGTATTATATCCTGTAGGACATTGATCTCAGCCCTAAGGCAGATCTGGAAGGGTTTAAGGAACTGAGGCAGTGAATTGTGCATAGGTACTTGTTTTCTCTTGATCTGTATGTTTCTTGCCGTAGCTAAAGTAAAGTATGAGTGGTTTCTAAACCCTTCAAAAAGTCTTTTGGAGTTATAGAGTAGCTGGGCCAGGAGGACCTGTTTCTTGTGCTCAACAAATATACCAGGGAAAGAAATCCCATTGTAGCCTACTAAAAATTAAGGCAGAGCCAGGGCTGGATTAACCCTTTAGTGGACCCCAGGCGAACAAATTTGTGAGCCCCTACTTTTTCACTCAATAATTATAATATATAAAATAAGCACAACTGGGTCCCTTCTACACTTAGGACCCTAGGCATATGCCTAGTTTGCCTATACATCAATCTGGCCCTGGGCTGGGCTGTCCATCGAACTGACCTACAGGTGGGATGTGGCCTACAAAGGGCCAACATGAGATCTGTGGGTTGCATGCAAGCTGTAAGTAGTTAACATGGGGCCCATGGGCATCTACAGCCACCTCTTGCACAGTCTTGCAGCAGAGGACAAGGGGCTGGCCCTACAGCAGGGGTCATATGCCACTGACACAGCTTGCATGGTGGGGAGTAGGGACAGACCCCAGGGGCCTGCACCTGCACTGAGCTTGAACAGCCCTGATTTAAGTGATGCTTAGCATACAGGCTCAGTATGAAAGGACCTGGACACCATAGCTTGCTGAATGTCCAGCTGGGGATTGCTGTGAGACCTGTGGGACAAAGCGTATTAGCCAAAATGCTTACTGCATTTAGCATTCCACTCAGTTTACACCATTTTTTACTAAATAAGGAAATAAAAGTCTCTGCTATTTAGGCACCCTGGCTTTTCATTTAACACACACATTGAGAAAAAGTAAACATATGATCTTTGTTCTATTATCCTGGATCTGAGAGAGGAATAGTTCTCCAATGTACACAATGCTTTTGACACAAGAAAACATTTCATACATGACATGACAGCTGTCTCACCTGCAGAGTATGAAAACATAGCAAATCCCCTTGGATAGCCATCTCTGCAAGAGGTATACTCATTGATCTATGTCAAGTACTGGCTCCTACTCTCAGAAATGCTGTGATTCATGCTGTGTAACTTGTAACTGGGGATGGGTAAATGTGTTCAGCTGAAATAAGAACTTGCCGGACCTTTTCCCATGGCCTGAATTCAATATTGTTCGAAGAAGAGTTTGGTTATAGGTATATACTGCCTTGAAGTATAACCCTCCTGACAGGCCCTAGTGGTAATACAATCAACCGTTGCTGGGGGTCCTTATTGAACAACTTCCCCAGTCACAAGCAATTTGGATATCAAACTGAATATAAAAGTGTATAAAATGGAAAAGAAAATAACAAATCCGTAGCAAACACAACAACAATAAAACACCCCAATACCAAACAAAACAACAGCTTAAATATCAACACTTCAAAATATTAAATATCTTTAAAATGAAGTATTCCAAATGTTAAACTCCCCCAAATATCAAATTCTCTAAAATATTAAACATTCAAAACCATTAAACACCGAAATATTAGATACCTTAAAATACTAAACTTTCTGGCGTTGGCAGGTTTTTTGGTTGCAGCCTTAACTGAAACGCCTCACCACCATTTTTGGGGGTGGGGTGGAAAGGAGTTTCCCTTTGAGTAACTGGGGGAAACTTTGCCATTGGTTGTTGCTGTAGAGGCTGCTCTGCCTGACACTGTCCGTGAGTGTTACTGATGCTCAGGAGTTGCTACCTCTGCTTTGGAGAGCACCACTGTGAGATCTGCTGCATTCTGGCACTCAGGATTGCTGCCACTCGAGATCACCGCCATCGCTCCTGAAGTGCTCCTAGGGATCACAGCTGAGATGTGCCACCTCCTGCCACCCTGTAAGAACCATTGGGTCTCTGCTGCTTCTCACCATTCAGGGCCATTGCTGAGTGTGCCCCCTCTGGGTTTTTAGCTAGTGGTCACAATAGTAAAACATCTACGGAAGTCTTTTGCCACTGAATTTTTTACCCATCTCAGTGACAAAGCCCTCAGAGATATTAAATGGTCTGAAGTCTCCTTTGGCTGTCTATGCAATCTCTCTTAAAAACCCCCGAAACAAATCTATGGGCCACACAACTGTTGGCCTCAGCCAGGTCACAGTGAGCACCTACCTCTTGGTGACCCCTGTACAACTGTCCTCCATAGCCTATGTGTATCTTCCAAATGAATAAATCAAGGAGGGAATGGAATTTATTACTCTCCTGTGGCCTAGGATGTTTACTGCACAGTTCATTAGTCAACTGCACAGTAAATGTGCAGATGACTCGTGTAGATGTGCCCAGTGATCTCTTTTCTTCTTCTCTCAGGCATAAGTTAATGTCTCTGCTTTCATGAAATTGAATGTATTTAATATGGGGAAAAAAATCAGTACAGTCAATGACCTGTACATTCTTGGTAGGAATTCAGGTGAGACAGTACTGACTCAGCAAAGCCTCTGAAAATGCGGTTAACCTTAAACCTATGCTTAAATGCTTTGCTCAATATTGGGTTCTTAAACACAAATCTGCAGAGGTATCTAGAATCTGAAAGCCAAAATAAGGGAGATATTCAGAAAGCTACAGAGGCTAAAATTGCTTCTTCTACCTGGAGCACAGTAGAAGATGAGAGTTGGGGCACGTCTAAGACAACCATATTATGTGCACTTAGCCCAGATGAACCTTTGACTTAAAACCAAAAGAAACTTCGTGGACAAAAATTCAATCTGCTTACACTTTTCAGTGGACTTAATGAAATATATACACGTCCAGTTGAACATGTCATCATTTGAATGGGCTTTGTGATAAAGTTTTTCTTCATTCTAAAAAAAATGCCATTTCAAGAGATTGCATTGGTTCGGTACGCTCCCTGCTATATCTTGTGTTGCTCCAAAAGCTGCTAGATGTGCTTTGCCACTGGAAAAGAAATGTTATGGAAAAAGCATCGAAGTATATTTATTGTCTTTAATTGCAGTGCCTTCAGATAGTTTTTCTATTACTATTAATTGAACTGGAATTCAGGTCCTTGCTAAGACACCATCATGTTCCTTTCTGCTTGTCTTCCATTTAGCCCTATTACTTTTGGACTGTTGGCTGCCTTGGGGCCTGCTTCAACATAACCAGTGACAAAGGACCCCAAATACCCTATCTTCTGATAGTAGGAATACTCTCCTGGGAAGTGGATGATGTTGAATTGAATTCCCTGAGGCTGAGGCTAGTCTTTCACTTCATAGACAAGCATTTTAACTTCTAAACTATTTAACAGAAGGTGTTCTCCTCTTCCCAAATGCGATTAGACATTGTGAACAGAGCTGCATAAGGGCAGCCTGAATCAGACACCTCAACTTTGGAAAGAGGTAAACAAACAAACAAACCCTTGTATTTAGTGTCTCTTATTAGCTACCTCTAAGCCTCTTCTGAGCTTTCTGAATCGCTCACTGGAGATGCCTCACTGCCCCATTCTCAGTTTGGACGCCTATGTACCTAAACCTGAGTTGACCTTCAGGGCTAGGGACAGACATTACACATAAACTGTTTTCAATGATCAGAAACTGATTTAAACCTGTAACAGAACAGATGTTCAGTGCACATAAACTGGTTTGTAAATGGCTGAAAACAGTTTGAGATAAACCTGGATGAATGTAGTATCAGACTTAACTGATTTGACTCAAACAGGTTTGTGCAACTTCTGTCCTAGACCCCTTGCTGATTTAAGATAAACCAGACTCCCCCAGTATCCTGGCATGCTCTCTGGGCTGGGCAGGGGTCTGATCCACAGCAGGGCCGGCTTTGCATTTCTGCTCCCTGTCTAGAGCTCTGGCAGGGACTGCAGGTACAGCAGGGTCTTCCTGGCTTCCCCCTGCCCTATCCCACCCCCCTTGCTTCTTGCTGCTGAAGCAGGGATTCCACACGCCCCCCTCCCTCCCATCTTCCATAGCACAGACCCCAGACCCCCAGACCCTAGGCATGTGGTATGCTAGCTAATGCCAGCAAGTGCTTGTGTGTGTCTTCAATTTCACTGGGACAGGCAGAGAGAACAGTGACTGCTTAGGGCTTTTTGGAGCTAATCAGCAGGTCAGCTGGTAAGCTGTTTAAGAAGAGTTTGAACTAATAAAGAGAGGGTATTATTTTGCTGATGAGGTGATACACACTGTTATCAGCTCCCTGCTGGCTTGCTTGCCTGTCAGTTTCTTGCAGACAGTATAAAGAAGCAAGGAGAGAGATTGAAAAGCTCTATATCATCAACAGTTGCATGCACAGCCCTCCTTGTCTCAGAATGCTAGCAAGGGGCTGAGGAATGGCAACACTCCTGCCCCTTGAGCAGCCAGCGGGGTAAAGCCTAGGACGGTGCAGGCAGGGTGGGGGTTTATACCCCTTCCTAATCAGAGCATCCTTCTGGGGCCTGGCCATGCCCCCACCGCCCCAGCTCAGCACTGTGGATGGGATGGGAGGGCTGTTCTAGCTCCCAGCTTTTAGCCTGAGCCACTGCAGGCATGTGCCTGAATTTCCTCAGTCCAGAGAGAATGCCTGTCTGGTTACAAACCAGTTCAGCTTAGCCAAGTTAGACTAACCTGGAAAGATTGAATCAGTTTAGGCTCAGGTTTTTTGAATGTCTATCCTTAGCCCAGAGATATATCACTGATTCTAGAAGTGCTTTGTTACACATTAATTTTAGGTGGCTTAGGGGGATTTTAACTGCTGGATTGTCCATATATTAAGACATATAAACTAGTTTTAAGCACCCTTTTGGTGTCTTAAATTATGCCACTCTAGGGCAGGTTTATATCTGTTTCGCAGTACACATCTCATCTTTCATGAATGTGTGGCCACAACCCAGAGATAAACTGCCCAAGTTTCAGTCTTCCAGCATCCCAGGATGCAGTACTCTTACCCTCCTGTTCTGTGTGGACAATTCACAGGTGTAGCTTCTAGTCAGGCCCTGCTTGTCAGCCCTCTGGTGTAAGACATAGTTGTGCAGGTTGGGGACAGTCAAAGAAGGTTTTTAGTCTGAGTGTGTAAGTACTCTAAACTCAAACTAACATTAATATCAGTCAACATTTGATCTGCTTAAGATGCAACATATAAAAAGGTACTAAGTACTTATACTTGGCCCTGGGAGGAGAATGCCCTTACCCAGCCTATTCTGTAGCCTCGTGGTTGGGCCTAGAATTAAGTCTCCCACATCTTGGGCAAGTATCCTAGCTATTAGACTAGCCAGCAACACTGTTGTCATATTTTTTTTGCTGAATTCAATACTGCCAATGTGATTTAGGTGTGGTCAGGCACATATCTGTCCAGGTTCTCTGCGAGGTATAGGTGCCTTCCAGGATCAATCTGAATCACAACAGACCTCAGGCAGGAGACAGGCACTAAATCTAAATCACTTTTTATCATAGGTGAAGCTTTAATATAAATGTCTAGTAACTCTTCCATCCAGAAATAGAGGTACCTAATGAGATTTTTGGCTGTTGGCAAATTTGAACTGATTTTTGGAACTCTGCCTAAGTCTATGTAGGTGACAAGTAACCAGTTTGAAGCTAGCCCCTGATTCTGAGGTAATAATGTTTGAAATATATAGAAATCACCTCATGATCCTTCAGAAAGTCACACTGTATATTTGTGAAGCCTAAATAATACAATGCAGTATTAGGCACAAGAAGAAAACTCTTGTAATTACATCCAGGAATCATGCACTTCCTCCAATTATGGAAGAGCCAAGAGAGAACAAAGCAAGAGCTGTCTAGCAGCAGAAAGGCCCCTGAAGTGGAGAAGAAGGAACAACCATTTTGAAAGATGAATAAAACATTGCCAAAACAAGATCACACAGCTGCTCCAGTTTTAAAAGGGAGTAGTTAAGGATTGGGAGTCAAGTCTTAAGAGACATCAGATAGGAGGAAGAGGGGCTAGTCTCTATATAGGATTATAGCTATCTAATGTAATTACCTTTTATTTATTTTAGATTTTCTTTGTTCCCAGAAAACATTTCATGTTCTTTTTAGTACAAGACATCTGTGCTTAAAGATTTATTTACTATACTTATTTATTTTTGTGTGAGTTTTTAAAGTCAGTTGTTTTGAATAATGTATATGTTATAGATGGTAACACATTCTTCTGAATAGTTCCTGACCTGAAACATTTACAGCCTCTTCTTTGCATTGTCCCTCTGACAGCTGTACCTGAGAAGGCCATGTGTACCCACTGTGCTTTGGATATAAATTCTGGATCTAGATCCCTTGAAAGGAAAGCAAAATGGAAATTCTATGGTAGCTAGATACTCTTTTAAAACAAGAAAATCTAATTCAGTTCAGTAGTCTGTGTGTTATTTATCTTGGTATCAATTTCAAAATATTTAATAGTGTACCACATTTTCAGTTTTAAAAATACTGCACCTTTTTTGCATTGAATTTTTTTTTCCTGCTCTAGAGTTTATAGGTAGTGAGATAGATTGCACTTGTACATGCCATGGGGGTTTAGTCCTCAGGGTCTCTTTCTATGCCTCCTAATTTGAAATGGTGGGACATAGAATAAAACCCTAAGCTGTTTCAATTTTCCCACGTTACAGAGTTGGAGCTGGAGCCTGCCTACAGCCAGGGAGCAAGCTACCAGTGCGTTGAGCAGCCCCTGAGCTGCAGGGGACCCTAGTCATTCTCTCTATGGTGGTGCCCCCCCAAGGCTGCCCTGGTGGCAGCACCCAGTCAGCACAGAAGCAGCACCCAACCCAATCCAATTCTTTCCTGACCCCAAGATGGGGCAGCACCTGGCCCACTAGCAGAGGAGAGGACATACAGCTCAGGGGCCCCTTCAGGGGCCAGCTCAGGGAGCCCCTCAGCCCTTCAGCATCTTCTCCCCACCTCCCCAGACCATGGGATAGGCAGACAGGTTCCAGAAATAAAAAGGTGGGGATTGGGCCCCTTCAGCAGGTTCCCGAGGCCAGCAGGAGGCCTGGGGCCTCCTGGGAATGGGCTGACTTGCTCCTGGGGCAGTGCAGAAAGGTGGCAGGAAGGTGGCTGGGTTTGGTGGGAGCTGGAGAAGGCAGCGGAGACAGTGCATGGGGCACAGAACACTCAAGAGGACTGCTGAGTGGCTGGGTGCCACCCCAGGTCAGAGGCATCTGATTTAATGCTTCCTTGAGCCCACCCAGGCTTCAAGCACCCCATGGACTGTCCCTGCTGCTTTATCCAGCTGCCAGAACACCCAGCTTGCCCCTGGGGCAGCGCAGGGAAGTGGCAGGAGGGGGACCAGGTATGCTGGTGGTTGGAGAAGGTGGCAGGTATGATGCATGTGGTGCTGGAAATACAGGCAGGCTCGAGGAAGCGTTGGATCAGTTGCCTCTGAGCTGGGGCAGCACCCGGCCAGCTAGCAGCCCACCTGGGCTTCTAGCACCCCATTCACCATCCCCACCACATTCTCCAGCTGCCAGCAAACCCAGGCACCCTCCTGCCACCTTCCCACACTGCCTTGGGGAACCCCACCCATTCCTGGGTGGCCCTGGGTGTCCTTTAGCTACAGGAGCCTGCTGAAGGAAGAAGCAGCAAGGAGCCCAGTCTTTTTCTTTTTTTTCCAGCAGAGCCTGCCCACCTCTCCCGCAGCTGGGGGGGGTGAGGAGTGGAGTGATCTGACAGCCTGGCTGTAGGGCTGGGCAGGTGAAGCTGGGCAGGTGCATTGCTGTAATTTGCAATGTTGCAAACTAAATTACATTAGCATATAGTTTAGTTTGCAATGATGCAAATTCATTTAAAATCCCCCAAACACTTGCACATGTACAGTGTGATGCCATTAAGCCACACATGTGACATTTTTGTCATGTGTACATGGTAATGGTGTACAAGCGCTCAGAGTACAAGCACACATGTTGTAGAAGTGCTTAGAGGTTACATAGATGGAGATTTGTACAGCTGGCAGACTTGAGAAGTAATTTCATATTATGGGATAAAATAGCTGCTGTTTTTAAAAAGATCAGAAATGGAAATGTTAATGTTACCCTTTAAAGTGTAGCCTCTATATTTTAGAGTTAATAAACCCTTTGACATGCATGAGACATGTCATGCCTTTCAGGGCCTTGTTACACATTAATTTTGGGTCATTCCAGAGTCTTTTAACCCCTGGATTGTCAGTACTTTCACACATTTAAGTGGCTTAAACAGCTGGGCAGGATTCTCTCTGATCCGCATAACCCAGCTCCTGTTCCATTAACATGTGGCCAGTCCTCACAGATATGTGGTGTTTCTGACTCACTGGAATGAATCAACTACAGTTTTACAGTCTTTGACAGAATTGTAGTGATCTTTTTCAGCACCTGGAGCATGGCTAGAGGGGAGAGGATTATATTGACCACAGAAGTAGGGGCAAGGAAGGAAACAGCAGTAGAATCTTACCTGATGGGGCTCTTCTTGGGCAAAAGCTTACACCAATGTGGGTGCTCCTGTAGCACCACAGGTTTGGACTGCTGCAGCTGAGAAACAGGTAGCAGCACAGGCTCCCTAAGGACCCCTCCTCATGCCCTGTTCTCCCTTCCAGCCAGCGCAGAGCTCTCATGTCAAAGCCTCCTGTGGGAAGGCACCACTGCAACCCCCTCCCCAAGATACACTGTTGGGTGCTAGGTCTTCACCTGCCCAGCCCTACAGCCAGGCAGTGCAGAGATGCACCCGCTATGATAAAGAGTTCAGGTCAGGGGGTGGCCATACCGGGCCTCCTCTAAGCTGGTGCTCAGGTTGGTGCTCTACTAGCCCCTCCCTCGTTATGCTGCAGCCCCTAGAACTGCAGCAACCCTCCCACTCCAGATTTCCACAGCTTCTCAGTGGAAGGAGACTTGAGGTGTTCTTAATATTTGTGATCTGAGGACATGCAGTGACCTCTGCACTGATGTTTACAGGGGGCTCCGCTTGACCGCTGATCAGTCCTGAACCTGGAGACCCCAAAATTGCTTTTTCACTTGCACGTGTAAAACTTGTCTTGGAAATGCAATAGTCACATATTTTCTTCACTGTGACTGGGTTTAGTAACAGCTTCCCAAGGGGCAAAAGGTCTTTGTGCTGTCTGGCATTATAAGTGGTGGAGAGTCTGGGAACAGACCGTCTACCCAGAGCATTTTTGGAGCAGGAGCAGTTTTTTCCACTGTCAGACAGGTTTCCTGGCTTTGAGCCAGTGGCCTCATAGGCCATTTCCTGGTCCCCCACAGATAGTCTTAGGGATGAAATTTCATGAATAACAAAGAGATGCATATTAACCACATCTAGACGCATTAAAAAAACCATGCTTTATGCAACAATGGAAAAAGTACTCTTGTGCTAGCAAATGTTCTTTGCAAATATGTTTTACCACCTAGGGAAGCAATTACAGATAAATCTTCCACAGAATTTCTTTGGTCCTCCCATATATTTTTCATTAATCTCCTTAGTGGTTTCAAGTCATAAATTTACTGCTCCAGTTACCTCACTTCCATGGCAGGGACATCCTTGCCCTTTATCCCTCTATACTGGGGTGGGCAAAATACGACCCATGGGCTAGAACCAGCCCATCATCGGCACTCACCAATCAATTTTACCCCACCCAGCCCTCACCCTTCGCTCCCACCCTCCTGCATGGAAGAGCCCTAGCCCTGCCCAGCATGCACAACTTCCAGGTGGGGCTGTTGCTGCCACTCCTACAGCTGCCCAGGGACCTGCTTGGCTTCCCTGGTCTCCAGCAGCTCCTCCTCATGCCCCTACTGCAGTGCTCACTCCAGGCAGCAGGTAGGGAAGCTGCAGCTGGATAGGAGTGCAGATCATGGAGATGGGCCTGGTGGGAGCATAAAGCCTGGAGCTGTACCCAACAGGGCAGTGGAAGCATGGAGCCTGGGTGGGCAGGGAGTAGGTGCTGGTGTGTGAGGGAGGGTGGGGACCCCCTTTCCCTTGGCACATGATCCCTGTCAGCAGCAGAAGCAGATAGAGGGCCCCTGGGGTACTCCTGGCCCGCACAAGTGCTGCTGCCTCATGGCATGTGGCTCCAGTCAGTTCTGGGAGCTCTACATGGTGGCAAGGAGTAGAGTCAGGGTGCTTTGCTTCTATCACACAGGGCTCACACGCAGGTCCCGGCACTCACACACCACCAAGGGGAAGCCCGGCGCAATACAGCCAGCTGCCTTCCCTGCTCCCTGCCACCATGTGCACCTGCCAGGACTTCACTAGAAAGCACAGGACAGTGCTCCCCACTACTTCTAGTGGAATCCCATGAACTGCATGTGGCAGCAGGGAGTGGGGAAGTCAGCCAGCTACATCATGCAGGGCTTCCCCCAGTGGCACATAAGTGCCGGGAGCTGCACGTGAACCCCGCATGATAGAGACAGGCCAGCTTAGTTCTGTTCCTTGCCACCACATGCAGCTTCTCATACTGGTAGCTGCACACCTCCTGGCAGCTGCAACTGCATAGGCCAGGAACACCACAAGCACCAACTGAATCTGTGCACCATAATGCTCACCCTCCTTCACAGCCCACAAACACCCACACACCCCCCATAACTCTCCCACATACACACATCCCCCTCAACATACCACATACACACGGCCACATCCCCTCAGAAACCCCACGGCCACCCACCCACAGGCATACACACCCCATTTCCCACCACACACACACACTCACTCTCCAACTATATCCCACACACTCCCCCACACCTCCAGCCCCTGCCACAATATACAAGAGTAAGACTGTATTTTGTGCTATTATGCAATCATCTCTATATCCACTATGCAAACACACATAAATAAAGACAAAATATTTTTTGGAAATAAAATGAAAATATGTTATAGCAGATGTTTGACTTTTAGTATATGATTTGGGGTTTTTTCTGGTACCAAGCTAACAACCCCTGGCCCCCCACAAAGGAATACTTCCAGGGACAAGAGCTGGGACTTCTGGCGGCAAAGTTCAGGGGTTTGGAGGTGGGACTTCTGGTCCTAAGATGGTGGCCAGGGGGCAGGGCACCTGCCAAGGGGTGGGGCTACTGTTGTGGCTCTCAACAGCTCCTGAAAACTCATCAAGTGGCCCTCCAGCCAAAACAATTGCCCTCCCATGCTCCTCACCTTCAATTCTTTTATGTTCCATCTGTATAACTGACCCTTCTTTACCAGCACTCAAGTTTAAACGTTTCCCTCTTTAGTCTTTCTAAATTTTTTCTGAAAATATGGAATTCTTGATATCTGCAGAAAATAACTTCCAGTATTCACCCCTTCCCTTTCCCCCAGATTAAAGCTGGTTCACCACAACTTCACAGGGACAGTTTATCTGGGCCCCTGAAGGAAGCAATAACTGCACAAAAAGTATTAGTTCTTTTGACTTGGCTGTTAGCTGAATCTATTTTTGTTTCTCCACTAGGTCTGACTGTTGTGAGGCTACATGAAGGGTAAAGATGGTTGGATAACTTGGATGAAATAAAATTTGACCTGAATTCAGAATACTAGTTGAATACAGAATGCCACTTTTTGAGGCTCCTAAGTGTCTTAATGACAAGGAGGCGGGGAGGGGGGTTTGTTGTTTATCATTTTAACTTGTCTCTGCCTTTCTTCTCAAATGTGAAAGAATACAGAAATACAATATAGTATGCTGTTTGAGAATTTATAGGGAGATAGTGTGTTTCAGTGGGTAGGACATAGCCATAGCCCAATTGCTTGACTTCAGGTATGCTAACCATATAATCTCTGTTAAATCTTTGACCCATAGAAACTTGCAAGTGATACATTTTCAGCCAGTATTTTTCAGGAAACAGAAATCTTGATGGATGCCCTCATCTGCTCCACTAGTCCTGATGTTCAAGGCAAAATTCCCCAAGATAAATAGAGGGTGGAAAGATGCAACACGCTGGGTTTTTTTGCTTAAGGACCAGGATAAACTTCTGGTTGGGGGATTCTGCACGGCACAGTACATGTGCTGTCAAGCAGGACCCACTTTCCACTAAACCTGAAACTGGATAGCATGTTTTCTATCCCTTGAGGAAAAACAACTGAATCTGTCCATGCACTTCAATGGCGTTACAGTACATCAGTTTTATGCAGGCTGGAGTAATGTTTTGATTTTTTTCTTGTTCCAGAACAAGGCCAGTTCTCATAATAGAGAGAATATAAAACAAGAATCCCTAGACCAATCATTACAACTGAAAGCAAATCCATAGAACATCCATTTTCTTTCTGGTCTGTCTAGTGCAAAACAAAAAATTGATAAATGAAATCACAGCGGGTGCACAGTCTGAATCGATGGGTACTGCAACTTCACATTAGTTCCACCATTGACTGCTCGAAGTAGGACAGAGAAGAGAACAGTTTTAGGGCCTCGCCTCATTAAATGGAAGGTCACCGTTCAACACAGATGATTTTTTAATTGCAGGGAACTATATTTAAAAGAGAAGGTAGGGAATTGTTCTGTGGTTTTATTTTTATGTCAGGGTTGGGTCTTTAACTTGTCAAAAAGTCTTAAGAACATTACAGAGTGTAGTGCTCACCCCAGATTTACACTGGCAAGAGTCCATTCAGTTTCACTGAGTCATTTGACACCATCTTGAGAGGAGAATTAGGTCCTATAAATTCACTTATAAGCAAACCAATTTCTGTTATTCTTATGAGGAATTCACTAACTAGCAATAGTACTAGTCTTTATATTTCCTGGGTCAGATAGTAAGCTGAATAGAAAAGAAAAAAGATTTGATTTTATCACATACAGATTTGGCACCACAAGCATAAACGTTCATAGCAAAAAAGTGGAGTGTCCAGTGAATTCTATGGAAATATCCCCACTGTGAATGCAACTAAAACATATACAAGTGTTTTAAGTGTCAACATGCATGATGAATTAATTATCAGGGATTGTAGAAGGTTTTGTTACTCATAAAAGGTTATTTACAGCAACCTATTTTAAGTCTCAGCTGTAACAGGAACAGCGTGTCTCACCTATGCTGCTTCTAATTAAATCAATCTAAGTAACTAACATGGTCCTCACATTCTAGATATTTTATGTAGAAGAGAAACCATCTAAATAAAATTAAAGACAGTGTTTATTAGGTAAGAATATGATCCTTCCAGGACTGTTTGTGTACTGAATTTATGAAGGTCATTTTAAACTCAGACTGCATCCTCAACTGTCTCCTCTCTACCTCATGCCTACTTTCATCTTAGAACATATTTGGGCTTCTCAGTGGGTGTATCTACACGAGACACTTACTGCTCAGTAGCTCGTTACTGCTGCACAGTAGTAATGAGTTACTGTGCAGTAAGAATCACTAGGCAACTGTGACATGATGCTACTGTGCAGTAATGCTAGTTACTGCACAATCATTTAGTACTTGGTTATTTAAATACTAAATAACTGTGCAGTAACAACTATGTAGTCAGTGTCTCATGTAGATGCACCCAGTGTCTCCTCTGTATATACACTAATTCAAAGTAAGCTTAACTATAATGAAACAAAAAAAAAGCATGTAACAATTTACTTACAGTGTAAATTATCCTATTCTTCACTTTAATGGTACTATTTTGAAAGGACTCGGCCAAATCAAAACTACTTTCTTAGAAGAATAAAGGATATGATTGTTCAATTTTCTAAGCTGCTTTGATGCTTTCAAGAGTTGTGTCTCTGGATAACATTAAAGCACAGTTGGTCAAGACATAACTTTGAACAACCCTTTATTCATGTAAATTCTATGTATTGGAAACAACCTGCATTTGTGCAAAAAACAAAAGGATATGATGAAATTACCTACAGTGCAGGTTTCTGGGGTTTTTTGTTTTAACTGTTGTCATAATCTTCTTCCATTCTGTACTGCAAATGGACTATAGATGAACCTCCCATGAGTCATATTTGATCTTTAACAATAATGCCTCAAGATAAAGAGAAAATACACTGTATTGTATGCAATTCTTTTACTAAATTATATCAATCAGAATAATAAAAAAGCCCTTAATGGTCACATATTCCAAAGGCAAACTGTAAAAAACAGAGTGAGGGGAAGTCTTCTAACACTGTAATCAACTGCAAAGCTTAATTTTCTAAATTACCTAGAGGGACAGGTATTAACAGTCCCTGATATATTTCAGTTTGACAATGATTTTAGGGAAACAATCAATTCTTTCCAAGGCATTAGGCTTATATAAATCAAGAACCCATAACTAATACTGTAAAGAAAATTACTTAAATATAAGACTGCTTTTGCTGCCATTTAAGGAAATTTGAAGAATATTCCATAAATACATTGATAATATTGTGTGGAAAAAATGCTTTTTCAGACATATTAAAGATCACCAATGCTTTTTGAGAGGTGTGTGTGTGTGTGTGTGTGTGTGTGTACACACACCTCAAAAAGCATTGGTGATCTTTAATATGGCGTTTTGTAAAACCATGTTTCTTTATATATATAAAGAAAAAGAAAGTGATTAATACACCCCCCAATGCTTTCTGAGGTATACATACATAATATACATGCACATAGAACGTGTGTGTATGTATGTATAGATATATATCTATATCTATACATACACGTTATATGTGTGTGTATATTATGCATGTTATATATGTGTGTATACACCTCAAAAAGCATTTTGTGTGTGTGTGTGTGTGTGTGTGTGTATCAATCACTTTTTCTGCTTCAGATCAATCTTTTTATGCTTCAGTAATCTAAGCTGGAGGGATGTTAGATGCAGGCTAGGGCTTTCATGCTGTCTTACTGTCCCTTGTAGCATTAATGTTAAAAACTCAATACATTTAAATTACTATTTTCTCTTGTTGCTATTCCCCCCCCCCCATTTTTTAAATAAAATTTCCTTTAATGAACATATCTATGTGGTTCACAAGAACTATACTAGGTAATCACTTTTTGAGAGCCATTTTCTTTCCTGAGATTGAACAATGCTTAAACCAATCAAGGTCTGACCTGTCGCTAGCTATGCTGAGGTGCATATAAATTAAATTGCCAGTGCCAAACACTATCAAAGCTTTGCAAAATACCAGACAGGCCTTAGGAAAGAGAGTAGGAATGCTGTACAGCCACCTGAGAAAGGATTAAATCCCTGCTCTGAAGTGGATTTTGGTATAAAGGCCCCTATAAAGTCTAAAAAGAAGTGTTTTACTCGAAGATTGTAATCCCTACAGAGTTTCTTATTCACTGATGCCTTGAGAACAACAGAAAAATCATTGAATTTGTTTTGGCTACAAAAATATATTGGTATTTAGAAAGTATCTATTCTATATTCTTCTTCCCTCCAGTTCTGGGTATTTATATTGTGAGCAGGGAAAAGAAAGCACTGTTTTCAAGAATGCAAAAAGAGATTTTTAAAATAAAAATGACATCTGGTTTGGAGTAAGAAAAGCATCTGTCATTCATTTCTGCATCTTGTACATGTCATATGATTAAAACATTTTGGTTCAGTTCCTTTGACATTTGAATGTTTTTTATTTGTTGTTATGTATATATATATAGAAATAGACCTATTCAGGGTGTTATTTATATATATTATAGAGGAAGGTCAAAAGAAGACTAGAGAAAAAGGACTGAGCATTGCTATAAGACACATAACAGTACAAGTTTTCCTTTTCTTCTGGCAGTATATCCTTCCAGGATATATATCAGGAAAACATGACAAAAATCACTTCAGAAAAAAACAGAACAGATTCCAAGGCATAAAAACCCCTCAACTCAGTTCACTGTAATACTGCACATGATGGTTCAAATTATATTCAAGCCACGTTGCTGCCAGTTTTCCCAGTGCAAGCCAGACCCCAGATCTCCATAGTTTACAAACTCCACTTGGGGAGTATATAAAAATGCTAGCATCATATGTTTTCTTCTGCTACAGAATCTCTTTTGATACCTATAAAAATGTTTACATATTCAAGCCATCTGCCCTTCAGCAATTGCTATTTGTTGGTGTAAATGAAGCAAAAGATATTGTGAAAGCAAGAGATTTCAAATTAGGCCCAAATAGTCAATCTATTCCTTTGAATGGTGGAAAAGATGAACATGCATCCAGTGGTTAAAGAACCTGCACACTCTATAATTGGAAGAGAGAACAGAAGTCCAGGAAATGGAAACTACTCACTAGGTATACAGCAGTGACAATGAGAAATTAAAGCAGTTCACATGACAAGCCTGAGTTGCTTTGTTTAAACAAAATCACTAGTCTGCAGCTCCATGCTGCTGCTAAAACTGGAGGGAAGATGATTGTGGGGCATAATTATAAAGACTTATCGCAGGGGCAGTCTGTCCAATGCTGGAAACCTCTCCCAAAGCCTGGGACAGCACACTTTTAACAGGGTTTATAATTCACTATCAATGTTTCCCCAGATCTTTAGTCATCTGGAGGGAGGAAGTGTAGATAAGGGTTAGACTTTGGAGACAGTCCCTTACAAGGCACAGTCTTATCACATGAAGAATTTGAACATGATCCCTGGAGAGTAAAGAGAAATCAAGATGGAGGAAGCCACGTGGTCTGTGCTAGAGGAACTCCATGCTGTGGTGTCATTAAGGGTCTGTTCTCTTCCTCATTCATAGTTGTCATTATTCACTGCGGGACCTAAATCATTACATGATGCCACAAGTGGTGAATGTGGAAGTTTGGACTGATCTGTAGCATTATCCCTAGCAGAAAGCTGGTAATTCAGGGCCTGGAAGCTACACTCAGCAAGGAACAAAGGCCTCTGCAAGTAGTGCCATCTCTCAAGGCAGAAGTGTAACCAGCTCAGAGACACAGTTAAACATGGATGTGTTACAAGCCCCTTTTTGCCTTTCTTTGTCAGGCAATATAGCTGAGAATTGGAGAAAAATTAGACAAAGATTTGAGTTGTATTTAGCTGCTATAGGAGCAGAAGAGAAAACTGATAAAGTTAAATAATCCATTTTCCTGCATGTGGTAGGGGAAGAAATGCTTGAGGGGTACAACAACTTTACATTTGCTCCAGGCCCAAAGATGAAGTTAAATGAGATATTGAATAAATTTGAAGACTATTGTGTGCCAAAACGCAATGAGACTTTTGAAAAAATTTTTTTTTTATGTGCATGCAGAAAACAGATGAAATCATTATATCACAGAGTTAAAAAGGCTCAGCAAGACCAGTGCTTTTGGGGATGTAACAGATTCTATGATCAGGGACAGAAGCATTTGTGGCATTATAGACAATGGATTAAGAGAGAAGCTGCTTTGGGAAGGAGACCTATCCCTAGAAAAAACTATAGTAAAAGCCATGTTATCCAGCACCTTACAAGCCGGCATGCTCTATTAACCGGCATGCTGGGTTGTAAGGTAAAAGTAAACCCGGAAGTGCCCACTGTGGCACTTCTGGTTTCACCAAGCCGCCACGGCCTGGGGCAAAGCAGCCTGTGCTGCCGAGCCCCCATGATAACAGTTCTTTTTTCCCTTTTCTTCTGCCCCACTCCCTGTTCCTTGCAGTGGGAGGGGCAGCGGCACAGCGGGAGGGGCAGCAGTGCACCAGACGTAGCAGGAGAGGCAGCAGCCTGAACAGGCAAAGACACCTGTTTGGGCCTCTCAGGTAACCAGCATTTTTGGTTATCCGGCACTCCCCATTCCCCATGGGTGCCGGATAACAAAGCTTTTGCTGTATACAGATTTGTAGAGTAGCTGAAACTGTGAAAGCTCAGGCCAAAGAGCTGAATGCAGCTGAAGGTGTTGTTCATGCAGTACATAGTAAAGACAGGCAGAAAAGGCCAACCTGAAATTATCATTTCAAATGGTGGTTGCCCCAGCTACCACAACTACTACTAAGGGACAGATGGAGTACAGGCAAGCATGCAGACGGTGTGAAATGCAGCATGGCTCTGAACTATGTGCTGCATTAGGAAAGCTCTGTTTGAACTGTGGTAAGAATAATCATTTTGCCAAATGTTGCAAAGTGCAAGCCCATAAAGTCCAGGTTCATATGGTTGAAGATACTCCAGAGAGAGAGTATTATGTAGATATAGTAGAATCAAACAGAGCTACTGACAAGGACTGGATCCTGCCACTGGAAGTGCATGGGATAATGATTCCATTCAAACTGGATACAGGGGCTCAGGTGAACATTTTACCGGAGCAAGATTATAAAAGGCTGAAACTAAATCAAAACTGAGGTCTACAAAAGTAATCATAACTGCCTATTCAGGAGCAAAGATAATGGTCAAGGGAAAGTGCCTTGTCAAACATAAAAATGTAGTGTTCAATCTTGCAGTCATTATAATACCTAAGGAGGTGATACCTATTTTGGGCCTAGCAGCTTATGAAAAGCTCGATTTGGTTAAATGGGTGCTTGTATTAAAACACTTTGGCTCAGACTTTCATATACGGGACTACTGGAATTGCCGACATGAATGCTGAATGAACTTTCAGTCATTGAAGAAGTTATTTTCAAGGGCAGTAAAGTCATAATACCATGGCCCCTCCAAAGAGGAATGCTACAGAAGATCCATGAGGGACACTTAGGTATTGAGAAATGCAAGAATCGAGCAAGAGAGGTGATGTATTGGCCAAGGATCAATTAGGACATCGCTAATACAGTTGAAAACTCTTCCACCTGCTTGAAGTCCCTGCCAGCCAGCAGAACCACTAAAGCCTCATCCTGTTCCACACAGGGCCAATGAGAAGGTGGGCACCAATCTTTTTATGTGGAACTCCAGGGTGTATTTAATAGTTGCTGATTATTACTCTTTCTATCTGGAAATCTGTACACTGGAATGTACCAGCAGTTGCTCAGTGATAGCTTGCTTGAAGGCCATATTTGCAAGGCATAGAATTCTAGATGAAGTATTCAGTGATAATGGGCCACAGTTCTCCTGTGCAGAGTTTAGGCAATTTGCCATGGACTGGGATTTTAGTTATACCATCTCAAGTTCCACTTATCCCCAATTGAATGGCCTTGCAAAGCGATCCCTTCAGACGGTGAAAAACCTAATGAAAAAAGTATTGGACAGTGGAGGGGATTTACATAAAGTGCTACTGGCTTATCATACCACACCTCTGGACAATGGCTGGTCTCCAGCACAGTTATTAGAGGGCTGGCAGATACAGCTGAATCTTCCCATTATTAACACCTTTTTGGAAAGTCCTAACATGGTAGCCATAAGGAGAATGAAAGATCAGAAGAAGAAACAGAAATACTACTTTGACACAAGAGCTCGTGAGCTTTCACTACTAAAACAAGGTGATAGAATTTGTCTGTGGAAACACTTGTCGAGCATGGGACCAGCAAGGTACGGTGAAATAGGTAGCGCACCTATTGTCCTATCTAGTTCACATAGGCAACTGGTAGTGAGTGCACAGGGGTGCATGTACACCCCCTGATGGCTCCCAATTCAGGAGGCACCAGCCAGTCATGATAGTTCAGACAGATCATGGGAGCATGCTTTGATGTAATTGACAAGACTTAGTCGTGCTTCCACTTAGCTCTCGGACATCAGAAGGAGATATGGACTTGGATCAGCCTCAGTTAATGGTTCCTAGTTCCTCTTCCTCCTCCTCCTCCTCCTCAGAAGGTGAAGATACTAATGACCCAACAGAGAGCCCCCAAACCTCCAATGAGGAGCCAATACTCCAGAGATCCAGGAGACAGGTGAAACAGCCAGAAAGGCTCATAGGGGTCTGTGAATAAATTAAAATGACCTGAAGACTAGGAAAGAGAGTGGTAAAGACTCACTCCAGACCAAAGTGCTGGTAACCTCTCCTCTGTAGGTTATGGATTGTTTGGTGTGGTGGTGGTTTTGTCTTTTATTGTTGTGGAGTGTTTGTTGTTATACTGTGATGGTTATTTTTATTTAAAAAAGCAGGGGGTGAAGATGTAGTGGCAAGGGTTAGATTTTGGAGACAGTCCCTTACAGAGGAATGTCTTATCATGTGAGGAATTTGAACATGATCCCTGGAGAATAAAGAGCAATCAAGATGGAGGAAGCCACATGGTCTGTGCTAGAGGAACCCCATGCTGTGGTATCATTAAAGGTCTGTTTTCTTCCTCATTCATAGTTGTTATTCACTGTGGGAGCGAAATCATTACAGGAAGCCCCTTATCCCACCATGTAAAGGCCAGGATTGTGCTCTGCTGTGGCTCTGGAAGAGTGAAAGAGTTGGGGGCCAGGTCCTTATTTTTTTTTAGGATTGCATGCCTTTAGAGATAGGTGAGTTGGACAGAGCTGGAGAGAGAGAGAGAGAGAGAGAGTCTGATGGCCGTGTGTGTGCTGTGAGCATAAATAAAGAACCCTCCTCATTGAAGTGGCTGCTGCCTCAGTGAACTGAATTTACAATATGACATGGTATCAGAGGCCGTGTGTAGATGAAATGAGGGGCATGTGTGCACAACACTTTAAAGCATGTTAAATACTTTTGCACTGCTGTAATGGTGTTGGTGTTTGCATGTGTCAGCATATTGCGCAGTAATTCCATCCTCTGTAGCAAATTCAACAGCGTAATGTGTGCCTTAAAATGGCTTGGGGCACAGCAAACTAAAACTCCTCCAAAGAGTTTTAGTTTGCTGCCCTACAGCTATGGAGTGAAGCACCAGGCTCTGTGCAGCTCAGGGGCTCTGCAGGAAGCCTGTGCAGGCCTCCTAGCAGCAGCACAGAGTGAGCATAACACTGAGCCAGAGGATCCTGTTACAAAAAAGGATCAGGATCATTATAACAGCCACTGTGCAAATAAATAAACAGATGAAATAAGAAATGCTAGCCAGAGAGAAGGCAGGAGGGACGAAGAAAGGAGAAATCAATTAACTTGGCATCAGAAAGACTATCACCTGTGGGTCAGACAGTAATTGTCTGAAGGTGATAATGGGAAAAGTAAGATAAGGGTTTCCTTAGAAGCAAGGGAGCCAGCAGAGAATGGAAAGCAGAGTGACACCCCATCACAGAAGAAAGACCCACAAAGGAACAGAGCCCTCATACAAGGAGGGCAAAAGAGAGACACCGTGCTGAGCAGGGATCCTGGTTTTCTCTGATTAAAAAAAAATCCCCAATTTTCGGATTAAAAAGGTAAACCCAAATCCACATTTTTCCGTGATTAAAATGAAACACCACATATATATATATAAGTTTCATTTTAATTATGGAAAAATGAGGATTGAGGGTTACTTTTTTAAGTCCGAAAATTGGGGATTTTTTTTATCAGAGGAAAAAAGTAACCCCAAATCCACATTTTTCTGTGATTAAAAAGAAAAAAAGAAACTACACTAATATATATGGAGTTTCTTTTTTTTTTTGTAAAATTTGAAAAATGTGAATTTGGGGTTACTTTTTTCCTCTGATAAAAAAAAATCCCCAATTTTCAGACTTAAAAAAGTAACCCTAAAATCCACATTTTTCCATTTTTCCATAATTAAAATGAAACTGATATATATATGTGGTGTTTCATTTTAATCACGGAAAAATGTGGATTTGGGTTTACCTTTTTTTCCTCTGATAAAAAAAAAATCCTATATATATCCTAATACACACACACACATATATATTAGTGGTGTTTCATTTTAATCACAGAAATATGTGGATTTGGGTTACTTTTTTAATCCAAAAACTGGCACTTTTTTTTTAAATCAACAAAAACCAGGATCCTTGGTGCTGAGGAACCTTGGTAGGGGATTGGACTTTCAGGACCAGGGCAGTGAGAAGCTCAGGTGTGGGCTACCCAGATTGGTTTCATTGACCTAAATAGACTAGGCGGTTTTCTGCTGGCTGTAGGACTGCATAGAATCATAGAACTGGAAGGATCATCATGTCTGGTCACCTGCCATGGGCAGGAAGTTATTGGGCTCAGACAAGCTCAACAAGATGCCTGTCCAGCCTCATCTTGAACACCTCCAAGGCCATAAAAGGAGACTAGGTTAGTCAGGTATGATCTACCCTTGACAAAGCCATGCTGGTTGCTTTGTAACACCCCATCAGTTACCAGCTTGTAACTGAGGGCCTTCTTAACAAAATTTTCAAAGTTTTACCCAAGACCAAAGTCAGTCTGACTGATCTGTAGTTTTCCAGGTCATCCCTTTTCCCTTTCTTAAAGATGGGCAGCACACTGGCCCTCTTCCAGTCGTCTGGGACCACTCTTGAGTTCCACTATTCTTCAAATAGCTTGGCCAGTGGTGCCACTATAAGCTCAGCCAGTTCTTTCAGGACTCTCAGGTGCAGGTCGTCTGGCCCAGCAGACTTGAGAGTGTCCAGGTGTTGTAGGAGATCCCTCACTTGTTCAGGACTGATTTCATGTAATCTGTTGTCTTCCCCATGCTCCCTGGGCCTCTGGTCAAGCGAACAGTTCCTGTTTGATTTCAGTAGGGGTCCCACTCTGGATTCTGATTTTTTTCTTGCTCCCTATGTATCTGTAGAAGGACCTTTGCTAGTTGCCAGCTTGATTTCCATGCCTACCTTACCTTAGCTTTTCATGTTTTGTATCTGCAGGCCCTGGTGATACAGGTGTATACTTCTGTGGTGGTCAGTCCATTCTTCCATTGCTTATATGCTTCCTCTTTCTTTTTCTATAGCTCCTTAATATCCCTGTTGAGCCAAGTGTGTCCTCATGGGGATGGGCTGTTTTTGAGCTCTAAGAATTGCTTCCTTCAAGAAGCACCCCCATTCCTGGACTCCCAAGTCTTCCAGTTGTTAGTCACAGAGGGCCTCTCCAACTAGCCTCTTGTGCCTGCCAAAATCTGCCTTCCTGAAATCTAGGACTTCTGCTCTGCTGACTTATTTCCCAGTCTTATGGTGCATGGTGAACCTTATCAGGTCATGATCGTTGTCTCGCAGAGTACCACCGATTCTCAGGTCGCCTATGATGTCCTCCCCCTTTGTCAGCACCAAATCCCAAGTGGCCTTACCCCTAGCAGGTCCTTCCACAACCTGGGTCAGAAACAGACCATCTGTTTCATGTAATCTGTTCTAAACTTCCTGAACAGGGGCTGTGCAAGTTAAAGAGACAACACACCTTTGTTTTTTTCTTTGTGCACACAAGGTGGGTGCACATTTGGGTTAAGGTGAGAGCCAGATTTTCATCTTGTTTTCTCACCAGCTGACTGGGGTGGGATTAGAAAAGGGAAGGTAGAGGTCCCAGTAGTGCCAGAGAAGAATGAAAGGGTATGAGCCTGCTGGGGCGGGCCCAAGCTGGAACAATTAACCAGGGGAGGCAGGACCCAGGGTCAGAAGACACTAAGGACTGAAGAGGCCAGGGATTGGACTTGGGCCAAGATCCTACTGAAATCACCAATTTTTGACACCTGCAAGGCATGGTCATGGCTGTAGGAGTGATCAAAGGCCTTGAATACTGCCTTTAAGATAGAAAGAAAAGAAAAGAAAGTCCCCTGGGATCCTGGGAAGCCTCCTAGGATTTATTTTTAGAAACAAAAGCATAGCAGGTGAGTGAGGGGGAACAGCTCAAGGACCAGGTAGGCAGGAGTTGAAAACCAGAGTAGGGTGCTAATACAATGCCCAACCTCATTTTGCTACATTGAGCTTCAAAAAAAATGCAGCAACTACAGGCTCCAGCAGAGCTGAAATTCACCAGCCATGTGGCAGAGAACTGGAAGAGGACTGAGCAACAGTTCAACCTGTATATGAGGGCAAGGGGAGTCACTGAGAAGCCAAGTTACCAAAAGTTATCTCTTTTTCTGAATATAGTGCATGTTGAGGAACTGAATGTATATAAGAGTCTGCAACTGAGCTAAGCAGAGCTGGCTCATTATGAGACAGTTCCCAAAAAGTTTAAGGAGTACTCCACTCAAAAAAAAAAAAGAATGAGGCTTTTGAAAGATACCAAGATACCTTCACATGAGGTTATAAAAAAAAAGAGGGAGGACCCTTTGGGAAATTTGAACAGGATCTCAGGCTGCTGAGTCAATCTTGAAGTTTTGGAGAACTCACAGACTCCATCAGAAATCAGATAGTAATAGGGATCAGAGACATGCAGCTCAGGAAAAGACTTCTGGAGGATTCAGATCTTAAGCTGTAAAAAGCAATCAATATGTGCAAAGCAGCAGAGATCACCCAGAGTAGGATGAAGTCTTTGGAAAGAAAGTCATATGCTGGAATTCTTGAAAGAATAATAAACCCTTTCAGAAAAGAACTGAGACAAAGCAAATTGCAAGGCGGGGGGGGGGGGAGGGCGGGCTGAAAAATGCAATCAGGGAAAGTTTAAGAAAAGTAGTCTAAAGAGCTGTACATACTGTGGTAACAAACATAGACCCCAGCACTGTCTTGCTTTTGGGCAATGCTGCAACAAATACAAAAGAATGAACCATTTTGCTAAAGTCTGCAGAGGGGAGGACTGCAGGTGCAGAAAGAAACAGAGCTGCGCAGTGAGGTGAATCACAACCTTGCAACTATCAATGAAGAGGAATTCTATGTAGGTGTTCGGTTTCGATTTAGGACCCAGAAGCCTTGTTGCAGGGGGTGAACACTTAGACTGACCACAACCTCTCCATTCAATAATAGGCAAAATTATTGATACACAGTACTAACAGAAAAGAAGCACTACCAACAATTAAGCCATTTTATATATTTACCAAATCCTAGGACTGTTATCAGAGTCAAAGTACATCTGGCCAAAATGCAGGCTTTACTCTGAGGAATTCTTTAGGTGTCAGATGTCAGCATCCCAAAGTATCTGTCTGTCTCACATCTATCTAACTGTCTCTGAGCTCTCTGAAGCTGCATTGCCTGGATGACATTCTGCCTTGCCAAAACTGGCACTTGTAACCTTTACCTTAGAGACTCCAACACACAACACTGCTCTTGTAACCATTCACAAAAGACAGTAACCCTTCATAAGAATTATTTTTCTGTTCATTCATACAGTCTCCCCAGCACAGAAGTGACTTCCTCTGCTCTCTTCCATCTTCCTATTGCAAACACAACAGGAGGTTCTTACTTAATCCCAAGTGAACCACAGCATGTACCCATGTTCTCTACTCTGCCTGACTTAGGCAAACAATGTCTCCTGGTCAGCAGTAACAAACACCATCTTCTACACAACACTTACAACCCTACACAATTACCATAGAGCCCTGCCTTATTACAAGTTTTAGCTGATCCCTCTAGAAAGGGTCACTTTGTATCAACAAATTCCCTTATCAGTCAGGTTAGTGCCCTCAAGTTTCAGCCCCAGGTTTCCAGTCAGAAGTTGCTGGCACTGGGCCTGGTCCCAGTACCTGAGTCAGATTCCTGAGCCCCAAATTGGGTGCCAATTGTTGACTCTGGATTTAGGACCTTGTTTAGAGTTTCATTTTTTAGTAACAGTGCAAAAAAAGATGGAACTCTTCACCTTTGCCTAGTCAGAAAAGAACATAAATATGTAAAAAGAAACATTTACCCATTCTCACCAGGGAAGAAATCTTTGGAGAGATGGCAGAAGAAACATATTTCTCCTCATTAGATACTCCAGCTGGATTTTGGCAGGTATCAGTGGAGAAATGTAGCAGACACTTGTGTGCATTTTGTGGGGAAATTTGTTATCTAATCAGGCACAAAAACTCAGCAACCTAAGAACTTTAGTGCACAAAAATAAAAAATAACCAGTGGATTTGGGAAGCACTTAATGAGGAGTTTAGGAATGTAAACAGTTATTACAAAAGGCTGCATTGCTTATGTTTTCTGATAGTGAACATCAGACAAAAGTGTCTACAGATGCCTCTAAGGAGGGTCTTGGGGAAGCACTCATGCAGAAGTACAGGGAACATCCACAGAATCATAGAGCAGTAGGGCTGGAAGGAACCTCCAAAAGTCATCTAGTCCAACTCCATGCTGGAACCTGAATCATCCCAATCCAAACCATTATATACAATCCCTAATTTGAACTCTACACAAGTCTATCCTTAACTTGGAAACAACACAGACTCAATACCCTAACCTGCCATAGGTAAAGCAGAAGAACCATGACAGCTTCTATGACATGGTCAATTCTATGCTCAAGAGATCCTAGGTTGAGGGTCATGCCCATCACTACAGAGGAAAGCAACCCTCCCTCTCCCCCCCACCCCCACCCCCCCTGCAATTTGTACCAACCTTACCATGAGATTAATTTTCTTCCTGACCCCAAATATGGTGATTGGTTTGACCTTGAGCAAAGGGACAAGACCCTCTAGCCAGGAACCTTCAGCTTTGGTCCCAGCAGGAGCATTGGCACACCCCAGGCACAGTCCCCAGCCCCTCCTGTAGCCAGCACCCAATACCTCTGAGAGAGGCTTAAAAACACCCTGACACATGTAGCAAAAAGGGAGTTGGGACAACCAATAAAGACCATGGGAAACACTCATAGTAGAATATAGGCATAGCTATGCCTAGATCATCCCTGCTAAGTGACTGTCTAACCTCTTCCTGAACACATCCAGTGATGGAGATTCTACAACTTCCCTAGGTAGTCTATTCTAGTGCCTCACTATTGTCATACATTGAAGAAACTTTTCCAGATATCCAAGCTAAATTTACTTTGCTGCAACTTCAAACTAACTTAGAACAAGCCACTGATAAGAAAAAACATACTGACATAAACACTTACAAGATCCATGATAAATATAAAATGAAAGTTTATTGTGAGAAGAAGTTGCAAGAAATATAATCTTTGCTTCCTAAGACACTGTGCACCTGAACAACAATGACAAAACATGCTGGAAACCGTTGTCATTTATGAGGTAGCTTCTTGATCCTATGTAGTGGAGACAAGTGAAGGAAATGTCTACAGAAGGAACAGGAAACACCTGCAGCACATCCAGTAAAGACAGAGGAATGAACAAAAAGTGTCCAAACCAGAGAAGTTCATGGAGCAAACTAGAGCACAGACCAAGCAAAACATCTCAGAGACTGCAACAGGCTGATCAAGACAATGCAGAGAATAATATGATCCATTGCAGAACAGCAACACTGTAAAGAGCAGTCAGTGCAAGGACTGGTTGAAAATTGTTAGTTTATTAAAAATTTGAAATTTTATTTATATATAAAATTTATTTATATATAAAATTTGAATTTTTATTTCAATAGCTATATATATATAT
>NW_017729032.1:175016517-175017959 GCF_001723915.1 Gavialis gangeticus
TATATATATATATATATATATATAGTTATTATTGGTTAAAATAGGTTGCTCTTTTACTTGGAAATGGGAGAAATGTTTGCCTTTAAGTTATAGGCAGAGTTGGACAGAGTGGAGAGAAAGTCTGTGTGTGTGCTGTTAAGAGGAATAAAGAAACCTCTCTGATAAAGTGAATTCTGCATCACCACAACACTTTTTACCTACTCCCACTCTCTTTGTGCATCTGAACAGAACATGGCATCAAAATTAATTGCTCCAGGCAGGGTTTTTGGTTGTAGTTGTGTTGGTCTAAGGCAAGGTTCTTTTTTTGGATATGTGATATCTTTTATTAGTCTCAGTTGGTCTAATAAAAGATATCACATCTCCTCAAAGAACCTTGCCTTACTCCAGGTAGGGCACCCTCAATGTGGAACTTGAATACCTACCTGTGTATTTTTTTTCCCCTCAGCAACTGTCATAAATAATGCCATGTAGGGAAAAGCCCTTAGAAACATTGGGTCTGATCCAACACTTACGAAAAAACAATGAAAAAAAGTCCCGTGGACTTCAATCAGGCCTTTAATGAGTTGTACACTAGGTATTATGCACACAACTGTTTTCTAAAAAAGGGATGATAGGACTGTGGTTGGCTAGTAGGGGGTGCTCCTGCATTGAGCCTCCCACCTCACTAAGCCCGGCCACCTTCCAGGCTCCAAGTGCCTCCCTGGGGGCGCCTCATGTCTGGCTGACCCCCTTCCTGGAGCACACCCACAAGCATGGGGGTAATGCACCACCACCCAGGTCTGAACTGATCCTGGCTTAGTGCCCTCTTGAAAACACAGGCCTAGTAGTCCTTGAGGATACTTTACCCACTGTAAGAACTTGGGGTGCTTCCCTCACTGAAGCACAAATAGTGGTCTCCCTTAGTCAGCTGAACCAAGGGGACCCCAAGACATAATCTAGACATTCTCCCAATAAATCTCCCATGATAGGTACAAAGGATAACTTTATTGGTTACAAGGAGTAGGTTTGGTATAGGGTACAGGATAGAGCAATATCAACCTTAAAGCAAACAGTGGCATGGTAGCCTTTGATCACACATCTGAGTTACTGCAAGCTATATGTCTAGTTAGATCTCAGGTAGCTTACTCACAAGTATCATCCAGAGGCAGGTAGAGATTCCCTCTGGAGGCAAACAGTTCATTGATCAAGAGTTTCAAGAGACAGAGAGTTTCAGATGGTCTAGCTTCTCTCTGAGTTCTCATCATGGCTTCTGCCCCTGGGCAGTCCTTCACTTATATAGCCCTTATGACCTCATTTACCTGATCCAATAAAAGCTAGCAACTGTTGGCTGTTGGCCAACCAATTTGAAATGCATCACTGGTTGCTGGGTAGACTGGCAGGGTCTTTAGTCCCCTCCCAGTCATGTTGGCATTGCTTAGAACAATAGGGACATTAAGCCCCCC
>NW_017729032.1:175017971-175018495 GCF_001723915.1 Gavialis gangeticus
AAACACATCAGCAACATTGGGTAGATCATGCTTAGGGCAACCAACATGGGTTCATTCAAGGCAGGTCCTGTCAGACCAACCTGGTGGCCTATGACCAGGTCACAAAATCAAAGTGCCTCCCTGGGGGCACCTCATGTCTGGCCGACCCCCTTTCTGGAACACACCCGCAAGCATGGGGGTAATGCCACCACCTCCCAGGGTCTGAACTGATCCTGGCTCTGTGCCCTCTGGAAAACACAGGCCTAGTAGTCCTTGAGTGTACTTTACCCACTGTAAGAACTTGGGGTGCTTCCCTCAGTCTGAAGCAGAAATAGTGGTCTCCCTTAGGTGAACAAAGGGGACCCCAAGGTGTAATCTAGACCTTCTCCCAATAACTCTCTCATGACAGGTACAAAGGATAACTTTATTGTTCATTCAAGGCAGGTCCTGTCAGACCAAACTAGTAACCTTCTATGTCCAGGTCACAAAATCCTTGGATGTAGGTGTCGCAGTGGACATAGTCTTCCTGGACTTTAGGAAGGCCT
>NW_017729032.1:175023495-175024093 GCF_001723915.1 Gavialis gangeticus
ACATTCTCCCAATAAATCTCCCATGATAGGTACAAAGGATAACTTTATTGGTTACAAGGAGTAGGTTTGGTATAGGGTACAGGATAGAGCAATATCAACCTTAAAGCAAACAGTGGCATGGTAGCCTTTGATCACACATCTGAGTTACTGCAAGCTATATGTCTAGTTAGATCTCAGGTAGCTTACTCACAAGTATCATCCAGAGGCAGGTAGAGATTCCCTCTGGAGGCAAACAGTTCATTGATCAAGAGTTTCAAGAGACAGAGAGTTTCAGATGGTCTAGCTTCTCTCTGAGTTCTCATCATGGCTTCTGCCCCTGGGCAGTCCTTCACTTATATAGCCCTTATGACCTCATTTACCTGATCCAATAAAAGCTAGCAACTGTTGGCTGTTGGCCAACCAATTTGAAATGCATCACTGGTTGCTGGGTAGACTGGCAGGGTCTTTAGTCCCCTCCCAGTCATGTTGGCATTGCTTAGAACAATAGGGACATTAAGCCCCCCACCCAGGAATGTGTGGCCAGTCTCATAGGCAGAGGGAGCAAGTTTTGTCTCTCCCTCAGGAATGTATCCAGCTCAGGTTACAACTCAGGGTTACC
>NW_017729032.1:175024319-175024539 GCF_001723915.1 Gavialis gangeticus
TAGGAAGGCCTTCGACACTGTCTCTCACCCCATTCACATTAAGAAATTAGGCAACTGTGGCGTCGATGCCTACACAGTCAGATGGGTCGCACATTGGCTGGAGGGCTGCACCCAGAGAGTCCTGTTGGATGGGTCTTTTTCGACCTGGAGGGATGTGGGTAGTGGTCTCCCCCAGGGTTCAGTCCTCGGGCCCACACTGTTCAACATCTTCATCAGCGAC
>NW_017729032.1:175029539-175030076 GCF_001723915.1 Gavialis gangeticus
AAATTGTCAGATAGCAGAGTTTGGGGACAGACAGAGATGGTATTCTGCCCCAAGCCATATTCAATTAAATCTCAGGCCAAGATCATCACTCGCCTTTCTGATCTATGTTGAACCATTTGCACCTAATAGTCTTTTAAACCTTGCAGCAGCTTCACACTGCTCACTGAATTAAATATCCCAAACAAATCCTTCCTCCTTCCGTGCAAGTGTTCTGTGATATTCCTCACATAGATGCAGCCATCATCCTAAATCTAACTTGGTAACTGAGAGACTTTTTTTTCAGAGCCTTTCTGTACTGAAACAGTTAAAATAAATATCTCCTCCCCTTATGCCCACCTTCCATAGAGATACACATAAACATTTATTGCATTGAAATCCAATAAGTTTATCCTAGAATAGGCACAAGAGGCTTCTGAATTAATATGCAATATTATTTCACCACTCACACAATCAAACATACATACAGCCAGTCATAGCTTGCAAGAATAGGTTTACATTTATTGATTTAAACACATCAGCAACATTGGGTAGATCATG
>NW_017729032.1:175035076-175035500 GCF_001723915.1 Gavialis gangeticus
CAAGGGGGTGAAAAGCACCTTGTTCAAATTCGTGCATGACACTAAGATGTGGAAAGAAGTGGGCACGATGGAGGAGAGGGACAGGCTGCAACTGGATCTAGACAGGTTACGGGGCGGCGGATGAGAATGGGATGGGATTCAATACTGACAAGTGCAAGGTACTGCACCTAGGGAGGAAGAACCAGCAGCATACCTACATGCTGGGGAACTCCCTTCTAGTCAGCACAGAGGAAGAAAAGGATCTTGGGTTCATTATTGATTCCAAAATGAACATGGGCCACCAATGTGGGGATGTGGTCAGGAAGGCTAACCGCACCTTGTCATGCATCCACAGATGCATCATGAGCAGGCTCAAGGAGGTGATCCTCCCTCTCTATGTGACACTGGTCAGGCCACAGCTGGAGTACTGCGTCCAGTTATGGGC
>NW_017729032.1:175040500-175057296 GCF_001723915.1 Gavialis gangeticus
GGAGTACTGCATCCAGTTCTGGGCACCGCACTTCAGGAGGTATGTGGACAGCACCGAGAGGGTCCAGAGGAGGGCCATTCACATGATCGGGGGCAGCAAGGCAGGCCCTACAAGCGAAGCCTATGGGACCTGAACGTGTTCAGCCTCCACAAGAGAAGGCTGAGAGGGGATCTGGTGGCCGTCTACAAACTGGCCAACAGAGACCAGCAGGCTATGGGGGAATCCCTGTTCCCTCAAGCACTACAGGGAGTAATGAGGAACAATGGCCATGAGTTGACTGAGAGTAGATTTAGGAAGCACTACTTCACAGTCAGTGTGGCTAGGATCTCGAACCAACTTCCAAGGGAAGTGGTGCTTGCTTCTACCCTGGGGGTCTTCAAAAAGAGGCTAGACAATCACTTAGACAGGGTCGTTTGACCCCACCATTGTTTCCTGTCTAGGGTAGGAGATCAGACTTGATGATCTGCTCAGGTCCCTTCTGACCCTACCTACTATGAAACTGAAATTTTAAAAAATGCTGAGATATATTTTCCTCTTTCCCTTTCTGTTCATTCCTGGTCAAAAGTAATGGAGTTCAACTACTAATGAATGAATTTGGGGTGGGGGGGGTTGTTTGTTTGTTTACTTTTATTTCAGCAATTCAGTGGGTTTGGGGTCTGCTTGAGATGCTGTGTCCTGGAAAACAAGGTAAATTTCCTTTCCCTACTGGACAGGCTCTTCATAAACTGTAGAGAGGAAGAGAAGCTGTGTTTGTCTTGTGAAACTGGAACAATTAAAGCTATTACAATTGACAGTCACGCAAAGGAAAGGGGTCTTTCCTAGGTCAGATAAAAATAGAAGCTTATGAACAACGAAGCTTTCCTAGAGATATTTGAAGCTGTGGTGTAAGTGGCCAATGAGCCAGACAGACCATTGTCCCTCCACAGGAGGTAGCAGGGCCCTCAACCTTCTTCATGTTCACATTTCATCTGGCACAATTGGCCTTTGATCATTATCATAAATGATGAAATAATAATGTGACTAGCCAGACCAGTATCTGTGGGAGCCTAGTATTAGTGCTAACCTTAACTACTCCATAAGGGGCCAGAGAGATACAGAGATAGCAGATATATTACCCCACATCTTTGGCACTGTCCAACAGAGCCAGATTTTCCATGAAGTGTAGTGTATGCTGCACCTGTTCTTGATAGGATAAAGCAAGCTGCTGCTTGAAATTTTAAGGAGAGGCCCCTGCCAAAATTCCTGCTGGTTGTGGCTATTACTGCACAATTTTCTGTGTTACTTACCTGTACCTCTACCCAACAATCCAGACTTAACCTGCTCCTTCTAATATGCATGGCAAGCTCCCCTTAATGAGGCCCTTATCTAGTAAAAGTTAGTCCCATGTCTGCCCAGGAAAAAGCAAAGGTATAAATAAGTTATGTTATGTTATGTTATGTTATGTTATGTTAATGTCTGATTCTTGTGAAGTGTTTTTAGCATTTACACTCAGGAGAATTCAGTTTACCACTGTCTTATGTAGCCATTTATCTGTATGCAAAGTGAACGTGAAAAAGCTTTTCATGCTCACATTTCACAGACTTGAACGATGACATAATCTGTATGGCAGTGAAAATCAAGATCTTTGTGTTTATAATGCTTATTTTATAACGTGTATGAACATATACAAAGGGCTAACTACACAGGGCTAAATAAATATATATAGTTGGGGATGGTCCTGCTTTCAGCAGGGGGTTGAATTAAATGACTGCCTGAGGTTCCTTTCAACCCTAACTTTCTATGATTCTATGATATCTTCATGGCATAATTGTAATAATTGCTACTTCTTATGATACTTGGTATTTTTCATGGAGCCCAGGTTCTGAACTCATGCAATAATAATTCATTTTCATTTATTAATAAACTTCCATCTTTGTAGTCCAGGTATACACTCTTGGATATATGAAACCTTCTCAGAATCTGGGCTAAGAGCAGGAGAATCACATTATTTCACTCCATGTCAGGTAAAGGCATGAGGCTTGGTAATCAGACCAGGAAAGGCACTAGAAGTGGGACTAACTGACACCAAGACAACACTATTTGGGTATCATAATGCTGTTTCTCATGGTCTCCTTATGCACATATGCACCCTCCTACATATACACATGCAGATATAGACACACAGATTTCTTTTACAAAAGCTATCTTAACTTTTGCAGTTATTAAAGTACCAATCTGTGAATGGTTATAAGAAAAGGTATTGTCAATGACATCCACAGACACATACCCAGCGTCTGGTGAAATGAAATGGTTAGAATATTTCAGAAGAGCAGCTAGTGTTTTTTTGTGGGCTGTTGTGGTGAGTTCAGTGGGGTTTATTATGGAACATTAAAGGTTTCACACACAAGTGTACTTTTGAATAGTTTATTGTCTGTAAGACAAAAAGCCAGTATCATCATGACTAAAGACTTGTCAACACACAAAACCTTATATTTAGGTAGTGAAGGTTGTGACAAACCAACAAAAGCCAGGAAATTAAATATTAAAGATAGCTGTCTGATCTTTATTCAAACATTTTGACTATGGATTTCTCCACCAATGTTAGATGTAGTTAAAATCTCCACTCTCCTGGTCTGATGTCCCCTTTTGAAAGCGGATGCTGATAAACTGTTGAGGCTTCTGAAAAGAGCATAAAATGTTATTCTGAGAAACTTGGCTTGCAATGAAATAATCAAACACCAGTTTGGTTTATCCAAAAGAAAGATAAAAGGTGATCAAAGTCTACAAGTTTCTAACTGAGGAAGAGCTCTCTGATCACAGTGTTTTTTATTTTAGCAGGCAAAGACATAACAAGGCAGAAGTTTGACAAATTCAGAATGGAAATAAAGCACACATTTCTAATGGATACAATCATTAACTGCCTACCAACATGGTGGATTTTCTGTCACAAATGGCTGTGTTATACATTAATTTTAGGCAGCTCCTGAAGCTCTTAACCCCTAGATTGTTTACACATTAACACCTGAAACTAGTTTTAAGCCAGTTAGGTAGCTTAAAGTTATGCCACTCCAAGGCAGGTTTCTCTATGATCCGTACCCAGCTCGTGTTCCATTAATGTGTGGCCACTCCTCACAGATGAGCCACCCAAGCTGCAGTCTTCCAATATCCCAGGGTGCAGTGTCCCCTTCTCTACCCTCCTATTCTGGGTAACAAACTTTCCACCCCCTGAACTCTACTGCCCCATGGGCAGTTCTGGCATCAGAGAACATGCAGCTAGCTTGCAGAGAACATGCCAGCTAGCTAGATTGCAGGCCATAGATAGGTCCAGGAGTGGAGTCTGGGTGGTGGTAGGGGAACAAGGTAGAGGACTAGATCAGGTTGCAATGAACTGGGACTTGCTTCCCAGGACAGGGGCAGTAGCTCCCCCAAAAGCACCTTCCCTCACTGCTCCCACTTCCCAGCCGCCCTAGAAAGCATAACCAGAACCCCACACAATCCAATCCCAAATCTTATTTTATTAAAACATGAGACCTTTAATTTACTTCCTCTTTATTTCTTTTTAATTATTTTAAATCTTTTTATTTTATCCTTTAGTGGCTGACTTCCTTCATTTCACCACTCTTCCCCTATCCCCATTTCCTTTCTACTTTCCATTTTATTATCGACTCCTATCCCATTAACTCTCTGCCTCCCAGCTTTATGATTCTGCCCCCACTTGATCCCCTCCCCCCTATCTAAAGAAGAGATAGAATGCTGTCCTGGCCCACCAGCTGTCTAGTGGCAACTCAAAGCTATAGCTCCTAGTCAGGACCTTGTTTGCCAGCCCCTCTATAGGCAAGTCACAGCTGTGCAAGGGGAAATAGTCAGAGGAAGTTTTTACCCTTAAGGTGCATAGGCGACATCTAGGGTGGCACACGGGGGGACATGTGCCCCCCCCCAAGAGCACTAGTGCCCCCTACTGACAGTGAGTGTTCTGGCTGGTAGGCCCCCCCCACAAGAAATTGGCTCTGCCGGTGGCAGAAGTGCTGGCACTTTCACCACTGAGCTCAGCAACTGGTTGCTGGGGGACCCCACCCCAGTCATGCCCTGCTGGTGCCCCCCCAGACTCAGGAGGCACCAGTCGCCCATGTTAAGGTATGACTGATCCAAACTGGAGCTAGCACTAACACGCATCAGCATTTGTGCAACTCAAAGTACAATGTGTAACAAGGTCCAAACTTCTTAAATCCAGGTACTGGATATCCTCTTCTGAAAGGTTCTATCTTAAACAGAAGCTGTAAGCATAATGCAGGACATTCTGTAGCCTGTATTATGTAAGAGGTCAGACTTTAAAATCTATATATCTAAAACCTCCCTTCATGACCTGAACATTTGAGTGTAGAAATGACTACCAGAAATATTTTTTTTCTGTGATACAAAAACCATAGATTTCTCAACACAACTCAGATCCATAATTTTTTTCAGATTATTCAAGGAACTTCAGGCAGTTCTGTCCCTGCCTCCTTCTTTCTACACAGTCTATAAATGGCTTTTAAAACAGTCCATTATTATGAAGCAGAATAACATACAGCATACAATTATCCATAGACAAGACCTGTAGCTATTGAAATAAAATGGGAATCCACACATTGGAAAAGGCTAAAGATCCAGGCCTAATTGAGCAAAGCAAAAAAGTTTGTTGCCTGAATGGAACTTCAACAACAACAAAATGGCATTTTAAAAGAATGACAACCTTGATCATTCTCTTACAAAAAGAAGCGGAGCAAAATTTCATCATGTTAATTTTCCTATCTAGGAATCAATTAGCAGCTGCCTCCACTAAAAGCTGCTCATAGTTCCAAAGGACAGCTCCATCTGTCTCTTCCTGTATATGAGCACCATTTTAAAGCTGGTTCTGGGGAAAAAAGCGACTTCGTAAATTATGGCAACTGACTTTTTTTCTGATAATACTGTTTACTGAATGAGTTCTATTAGAGTTGTAAGTCCCACAAACACACATAATTATCTCATTTTTGTGTTTGCTACAATTTTCATCTAGCCACTGAGAACTCTGCTCAGGGTCACTTAAAAGTGACAGAGCTTAATTGCTTTGCTTCTTCAGCTTTTGAATTTCTTCAGCTGCTATCTGATGTCCTTGGGGCCTGTGTCCAGCTGTTTTAACAGGGTGCTTGTAGTAGATGAACGCTTATGTGTCACAGTTACACTGAATAATGATGGGATATTACTTTCCCTGTAAACTTACTAACTTTCTTGTGAAAGCCTTTGAATTTTAACAGGCAAAGCACCTGACAACTTGCAGTTATTACAACCAATCATGGCATTACTTGAAAGCAGATAAAAATAAGCGCAAAAGGAACAATGGATTCACAAATTTCACACTTAGTTCAGTGAGTAAATATGTATGACACACTTCTTAATCTATTTATCATGAACCTTTGACCTCCTTGTCTTTCTTCTACCCAATAGTTTCTATCCAGTGGGATGACCACTGTACCAGTTAATCACTGGAGAGGAAAAACAGTCACCTACACATTATTTGTCAATCTCATCCAATAGGATCTAGACTTGCTTTATTAAATTCCCAATACATGAGATTAGGTCATTATATTTCCATTTTGCACTCAGTATTGCATGTAGATACTTATTTTTGCAACCAACAATTTTCCAAACTAAATGTAGTGGGATGGGTCCAAGTGCCTCACAAGCAAATTGAGTACACACAAAACATTTTTATATCATCTTCCTGCCTGACTTCTAAAAGGCCTGTACTTCATTTGAAAGTAGATGAGCTTGGTTATGTTTTCAGTTCATGAGTTGCATTCAAGTGTGACAGCAAAATTCACACTGGCATGGCGGCCCTGCATACATAGTGCATATCTGTTAAGAAAGTATTTGATCACTTTATGTCATGTCATAATTTGTTCAACTTGTTTTCTGAGGACCAAACAGCCAGATGGTTAATTCCTCTTAAAACTGTGTGGGAGGGAAGGCCCCAAGGAAACGTGCTTCTCACGCAGCAGGCTGAGCCGCTGTGCAGAAGTTTGGATTGTTAACCCACTGAATGTGCCCAAAGATCCTTTTCAGTAACACAAAAACCACAGTTTCTCTATTAGCATATCAGAGGTGGAACTGTGGTGGGAAATGGTTCAAGAAACAAAGGATGTAGCTCCATGTCATTGTCTGACTGGGGCTTACAGAAGCAGAAAAAATGATAATTGGCCATTTGCCGTGCAGTGATAGACAGATGTTGACATTTTTTTCCTGGGGTGATCAAACCCCACCCCTCTGTCCCAAGTCCAGAGGAATGTTTCCTTGTGTGCCGCAAGAAGCATTCATATGGGGAGCTTTCAAAGTGAGCTGGTGTAAGTGACAGCATTCGCCATTTACATACAAACAGGTACACCACACACTGGGAGACTGGCTGTTGAGAAATTACTTTTTTTGGACCCATGTTAACTCATGCTCCAAATAAGATTTTAATTCATATTTAAAAGGATAGGTTGCATATGTCATTTAAAAGCCAAAGCCCAGATTGCATTTCCTCGGGGAGACTCTGTGGGGAGGGGTCAGAAGGGCAGGAAAATGCTACAATTTCATTCACTGATTTCCATGCCAAGGAGAGATGTTTGGGTCTTTGTCGGGGCAGTCTCCCGCAGATCTGAGCTGAAGGAATTCCTTATCTCAATGGAGGCAAGAATCACTAAGTATATATGGCCACTCTGCTGTGCCCTCCTTTTCCCTCAATGTCACTGTTGTCTGCATCCCCTCCTGATTTGTTCAACAGTAGCCACCAAGGGGTACTAAAGGAATTAGGAGGTCTGGGAACAACAGTAAACCCAGCTGGGACATTTATAGACTTGACAAGAAGACCTTTGTGCTACTACCCACTTGCTTCCCAAACTATGCATCAGGACATGCACATCTTCTGTATTGTCAAAACAGATTTTTACCCACCATTAATTTATCCCATTTTCATTTTCTTCACATTTCAGATCCTTTCCATAATACAAGGTCTGAATGGAACTATATTTGGACAGCAGCTGTTTAGCTCAGTTAGAGCCTGGTGCTAATAACACCAAAGTTGCATGTTTAGTCCTTGGTTGGACTAGATGACCTCTTGACATCCCTTCCAGCTTTACTTCTCTATGATATCCAGGTCAGTTGCAATGAATGTCTTTCTACACTTATGGATCTTAAAAGCTATTGCTTTTTCATATTTCAAAAAATTTTATACTTCCACAGTTGTTATTCAGTAGCCATGTTATATTCAATGGCCCTTCCATAGCAGGAGTCTAGGTCATGGTGTCAGGACCTTGAATCACGAAGGCCTGAGTGTTGCTGATGAAATTTCTCTGGGATACTTGCACTGTTCACAGAATCCAAGTATTACTTAAGCACTAGGGCTGTGCAAAATTTTGCCGGCAGCTTCATTTTGACGCTGTTTCAACTCATTTCGAGCTTGAAACAGCAAAATCAAAATGAAACAGAGTTTCAAAACTGCCTCTGAATGAAACACGGCAAGTCGAAACATTTCAAAATTTTTTAAACGTTTCATGTTTCGAAGCTCAAGTTGGGCTTGCCTACAGGGAAACAGAAACTAAAGTAAGGAGAGGGAGGTGGAAATGGTGGGAAGGAGTGCTTTCATTGACTGTAGCTGGCCAGTGACTGTCATCCTTTCCTGAGGTCCCTTTCCATCTCAGTGCTCTGGGGGAGGGATGGAAAAACTGCATAAAAGGCAGCACTGTTTGAACTGCCCTGCTTTCTTCCTTGGTGTCAGTTGAGTGACACCCCATGGATCCCAATTTCATGGTTCTGTGGGGGCGGGCAATTCTAGGGACTGTACAATGCAGATATCACAATCCAAAGGAAAGCAACACAGACTAGCAATTTTGGCAAAGATTTTCAGAAATTACTGATGAACTAAACAAATATTTGTATTTTGCTATGCTATGTTTTGACATAGCAACACAAAATGCAACTAAGCAATCTGTATCATTTGAATGTGGTCATTTGATGTGTCACAGCCCTAGCTCTGCTATTGTTTATGATGTGACTCTCCACATGCCATGCTATCCTTCAGGTCCTGGCTATTGCAACCAATAAATTATCTTTTTTCTTTTCTTAACAGGATATATGAAAATGACACTTAAGTAAACCTATTTAAAATGCTTATGAGTGCAATAATCCTATATTGCTCAAAGATGGTTCCAGCATTACCTGTAGAAAGAAGTCACAGATGAGGGGCCAGTTTAGTGCCTGGATTTCAAGTATCCCCTCACATAGGTCTGGGGTGCTCATGTTCAAATCATTATGGAGACAAAGGATTGAACTCTCAGCCTGAGTGACGAAAAAGAGATGTAAGGTGGCTGCTGTGGTCAACCCTTAGTAGAGGAGAATTCTCAGCTGGTGAAAAGACATTACAGTAAGTTTCTATAGCCAGCTGTCCATAAGTGGCATGTTTAGAAGAACAACTTGGGGTGCTAAGGACTGAGGAGGAAAACCATACCCAGCTGACCCAAGACATATCCAGAGCTGAGAATGGAGTTGTTTAAGAATCAAGGCTCTTAGATCACTTTTTCACTTTTCCTTGTGCCACGATATGCTTTGTACACATCAGAATCTGTGAACTCGCGATGAAATTCAGATTCAAGTTTAGGTCATTTGGATTGGTGAAAGTTCTTAGGAGTCAGGGCTTTAGTTGAAACCTGCCTTTAGTTTTAAAGATTTGTGAAGGGCTATCATATGCCTTATTATGTACAAAAATACACTGTATGAGTATAAAAGGGGGTTCAATTTGTTGGCTGAATTTTAATTAGCCTGTGAATATAAAGAATCATTATTTTTCTCCCCAGTATTATAGGGGAAGGGGAATAGACAGTTGATTTACTTCATATACATTTAGCTATCTCACACATTGTTTCTGTTTGTACAAGTAACCCTTTCTGCTGATTTTCAAGTAAAGCTTTAAAATGAGCTCTCTGTTGCCCCAAATTCACATCAGTAATGCTGAGGGTCCAGGGAAACTTTTATATTCTATTGCAGGTTTAACTCCTGCACATTCCAGAAGCTCATTATTTCCTAGCAAAAAACCCCACTCTGAGCAGGTGCATCTACATATTGCTGTACAATGATGTTGCTATGGCACCGTGCTTTGGTACTTCCTTTTGGAAGTACTAAAGCATGGCACAGTATGGGCAGTTACTGTGCTGTGTACGCAGCACACGGGTAGGTTTCACCGCTACATTGCCATAGTGGTGCACTATACCTGGGGAGCACACTGCTACAGCAACGTAGCTGGCAATCACATGTAGACAAACTGCCTATTTCACACTTAGGTATGGAAGAAAGGTACTGGATGATAGAGGCAGCAAAACAGCATACCACAAGGGAATATGCTCCCAGTGATACTTTTCAAGATCTATGGAACAATCCAGCTAGACTCAGAAAAACGTCATCCATGTCAGCAACGTAAGTATTGCTGCCTAGATTAAAGCCACATTAACAGCAATTCTGTCTGGGCATTCAGGGCCCCTATAGATGTTCAGGTAAAGATGTGATAGGATCTGATGCAAGACCCACACAGTCACACCTTCTGCTATGTCACACATGCATGGCAGGAGGCCTGATTGTTGGATCCAGCATCAGATCCAATCACACCTTATTGTAGGTGCAGGGGGAGCTCAGGATTATGACCCTCAGCTCCCCTTTCAGTGGCTCCCACTGCTGGGAGCCCTACAGCTGATGTGGCTTGCAGGGGGGGCAGTATTCCATGCACCCCTGCAGCTGGAAGCCCCATCAGCTGATGGGGTTCCCAGTCATATGGGAGCACCTGGCCACATGCTCAATTAATGGTGTGCTAAGAACAAGCCACAAAGTTATTCCACAAAAAATGTGGAATAACTTTGTGGCTTATTCTTTGTTTTATCATGCCATTAATTGATTGAACATGTGGCTGGGTCACAATTTAAGGCATGATTAACTGTTATCACACCTTAAGTGTAATGTGTAGATGAGGCTATGATCTATTACATTAAAAACAAATATGTAGCAGCTCAGTGAAAAATGAAAATGAGTCTCTTCCATCTATGGAACCATGAGGTCAACATAAAATTCAACATTGTCTGGAAAGAGGCACCACTACCCACCAGAGAATCCTGTGCTTCTTAGAATTATACTAGCCTGCATGTTGCCCTTCAAGGCCCACTGATAAAGATAGAAGGCAAAGGCAGCTCCTAGAACAACATACTCAGTCAGGAAACTTGCAAACCAAAGTAGAGAGAGGTAGTTGACCACATGGGTCTCAAGTCAGGCAAAAGGGTGGCACCTTGTGGCTAATGCAGCAACACTAAGAGGCACTGTACTTGCATTTGCTATTCAGTGGCTGAATATAAACGTGTCTAGTATGGGAAAGATCAGGTCATGAAAGGAAGTGAAGCCTGTACTGACTGGCAGGTGCCACTGCATTACAAAATGTCTAAAATCAACAAACGTGAATAACCTGTATTAAACTTTCTGCGGTTACTCCACTAGTCATAGTGAGAGTGATCACAAGCAAAATGGAACAGTCACAATAGGTCAGACATATCAGACATCCACCATATGGTCACACTGTGGCTGTTCCCTGGCTGAAATTGTAAAACGGCTTCTTAGCTGCAATAAGAATACTTACAAAATCACAGGTGGCTCTGGAGCTGGACAAGTGGCACCCAGGGTTCACCACACTCAGCAAAGACAACAAAATGCACATCCATGTTTCCAAATACCACCCTCTAAGCACAAAGAAGGATTGGGTCACCTGGAAATATTTTACATACCTTACTTATGAAAAAGAGAGGCAAGGGATTTTTTTGTGATATCTTTTATTGCACCAACTGGATATTTCCTCCTGTGCATTTCTTGGACCATCACAATTGCAACACTCCAAACCTGCTTTGAAACAAAAGTGGCCATGATGAAATAACCCATGGAGCACCTACCAGGGCTCAGTCCTGGGGCCTACACTGTTCAACATCTTCATCAGTGACTTGGATGACGGGGTGGAAAACACGTTGTCCAGGTTTGCCGATGACACCAAGATGTGGGGAGAGGTGGGCACACTGCAAGGGAGAGAGAGGCTGCAATTAGATTTAGACAGACTACAGAAATGGGTGGATGGTAACACAGTGGGGTTCAATGTAGATAAAGGCAGGGTGCTGCACCTGAGGAGAAGGAATCCACAGCATACATACAAGCTGTGGAGCTTTCCCCTTGTGAGCACAGAGGCAGAAAGGGATCTTGGAGTCATTATTGACTCTAAGATGAACATGAGCTGCCAATGCCAGACCGCAGCCAGCAAAGCTAACCACATCTTGTTGTGCATCCAAAGATGCATCTCAAGCAGGTCCAGAGAGGTGATACTCCCCCTCTGTGCGACATTGGCCAGGCCACAATCGGAGTACTGCATTCAGTTCTGGGCACCGCACTTTAAGAAGGATGTGGCCTGCCTTGAGATGGTTCAGAGGAGGGCCACCCGCTTGGTTGGAGGGCAACAGAGCAGGCCCTATGAGGAGAGGCTGAGGGACCTGAACCTGTTCAGCCTCAGCAAGCGGAGGCTGAGGGTGGAGTTGGTGGCTGACTACAAACTCATTAGGGGAGATCAGCAGCAAATAGGAAGGGCCCTATTCCCCCCAGCAGCACCTGGGGTGATGAGGAACAATGACCAGAAGCTGCTGGAGAACAGGTTCAGGTTAGAGATTAGTAGGCACTATTTCACTGTTAGGGTAGCTAGGATCTGGAACCAACTTCCTAGGGAAGTGTTCCTTGCTCCTACCTTGGGTAAACTCAAAAAGAGGTTGGATAAACACCTGTCTGGGGTCATGTGATCCCAGTGTGTGCTCCTGCCAGTGGCAGGGGGTCAGACTAGATGATTTGTTCAGGTGCCTTCTGACCCCAAACTACTATGAAACTACTATCTACTGCTCTGATAGGTTGTAAAAGAACTGTGCACCATGGAAGACCATGGCAGGGTTATGGGTCAGGGCACATTATGTGCTTGATACTGGAAAATTCTATAACTGTGGTAGCAGGACATGAAAAGAGAACTAGCAGGGAAAATCACACTACCTTAACCCCTCAATATAACCCAAAAAGGAACTTTCTTATTAGAATGACCTATCCATGTGTGCAATCAGTCTCACTTCTGGTTATTTTGCAAAATACTGGAAGTTCATCTTGCTGTTATGTCAGCTTAGCCCTGAGAAGCCAACACAGCTAAGGAAAAAGGGAGATAAAACTTACTGTTATGCATCATGTGTAAAAATGTTTATTAGGTCTCAAGCACTTGCATCAACTGGGGTGGCACAGGCAGCACTGAGGGTCTAACATGACCCTGGAGAGCATTTATGGTGAAGAAGATGGGAGGGGAAAATGGAACAGGCTGTTTGAAATTTGCCCGTCCTTCCATTTTAGAATAAGGAAAAAATAAGTGTCATTTTACACATCTGCATGTACAATTAAAGTGCCTGAATTTTCTGCACAGAAATTTCAGGCTCAATAAGTGCTCCTGGCCACACATCTGAACATGCACCCATTGGGAGCAAATTTTCCCCCAACAGAAGCAGTTTAGTCCAGGGCTGCTCCTGCCCTGCTTTGCCCCACAGCAGCAACCAGAGGGAGCTTCAGGCTCCCCTGGGAGCCAGCCCTGGTCTGGCAGGGGGCACAGGAGCTGGTCCTAATCTCCATGGGGCAGAGGAACTGTCCCAGCTCCAGGGGGAAGCTGCCTCCCAGCCACATGGGGATCAGGACCCATCCTGAACTCTGCAGGACAGCTGTCTCCCAGCCATGCAGAGATTGGGACCCATCCTGGTCTCCATGTGGCTGGGAGGCAGCTATCCCAGCTCTAAGGGTAGCTGCCTCCCAGCCACATGGAGATCGGGACAGGTCCTGATTTCTGAGGGGCAGAGATAGCTGTCCCAGCTTTGGGGGCAGCTACCTCTCAGCCACATGAAGATCAAGACTGGTCCCAATCACCACATGGTTAGGAGGCAGCTGCCCTCAGAACTGGACAGCTGTCTCCACCCAGACATCTGGACAGGTGACTCAGAGCTCTGGGGAGCAGGCAGGCAGCTGTCCCCAGCTCCCCACCCATCCCAGGGAGCTCAGAGCTAAATTGTGGTCCCCTGCTGCCTGAGATGACTGGGAGCAATTTGCTCCCAGTTAGCATCTACACTAGTTTAATGCACCCTTTCCTAGTACCTGTATCTACTAGTACTAGAAAATGGTGCATTAGACTAATCTACTGTGCAGTACAGGAAACCCTCGCTATTTGCGGGTTCGGCATTCGCAGTTTAAAATATTTGCAAATGAAGAACCTGCATTTTAAATTCACTTTATACACTTACAGGAGCTCCTCGGGAGCTCCGTGCTTGCTGCCGCCGGACTCCCGCCATCACCACCAGAGTCATGCCCCCCATCCCACCTCCCTAGCCACCAGGGGCACTGCGTTCATGAATGCAGTGCCTTATTTGCAGATTTTGCCAGTGGCGTGGGATACAAGAACATATCTCCTGTGAATGGCAAGGGTTGCCTGTAATTGCCACACACCTGTAGGTGCTGATGCTTTACTGTGCAGTAGATTAGCCTAATGCACAATATAGCATCTTGTGTAGATGCACCCATTGAGAACTAAGCTTATTTTGATATTAAACAATCACCATCGCCTATAGTGGACACATACACCACCCATAATCCTTTTTTACGGAGAGACTTCATAGAAAAAAGCTGGATCTACACATTATGGCTGAGTCAGTTTACATAGAAGGATTTGAATTTATATACCTTACTGGTTTTTTCATTGGCTGGAAATATTTTTTAAAAATATATAGAAATATTTAGACTATTTTAAAATAGTTATAAAAAAATCTTCAGAAAAGTAATTGTTAAAATTATAATAATGAAATTATTATAAAATAGACAATACAATTTACATAATACATTTCTTAAATATAAATCCAGATCTGAATTCAGATTCAGAGAAGAATGCCTCATTTTTAAAAACAACTGTAAAAAATTTCTCAGATCAACTTACTTAGTAATAAGAATTCTGTTTTACGATTAAGCAACAGGCAAAACTTAGAATGTAATTTAAAATGTAGCTGCTTTTACAGAGCTCATCTAAATTATGTGAACCAGCTACTCTGTTCTTACCCAAACCCGTGTTCCTTCAATCTCTGCCTCCACCCCGTCTGTAGTTTTGCTGACTCTCAGCATATGGTGAAAACCTCTTACGATAGGCCCTTTCCATTTGCCTACGCCTCTGGCAACAGCTCTCTTCTGTCAGGGGGGTGGCGTGGCAGCTTGCTTCCCTGACATATAATTTAGTATTTCAATCACATAAAAAACAACTGAGATTAAAAAACAACACAGGGCACTGCTTATTTTTAAGATTGCCTCAAAATGTTTGACTCATGCACAAAATCATATGTTTGTATTACAGCATATGATCACTTGTAGTATTCTGGCTTGGAAACCATTTTTTTAAATCTGATCTGCTGGTTCTTAGTTCTTTACTGGACAGATGACATCTGGGGTATTTCTTTAAAGGAATAGGGTATTTCTTAAAATATAATATGGCTAGTCACTCAGAACAGGGCAAGGTGCAGAGGAAAAGGGGGGAAATAAATATCCTGGCTCATACTCAGCTGTTAATGCCTAAAGTGATCCACTGTAAATAAGTAAATGAGAATCATTTTTCTTTCTGAGATTCTTTGATCTGAAGGGATTGTGGAAAGATCCTTCATGTTCAGAAGTGCACAGATTTAATGGTACATTCTTGGGCTTCCTATGCCTACCTCCAAAGGGAGCATAGATTTCCGCTTTGGTAGACAAAACCGTGCGAAGGGAACTTCTGAGTGCTGAGTCCCATGCAGGTTACTGAGTCCCAATGCAGAACAGCAGGAGTACAGGTATTGTATGGTCAAGCTGTAAAGAAACAGACCAGCTGCCAGCAGACATGTGGGGCATACTACTCTGTTCTCCTTCCCTCGAAGAGGAAATAAGGAAGACATACAAATAGCAAAAAATGTGAAAACTGCCAAGTTTTCAAATGGAAAAGGGGATAAATATTTGAGGGCAGATTTTGTCCACATCCATTTGCCATCCCTGCTTTGTAGTAATTCTCATATCTGGCTTTGAGCCACGATGGTGGTAAAAAATGTGTTCCTAGTTCTTTTTGGATTTAGAAATCTTCCATTTCTATTTTCAATAGAATTATGTCAGGCTGTGATAGGGAATATTTTAAATTCTATGACACTGAACTATGAAACACAGCAGTGCATGGGGGAGAAATGTTAATAAAACTGCATTCCCTTTTGGCAAATCAGTGAGGAAATGAGACTTGTGTTTGTTTTATGCACTGCAATTCTTTTGGTGCCTGTGTGATGTCAAGTGTGCATGCAGGTTCTACTCAGATTGCCTTTTGACATTCCAGCCAAATGAAAAACCACTCAGTAGAGCTGCTGAAACAGCCCAGTGAATCCAATTTCATCTGCCGTTATAGCAGTGTACTCTAGGAAACACAGGCAAAGCTGAATCTGAAGTCAGAAACGGAGCTAGCAAAAAAAATGCTACACATTCCTTAGAAGGTTCGACTCTTAGCAGTTTCTAGAAGAAGAAATGTTTTAATTCTCATTTTAAATAAACAGGAACTGAACTTTTCAGTGGAAAGACTTTCTACATCACCAAGCAAGACTGAGCCGTGATTTTTAAAGCGATATGGAAATTCGCTTGACAGCTCATGAAGGAAGGGATGGAAAAAAAGAAATTACTGAATGATGGCCTCAGATGCCATAAGCAGGTACTGTAGCTCCAGGGCTAATCTTCACTTAAAGGAAAACTGCTTCCACAACTGCTGTGTGAATCTTTCCTCCAAGGATATAAAGCATTTTCCCATTTCTTTTGCTGAGCACTGCTCCAGGATCAAAATGAAAGGGTTTGGTTTCACACACATATTTTGTGCAAACCTATCTTTTCCTTAAATATACAGATCTATTCAAACAAGCTTTTCTATGAGTGTTTGTGTACCTCTGGTTAAACCCTACATGGACTTGGAAAAATCATTTGAATGTACAGATTACAATGGTGCTTGGCAAAGAACCAGCACTACTAGCATACATAGCAGGTGACAGAACATGGGATCTCCAAAGCATTGCAGCCCATCTGTCTACACTGTATTTACATATGAAGAACGGTAACATTTTATGCTGATCCAGGGAACAGACAAATCTGTTGGTATCCTGTTAATATCACTACATGTGTGGATTCTGCTTCTAGGTGCCAGGTCCGAATCACTCCGCAAGCAAACCACCAGGCTGGTAACAGTATTGCAGAGGTGAAATTTCTACAACTTGGATGACAAGGTTCTTTGCATGAATCTGATATCTTTTATTAGACCAACTTAAATAGTTGGAAAACAATTATTAAGCAAGCTTTTGGGTTCAAAAACCCTTCGTCAGGCTAAGGGCTACACCCTACACCCCTACAACTTGGATGGGAACACAGAATATGTGAGCTTGCCTGATGTTTCCCAAAGCCTTCAAGTATCTTGATGAGTGTATTTCATTGCACAACAGGTATGGAACTGGCTACCGAGTTTCATCAAGATAACTCCAGACACACTGAAATCTTAGGCCAGAGGAATACTTTGGGACTTTTCCAGGCCCTTTCAACCTACTTGCAGTACTGAACTTTTGGTATCCTTATCCCTGGAAGATAAACATTCCAGCAGCATTCCTGTCATAGTTTCATAGTTTCATAGATTTAGGGTCGGAAGGGACCTAGTA
>NW_017729032.1:175062296-175062604 GCF_001723915.1 Gavialis gangeticus
GCTACACCCTACACCCCTACAACTTGGATGGGAACACAGAATATGTGAGCTTGCCTGATGTTTCCCAAAGCCTTCAAGTATCTTGATGAGTGTATTTCATTGCACAACAGGTATGGAACTGGCTACCGAGTTTCATCAAGATAACTCCAGACACACTGAAATCTTAGGCCAGAGGAATACTTTGGGACTTTTCCAGGCCCTTTCAACCTACTTGCAGTACTGAACTTTTGGTATCCTTATCCCTGGAAGATAAACATTCCAGCAGCATTCCTGTCATAGTTTCATAGTTTCATAGATTTAGGGTCGGA
>NW_017729032.1:175062615-175064399 GCF_001723915.1 Gavialis gangeticus
CCTGTCCCGTGCCAAAACCCACACCTGGGGCTCAGGTGGCGCGCAGCCATGCCTGGCCCCTTGACCCTCCTTGGGCTCTTTATGCCACGCGCTTCCTGCACTACTTGCGCCCTTGGCTCTGTCCGCTGAGCCTGCTCCCACGCTACTTGCGCCCTTGGCTCTCTCCGCTGAGCCTGCTCCCGCGCTACTTGCACCCTTGGCTCTCTCCACTGAGCCTGCTCCCGTGCTACTTGTGCCCTTGGCTCTCTCTGCTGAGCCTACGAGCCAGCCCTGTCTCGGGCTTTCACCGGCGCACGCGCCAGCCTTGTCTCGGGCTTTCACCGGTGCCGGGGCTCAGGTGGCACGCAGCCGTGCCTGGCCCCCTGACCCTTCTCAGGGTCTTACGCCCTCACTGGGCCGAGTACTGCCCTCTCAGGCTGGGGTCTCAACCCCACACACCGCACCACTCCGGTGCCAAGCTGCCGCGCCTTCCTGGCGCTGCTCGGTGCCCACACAGGGCACCTAGGAACCCCCAAACTACTGGGGAGCTCCTGTGAGGCTTCCTCACACCCCTACAGCCTCACCCGGTCCTCCGGACGATATACACAACAGAACCATAAGCCAACTGGCTGGAACCAAACAATAAGCCTACCGGCTGTGACAAAAACAATAGGCCTACTGGCAATAACAAAACAATAAGCCTGTCGGCTGTAACAACCATAAGCCTGCCGGCCATCACATAAAGTCCAGGCCCTCCTGGCTTTCTGGCCAAAGCCTCCCGGTCAGGCTTCTCTCTGCCTTCACCATAATGCAGCCCTCTACATGGTCAGGCTGCACTGCTCAGTTTAGCCCTCCTACAGAGCTCTTACCCCCCAGGCTACCCGAAGGGAACTCCCAGCCAGGCTCCGGCCTGGCTGTTTATAAGGGCCCAGCCCGGCCCCCTTCCAGTCACGTGACCAACCTGGTTGCTCCAGCAACCCACAGCTGAGCTGCCCGGGTGATTGGCAGCTGCTCTAATCCTTACTTAGGCACGGGGCACCCTAGTGCCCCCGTGACACCTGGTTTCACTAAGAATTTGGGGAAACTTAGCTCAATTAAACTTAAAAACTTAGCTCACTTAATTAATACAGTTCAGGTTCAGAAATCTATGCTTGGAGAGAGAAGAGAGCTGGGATCTCACCAGTCCAAGGCACTTGGGTTGCAAAGCTGACAGATTAAAGTTCTCAGCACAATCCTTGAAGGGAGACGATCTGCCTCCTGCAGCCTCTCGAGAAGAAAGCGGGTGGTGTCAGCACACACACTGCTGCCTCTTTTACAGATTTTTATACCCTCAGTTCAGCTTCTTTCAAGCATTCTCAATAGTGTAAATCAAATTGTCCTCTATATTGACAAGGGGTTATCTGGGTGGAACATCTCAGGAAACTGATTGATACTCAGGAAACACATACTTAGGAGCCAGCTTGACATTCCTATGCATAGCAGATATACTGATGGGATATCTCCTGGTGTCTTCAGAAACAATAGATAGCTTGCAGCATCAGAGTTTTGGATTTTTACTTGTTGTGAACAAGCCTCAGCTTAGCATGACTTTTCCAGATCTTACTATAGTCTTTTAACAGACTTAAGGCAATTATTGGAGTGTTCATAACCTTTTGTGGAGAGGACTTCCACCAGTCGTCCCGGGAAAAGTATGACAACACTTGCGGTCAGGGCTCCAACGGGCTAGACGCTGTGATGAACCCTGTACCATTGTTCAAATGTTGCCCATACACCCACCTCGGTGTATTGCCTCAGCATTCCCTAAC
>NW_017729032.1:175069399-175071621 GCF_001723915.1 Gavialis gangeticus
GGGTTGATTAGCATTTGGAGCACAGATTCCCCATCATGCAGTGCTCCCCTGCTTCGCTGATCCCAGAATTCACTGCAGTCTCTGCTTCAGGCTTTCTGTTCTCCATCTCTCATGTAAATGAATGGTCATCCGGTCCCATCTCAGATGCAAATGAGACCTAGGGCAGTTACTTCACTCTTGTCACCCTTATCTGGAGGGTTTTACGTGTGTCTCTCATTGCATCTTAATCAGTTTCTGTTTGCGGGGAGGGGGGGGATTTTTTGTGAGTCAGACAGTCTGTGTCCTGTGTCAGGGTTCCCCAAGAACATGGAGCTGAGAGGTAACAATGAATAGGACTCAGATGTGTTCTTTCCTGTCAACAACAGCACAGCACAGCTTAACTCATTCTAACTCTGTCAGTACCAAATGAGATCACAGCTGGCTTAAATCTTGAGTTTTCACTATGTGCTTAGGAAATGCTCAGGGGGAAAAAAAAGAAAGAGCAGTGAAAAGAGGAATCCAGAAGAAGCAGAACTATGCTTAGAATGCCTTATTTGGTGAACACGCTGAAACAGAGACTTCAAAGAATTGACTAAAAATCCAAAGTTGAGGTTAGACATGTGTAATGTCACTTTATACCAAAAAATGAAACTTCTATGTTCAAATAAAAAGGATCCAAAAACCAAAAGAGGAAATTAATATTTTAAGATATTATAAGAAACTGGTCTGTGTGAAAAATTACATTTTAGCTTCTCAAATGTTACAATTCTGTGTTAACTTTTCCTTTTTTTATTGTGTTTATAGTGTTTTCCATTTTCATACATGTAGGCAGTGTAACTAATCAGTTTATGTAAGTATCTCTGTCTATTTCACTTTCAATTTCCCTGAACTAGCACAGTGTTGATGAACTTGGATTGTAAATATGCAGAGAGAAGTTTGTTCAAAAAAATGTTTTCACCAAGCCCTGGAATCATGGACAAATCCAGGAGTAGGACAATGAGGGTGTGACTACACCCCTTTCAGCTTTGTGATGCATGCACACTTGGCTCTCAAAACTTACTGGCATGTCAGCGCAGGGCCCTGCTGGGAAGAGAGCTCATTGTGCATGTGCCACACAGCTGAAAGCAGTGTAGCCACAACCTCTCACTATGATCCTAGATGTCCATGACCTCTGAGATCTCAATGGCACATCAGTGCAGGTACTGCCAGAGCTCTGCATGTGGTTTGGACTGTATGAGCTCACTGTTGTGAAGTGTACCTGGAGTCCCTGCTTTCAGACCTGGAGACTGCTGCTATTTTCTCTTCCCTTTCCTTTCCCATGCCCCCCCCCATTCAGCAGCTGTGAAAAGCACTAAATTAGTGTCATCAGCATACAGACCCTAGACTCTGTGTAGGTAGGGCTGGGCACCACTGCTGCTGCCACTCTTCCCCTCCTTTTCCCTGCTGTTGAATTCAGGGGTGGGGGAGAAGAGGGAGGGAAAGAGCAAATAGCAGCAGTCTGTGCAGCTGATTGAAAGTGCCAACCAGCCAGTGAGCTCATAAGACTCACAGCACATGCAGACCTTCCCAGAAGGAGCTCCATGACATGCTGGTGGGCTCTAAGAGCTCATTGCACATGCAGTAAATAGCCAAAGGGAGGGTACAACTACACCCATGGATTTGTCTCTACTGGGAATGCTTAACCCCAAAGCAACTGTGCATAAGCAACCCTGCTTCCATATGTACAATATGATGTAATCTCTTACTTACAATTAATTTGATAATGGTCCGAAGACCATAACTAAAGTTTCTAGTATTCTCTCTTTCAAAATAGTTGCCCCCTCTCCCTTCTCAAAACCCTGTATAACTCTTCAATAGATCACCTCCTTTCACTTATCTTCCAATAGATTCCCCTTCCCTGCTCTTCCTCTTTCTAATTATTTCATGGACAAAAACTTCTTAACTGTAGAAACAAACCACAGACTATTGGAAGTCATATTAAAGAAATAGCAAGGAAAGCCCCACCTGGCTTTCAGCTGATGCATTTTTTTCCACCATCCATATAACCTCCCCACCCCACAGGGATACCAAATCACATAGGGGTGAGAGGCCACTGATGTTCCTAGGATTCTCCCAACTCTCGTGCAGGTGAGAGGAGTGGGTTTCTTTAGGTGTCACATGAAAGAGAGAAGAAACCCCATTGAACAGTGTCTTCTTAGGATCATAGAGTGGTGGTGGATGGGTCATTTTTGACCTGGAGGGAT
>NW_017729032.1:175079485-175080114 GCF_001723915.1 Gavialis gangeticus
AATGAGAGGAGCAGGGACTGATGACACCAGAGGGTGAGCCAGCATCAAGAAGGTCCAAAGGAAGGCCTCTCGCATGATCAGGGGGCAGCAGGGTAGACCTTACGAGGAGAGGCTCATGGACCTGAACCTATTCAGCCTCCACAAGAGAAGGCTGAGAGGGAATCTGGTCGCCATCTATAAACTTGCCAAGGGGGACAAGCAGGCAACGGTAGAGGCCCTGTTCCCTCAAGCACTACCGGGAGTAACAAGGAATAACGGCCGTAGGTTGACTGAGAGTAGATTCAGGCTAGATATCAGGAGGCACTACTTCACAGTCAGGGTGGCTAGGAGCTGGAACCAACTTCCAAGGGAAGTGGTGCTCGTTCCTACGCTGGGGGGTCTTCAAAAGGAGGCTAGATAATCACCTAGCCGGGGTTGTTTGACCGCAGCATCCTTTCCTGCCCATGGCAGGAGGTTGGACTTGATGATCTGCTTGGGTCCCTTCCAACCCTACCAACTATGAAACTATGAAACTATAGAAAAGTAGGGCTTCACAAGAAGGGACCTCACAAGGTCATCTAGTCTAGTCTCCTGTTCAAGGCAGGCTACTGCCTAACTAAATTATCCCAGCCAAGTCTCTGTTCAACCTG
>NW_017729032.1:175085114-175090519 GCF_001723915.1 Gavialis gangeticus
GGGGGGGGGGGGGGGGGGGGTAGAAGGATGGTGGAGAGTCCACAACTTTTCAGGTAGCCTGTTCTAATTCTTCACCACCTTCATAGTCAAAAAGTTCCTCCTAATTTCCAACCTAAATTTTTTCTGCTGCAGCTTGAGGCTATTGCTTCTAGTTCCATCCTTTATGACCACAGAGAAGAGCCTGTCTCCATCCTCTCTATAACTGTCCTTCAGGTATTTGTAAACTGTTATCAAATCCTCCTGCAGTCTTCTCTTCGCCAAACCAAATAACCCTAGTTCTTTCAGCCTTTTCTCAAAAGACTTGCTTTCTAAGCTTGTAATCTTTTTTTTCCCTCTCCACTGGATTCTTTCCTGTCTGTCCATATCCTTTTTGAAGTGTGAGGCCCACAAATGGACATGGCACTCCAGATGAGGTATCACCAGTGCTGAACAGAGAGGAAGAATAATTTCCCTTGATTTGCAAGTGATGCTTCTGTAAATACAGCCCATTATACTGTTGACCTTTTTAGCAACAGGAGCACACTGTTGGTTCATATTCAGCTTAAAGCCTACTGTAACACTGTAACCCTAAGGTCCTTCTCTGAAGCCTTGCCAGTCATTCCCCAGTTTGTATTTGTCCATGAAATTATTCCATCCCAAGTGCAAAGTACAGGGGTTTGCACTTGTTCTTCTTGATTTTCATCTGGTTGATTGCGAACCATTGTCCCAGTCTATCCAGATAGTTCTCAATTCTATCCCTACCCTCCAGAACGTCTGCAATTCCACCCAAACTGATATCATCCACAAATTTGCTAAGTGTACATTTGATCCCATCATCCAAATCATTAAAGAAAATATTAAACAATAGGAGATCCAGGACAGACCCCTGGAAACCCCACTTGATACCTCCTCCTAAGAAAACATTGAGCCATTGATGACCATTCATTGTACAGTTTGATCCAGTCAGTTACACATCCATCTTGCAGTAGTCTTCCATCTAGTGTGCATTTCCTTAGGCTTCTTGCCCCTGACTATCACTCAGGGCCATAAAGCAGTCCAAAGCATTGAGGACTGGTGACAGCAGAGCTCTCAAGCTCCATCCCTCATGAAAATCTTAGCTTTATATGGGTGAAAGTGAGAAAGGGGTGAAAACAAGGAAGGCCTGACTTCTTCCACTTCTGCTGTCAACCACTACCCCTGAGTATCTGAGTAGTATATAGGCTCATTGCCCTTCAATGCAAATGTGACAGGTGGGCGGGACCAGCAGTCCTACCCCCTTAGCCCCACCCCTTCCCCTTGTATGGTGTGACATCACCAGCCCTGCCCCCTGACCCCAGTCACGTGGTATGTGACATCATAAACTCTGCCCCAACCCCAGTCACATGGTGTGTGACATCAGCAACTCCACCCCCACCCCCAGCCACATGTTGTGTTACATCAGCAACTCCGCCCTCACACATAGTCATGTGGTATGTGACATCAGCAACTCCGTCCCCACCTCCAGTCATGTGGTGTGTGACATCAGCAACCCTACCCCATCCCCAGTCACATGGTATGTAACACCAGCACCACATGGGCCATGATATCAGAAGGACAGTCCATGCACACCCCCAAAGCCCAACCCCTCAGGCTGCAAGAACCCCCCTAGATCATGTGGTGTAGTTATGGCCTATTAGGTCCCAGACTGACCTAGCCCCCTGCCGGAGCACAGGCACGGTCTATGGGGTGGCAGGGTGGTGGTGTGACCCCTCTAACAATCCACCCCACCACCCCCAACCAATTGGCAGAGGTTTCAGAGGCCTCAGACCTCCCAAGAATGATGCTTAACCAATTGGAATGAGTAGAGGGGGTGGGATTTGGGCAACAACCCCACCAGATCTATCTGCTTTCCCAAACAACCCCTCTGTTTATCTGAGACTGTGCTAAGGCAAGCAGGGGCGAATATGGATTCTTTTATAATTCCTGTAGCCCCACTCACTACAACCCCAAGACTGCCTTATAGAAAGCATTACCGTAGAAATAGTTTTGCGGAGGAGACACAGCCCCTTGCCCAAAGACTCTGAGACGCCTGACCCTGTTTGGGAAGATCCAATGAACAGGCAAAAGGAGAAGGCCTAGACCCTCAAAGCAGACATTGAGAATTTGGAAGAGGGCATCTTTGTGTCAGAGCCTGCATGCGAAGTAGAGGTCATTGCAGAGGAGAGATTGGTAGGAGACTTGGAGCATGTTTATGGGGGCACTTGGGTTTTCAGGGTATTGCTGTGGGTTCACTCGATGGCACATGTGTGTTTGGAAATAGCTAAGGACTGATTAAACAGCAGCTAACTAACTAAGTCCTTTATTTGAACTCCTTTGCAGTTAGATGAAGCCTTTTTAATGACTCCAGAAAACCTACTCACAAGTACACAAGAAGGAGGTGTATGTTTTTGCAGAGAACAAAGACTGGATGAGCCTGAAGAGTTCAGAAGACATCTAGACATTGAATCAACACAAACTATTACGTCACGTGAACGTAAAGTCTTTATGAAGTCTCTTGTTCACATTTCCTTTTATGGCAAAATGAAATACTGCTTGAGGAAGAGACTTTTTGACCTATGTTGGGGGTGCATGTTTGACCAGGGGGATCAAGAAACCCATGAATGTCTTACTTGTTTAGATGAAGACATAAACCAAATAATTCAGAAACTTTGCCAGGAAATATGTTTTGATAGCATTTTCAATGCTGTTATAACCATTGGATTTGCCAGGAACATTCTCAGAATCACTGTGAAACATTTAATTCAGGTTAGAGAGCTTCTAAACACTGTGTATTCTGCAGGAGATCCTAATGCTGCCCTTCACAATTTGATCACTGAGGAAGATAAAATACTCATACCTCATATTGAACGCTTAATTGGTACTAGAGATTATAAAACCCTGCTTAAGAAAAGGGCTTAGCAAAAACTGTTTAAAATGGGGTGAGGGGGTTATATCTTTTGCTGATCTTGGTGAGAGGGTGTAAAGCACATCAACAGTTTTCTACAGCTAACGTATATTAGCATTTGCTTTAGTGTCTTGGATCTTTAATCACATACATATAGGGTTTTTTGTAAAGATAATACCAATGAGACTTAATGACCACTAGAAATGATTAAAAAAAAACCTTCTTAGGAGAAGGGGTAACAAAATAAACTAGTAAATATTGTAAAAGTTTTGGTGGAAATAAAGACTGAATTTAAAAATATATATTCTCACAGCTTTTGTATGGTAGGGGGGTAGTGGGGGGGTGTTATAAAGATAAACCAGACGACACACAAAATAAGACCATTGTGTTCAGAGCTCTTCCTGTTTTAAGACTAAAGGAGTTATCTTTTACCAAAAGGCCAGCTGTAAAGATAAGGCCGACAAGGCTTAATGGTCACAGGAAATGATAAAAAACACTTCTTAGAAGAAGGTTTAACAAAATAAATCAGTAATATTGTAAAAGTTTTTGATGAAAATAAAGACTGAATTTAAAAATATATATTCTCACAGATTGTGTATGGTATGGAGTGGCGGGTGTGTATCACAAAGATAAACCAGATCAAAATAAATAAATAAATAAAAGCTGATCAGTGTGTCCAGATCTCCATGCATTTTAAGACTAAAGGGGTGGAGTTGTCTTTTAGTGGTGACTATTTTAATAAAGTTATATTTTACTTTATACATACACTGTTTTCCTTAATCTATTATTTAATTTTTTAATACAGAGGACTTATTGTATCATTTCATTTATATTACAGAGAGCTTATCAGGTGGGGAAGCCCCATGCAATTTTACCATAGCAAGGTAAAAGTTATTTTAAAATGGTAGGTTATTTGTGGCTGTGTTACTATAATCACACTAAGTTATAACAACTGTTTGTTTTCAAACAGAACTGCTTTTTTCTAAAACAGAAAAGCAGAACAAGCACATACAGTCATGTTTTTATCCAGTAGTAAAAGGTAATTTTTCTGAAATCAGCTTCTGAAACTTTGTGTTTCTTGTGGGAGGAGAAGCAGTACGTAGGGGGTTAAGCAAATTTTAAATTTGTAGTATGTGAGGAAAGTGAATTCTCAATGCTGAAATGTAAATTTTATATTTCCTAAGTGGTCACATACACCAGTCCCAAAGAAGGGCAGGGGTCTAGGCAGAGACCTCTAAAAGGAGAAGCAAAAACCCCAGAAATGCTCAGCCTGCAGATCATAATACCCAAGGATCAGAAGACCACCGGGACAGAACAGAAGGGTATGATTTCTCAGAGGAAAACAAGCCACATAACTCTAAGAAAACCATATGTAAAAAGACAAGGATTCATACTCCCAAGACAGGTGATCTGGACCCCTTCAATAAGAAACCCAGGACTGATTACTCACACAATTTAGAGAAAGAGGAGAGTCTTTCTCCTTTTTTGAAAGATCATGATTATTGTGAAAAAAAGAGGGTGAATTTTCAGGGTGGGTGTAACCACTTTGTCTTGAAAGATCATGATTATTGTGAAGAAAAGAGAGGGGTTTGGGGTGATACTGGCAGATGTATACATCTCAGAAAGAGTGTGCAGAGCGCCTTGAAAGATCATGATTACTACCAGACCAAAAGCGTAAATTTTACTCAGAGAGGAGGTAGTTTGTGTAACTCAGCCAGCAGGCGTGGTCTGTATCATAAGAGGGGGAGTCATGGTAAACACGGGGGTAAGAATGGGTGGCAAACCAGCAAGTGGCTCATGGGTAGAAAAGTAAGGGCCTGGTTAAAGAGGAGCATTGGGAAGGCTAAACACTGGTTGAGGGGAAAAAAAAAAAGAGATCCCCTAGGGATCCCTCAAACACTTTTCCTCCTTCCAGTCCTGACCCTTCACCAGAACCCCCAGAGCCAGAGAGAGGGAGTGGAGAATATGGTTTAGGAAGCCCTTTAGAGGGTCCCTCAAATGTACCCCAGCCTCCCAGACCTGACCTTTCACCAGGACCCACAGAGCCAGAGAAAGGAGATGGTGACTATGATTTAGGAAGACCATTAGAGGGTCCCTCAAATGTTCCCAGACCACCCAGGCCTCCCCCACCACCAAGACCTGGAGGGTCAGAGGGTTGGGATAACAAATCTGGTGTAGAAGACTGTTTAGAGGATCCCTCAAGCGCCCCCTGGTCTCCTGAGTCATCAGAGGATGTTTTACCGGATGTACATATGGTGCGGGTGAGAAGGCAAGAGTGGTCTGTAACCAGGTTTGATGGCATGAGGTACACTGAGGAGTTCCATTTTGTGAATTTGGAGCATGTGCCATTACACATGGCATACGAAGCCATAATCCGAGGGGTGGAAGAAATTGTAGCAGAACTCCTACAGAGATTCACATGCAATGACTATGCAGAGTTACATATTCAGGCAGCTAGCATGGTAAACTGTTTATACTCATGAGCTATTAATTTAAACAATTT
>NW_017729032.1:175091001-175092454 GCF_001723915.1 Gavialis gangeticus
CAGGCTGCTTCTTGGTTTTTCATGTCTGGCTGCCCCGTCGACTTACCCTCTTCTTTTTAAGGGGTTGAGGAGGTCCTGCACATCCAGAGTCTGTTGCATCTCTCTTTCTTTTAAGGCTCTTTCTTTGAATATAGATGAGACTGGACCCCTCCTGCTTTGCCAGCTTGACCACCTTATCTAGAAGAGCTTGGGAGACATGACCAATCACATCTTTAGCTATGTTTTGTACTGCATTATTAGTGTGGGGCTTAATAATCTCCAGACTCCTTCTCAAAAGGGGAATGGCTTTCCTAAAGAGGCTGTGAAATATGCCTCCCACACCAGCCCCGTACATCACGGGCACCCCCTGATATCCGGGAAGACCATACCCAGCCTGGGCTTTATAATAATTTCTGTACAAATTAGGGTCCCCATAGTTCTTTACTATCACCATTGTGCTTTTACTTATTTTAAAATCTCAAAGTCTTCCGGGGGCGTAGATGAAGCTTAACGATCACCTTATGAAAGCAAAATGAGACGTGTTTGTTCTGATGTCTTTATTTCAGTGCTGATCATGTCAATGTGGTGCTGGCTGATGGGGACATAATGCGGGTTGTCATATGTGATGGTGACAAACTCGTTGTTGCTCCCACGGATAGGGACACAGCGTAACAAAGGTACCGAAAACTCCCCGACAAGCTGATGTTCCACAATGACTTTGTAGACATACAGCGAATTGAACCCACCAGTAATATCAGCAGGGAAGGGTGTTTTTTTAGCAGAGACTCTGGGTAGCATTCCCAAAATATAGGCTAGCTCACCATGTGTATAAAAGCCATAAGAGTTATCTTTGGATTTATGTCTCACTTTCCCGAATGCTCGGTCATAGTGCATAACTAGTTCGGGCGGAGCAGGGTGGGTGGTAATTGTATTGTTTATAAGATCTGGTAATTCTGTGATGGTTGTATAATACCCCTGAGGCAGACTGTACCCCCATTTTTTAGTCCCAGAAAATATTTTGAAAGGCGTGTCTTCGTGGATGTTATTCCAGCTGTGCAGGTATTGCATTTCTGCTAACCCTATCTCCCAGTTCCCCAGCAGATCCAGAGGTTTAACCAGTTGTATGGTAAAGCTCGAGCTTGTGTTCTGCAGAAAAATGCTGGAGCATGCATTGCTGGGCAAAGTAATGTAAAAGTCGCCATCACACGTCGGTCTTCTGAGGTACCCCTATATGTTACAAATTTGGTTGGCTTCCACCCAACTGTTAAATTTAGACGGCCACCCCAACCATTTCACCAACAACTGCTTCTTTCTTCCCTTTCCTTTTGTTGCTAGAACTTTTTCAACCCTGTAAACTCTGTCCTGTTTGGGGTTCACTTTTTGTAGTTCTTCAGGGTAGAAAGAACCACCGATAGGTTCATCTTCTTAATCTTTTAGGCGGTATACAGGCGTCTGCACATGTCTAAGGACTTAA
>NW_017729032.1:175097454-175113850 GCF_001723915.1 Gavialis gangeticus
ATCGCTGAATGTTTGTTCACAACCTTTTTCAAACCTCCCTTTGGTCCTAGCCACTCTCACGTGGTGTCCTTTTCTAAACATGGGTGCTGCTAGTTTTATTTTGAAATAGTCCCTGTACACGGTTTTCCACACCCTTTGAGAGTTTAAGTAGTTCACGTCAACAGGTCTGGTGCAGATAGTTCTGTGAAAACTGTGGTTGTAGCTCTTTATAATCTCTGGTAACACATCAATGTAGCGAAAAGTGTTGCGGGCTGTAAAATACCTCCACATCTTTGATTTTAATGTTCTGTTAAACCTCTCTACCACCGCTTCTTTTACTTCACTATTCATCACAAAATGGTGAATATTATACGGTTTTAACAGCTTGCTTAAAGACTTATTTACGAATTCTTTTTCCCGATCAGTTTGTAATTTTTGAGGTACATGGCCCTCCGTAAAAATGGTTTTAAAGGCCTGAGCTTTTTCAACTCCTGACTTGTCTTTTAGACCCACAGCCCAGGCATACTTTGATAATATGTCTATCATTGTTAAGATGAAGTTAACCCCACCATTGTGCTTGGAAAACTGCTGCATATCCACTAAATCTGCCTGCCATTGTGCATCAGTATCTGAAACAACAGTCTTGTTTCTTCTTGCTGGTTTGTGTAGGGTGTAAGTGTCCTGATCTGAAAGCCAGGCAGCCACCCCACTTCTGTTCAGAACCTTATTCTGCCTTTTGGTGGCTTCAAAAAGCATGTTCACCCTGCCAAAACTGCCTGCTTCACCAGGAAAGTAATAAACTTCCTTTAACATAGCCTCCTGTGTAGACATATCTGGTAACCGCTTCCCCCAACACCCACCCCCACGCTAACACCCGTGTGGTGCATTCAAATGCTTGAGGACAAATTTAAACCATGGCACAAAGATACCCTCTTCCAAATTCTCAACGTCTGCTTTGAGGGTCTGGGCCTTCTCCATTTGCCTGTTCATTGGATCTTCCCAAACAGGGTCAGGCATCTCAAAGAGTCTTTGGGCAAGGGGCTGTCTCTCCTCCTCAAAACTATTTCTATAGTAACGCTTTCTATAAGGCCATCTTAGGGTTGTAGTGAGTGGGCCTACAGGTGTTGTGAAAAAATCCATATCTGCCCCTGCTTGCCTTAGCATGGTCTCAGATAAACAGAGGGGTCATTTGGGAAAGCAGATAGACCTGGTGGGGTTGTTGCCCAAATCCCATCCCCTCTATTCATTCCAACTGGTTCAGCATCATTCTTGGGAGGTCTGAGGCCTCTGAAACCTCTGTCAATTGGTTGGGGGTGGTGGGGCGGGTTGTTAGAGGGGTCACACCACCACCCTGCCACCCCATAGACCATGCCTGTGCTCCGGCAGGGGCTCGATCAATCTGGGACCTGATAGGCCATAACTACACCACGTGATCTAGGGGGGTTCTTGCAGCCTGAGGGGTTGGGCTTTGGGAGTCTGCATGGGCTGTCCTTCTTATGTCATGGACCATGTGGTGCTGGTGTCACACTCCATGTGCCTGGGGGTTGGGCAGAGTTGCTGATGTCACACACCATGTGACTGGGGGTGGGGTTGGAGTTGATGATGTCACATACTACGCAACTGGGGCGGGGGCAGGGCTGGTGATGTCACACACCATGTGACTGGGGTCAGGGGGCGGGGCTGGCAATGTCACAAGGGGTGGGGCTAAGGGGGTGCGACTTCTAGGCCCGCCCACCTGTCACATTTGCATCGAAGGGCGGTGAGCCTATATACTACTTCTCTGTTTCATGGAAGATGAAGAAAAAAGGGAACCCCTTAAAGAGTAATTCCCCTAAAATTCCATCCAAAATCCAAAAGCACTGTTTAGAAGTGCACAGAACAATTAAATCACTTGAATCATCAGTGTAACACAGACACCTCTGGACTGGAAAGCCACAATAGTTTAATGCATATAGCAACAGTAAGTATATCCTAATGAAACTGCAAAGGGAATTCACTGCAAGTTTTGATCATGTCTTTCCCTTCTGCTGTAAAAACTGCTTTTTGCAAAGAGCTAATATTTATCAGTGAAATTATTTCTGCAACCCAGTTTGTTACAATTGGAGAGGATAGGTTGTGAGAGTCTGATCTGCACTTCAGACCCCTTCAAAGTTCTGCTGCACTTAAAACAGGGGGTTTGTTTGGGCTCATATCTGCCCACATATCTGCCTCATGTATGCCTATTGTTAATTCAGACATGGAGGATTCTGAGGTGGACAGAATCCTACAGCAAGAGTAACATTAGCATCTGCTGATCTAAAGCCAAAGGCTATGGTCTGTATAATAAGGTAGGTGTGGTATTGATGTCACAACTGGACTTCTGGCAAAGAAAACAATTCTCTGCATTAGACCATTCTACCAGAAAGATCCTTAATTTTCTCTTCAGATGTTTCTGCTATCAAGTAACATTGTCCTAAATAACCCTGAATCCCAGTTCAGAAACTCAGCATGAGCAATAGGGATGAGGGGGAAAGGTGGGATGGCTTTGCTTCCTCTGCTGAAAGGAATGTCATGCTGTTCAGCTTTGTTCCATACTGAAGTAAAATAGATGAAGACAAGTGGTCTTCATTAGTGACTCTTTGTTCTCCTTTGAAATTCCTCAAGTACTTGGATCATAACTTTGACACACACAGAAGGAAAAATGAGACAATTGGTTTCAGCTTTGAGAAATCCAGATAGACATGGGCCTGATTTTATTTTGTATGCACATGGAATAATTTTTAACTTTCTGAACTAGGAAAACTCTGTGTGTGTGTGTGTGTGTGTGTGTGTGTGCACATACATATGTGCACATGCACACATACAAGTCTATTGCTTTTCTCTGAAAGCTAAAGCCAAGAATGAACAAGCCTTTTTAAAATTAACAACATTAAATAATAGAGTATAATTGAATTGCTCTATATGTATATGTGTTTGCATATGTTCCTTTGCGGTCTGACGAGTGCTTTTGGTCTCCAGCAGTTGGTCTCCTGGAATTTGGAAATGTTTTTAAAGGACAAGAGAGTAAGAAGAGGATCTGGGATTGATTTGGCAAACTAAAGCTATGGATGTTGATTTCTGCTCATTAGGGAACCATGTCACAAAATTGCTGTCTGATCAATGTCTGGCATTTTCTTATGCTTTAAAAATGTGTATCTTCTTTCTTTGCTGTGGACTTCATTCTTCAGTAGCACCATTTGGTAAAATCCTTACTAAAGTTGCATGTGTTATTTATACATGTTGGGCCCATCAAATAATGGCATATAGATTTCCAATTCCCTTCATTTGAAATAGCACATGCATGGGTTTCTGTAGCAGAAAACAATTAGATATTAGTGGGCAGATCTACAGGTGCATGAATGCACTTTTCCAAATGTTCATTAAATTTAGCACCTCCAGTGTGAGGTACTAAATTAATGTGCATTAGGTTGCAGTAATGCAGAGTAAAACAAGGGTATGCCTTTTTGGTGATGTTTAATGCGCAGAAGCCTATTTTACTGTGCATTAGCGTAATAGCATGGCTTTTTACACGCCACTTTACTGTGCTGTAAAATAGACTACTGTACATTAAAGCACACATGTGGCTGCACCCACTGAAAGATAAAGAATATTAGCACCAAAAAAAGCCAACAAATAAGATGACACCAATCAAAACACAGAGGCAATTTGGGTTTTTTTCCCCTATGGTTAGTGGAAAATGAAGACATTTCGTGCCACTGGAAAAAAATATATCTTATTATGGTTAAGGAAAACACTGTAGGAACATTCCTTTCATCACTTAATACATTTTTGGAAAACTGATAAACTCAGATAGCTTTGGTTCACAAGTAGTATCTTGAACACATTAGATAATGGACGCTGCTTTCATTTAATTTCAGTTCAAAAGGACAGCATTGCTAATCCACTGTGTCATCCAGTTAACAGAAATGACAACAACAATAATGAAAAAATGGCAGGAGTCAGTGATGAAGAGGACTAGACCCAATGAAAATAGATACAGAAAGAAAATTATCCCAGTCAGCATCAGAAATGGCAGTTCTTTCAGGTCAGGGACTAAGAAAATTGTAAAATCAGTATATGGGAGAAACTTATCCTTATGTAGTCAGCATAGTAACTGCTGAAGCACTGGTGTTTTTACCCCATCTGAGAATTGTTATTAAAGTTAATGGAAAAACATTAGAGTTGCAGTCTAATATTGGTAGCTGGAAGTTCCCTTTGTGTCCTTGAAATCCCTTTTAACTTGATGCTCACTTCTTCCTTTCCTTTTGTATTAACAACTATAATAATAAAAGCACTATTTGGCTATTCAACTGTTTATCTAATGAAGCTTTTAAAAAAATGAATGATGTATGAATTGGGGGAGGGGGAAGTTATTACTTAGAGATAGTCTTTCCTTTGGTACCATGTTTCTTCACATTTTTGGCATGGCACAAGGACATTTCACTGCCTCATCCCCACCCTGTTTGATGTCAACAGGGAGCTGCATAACATTCTTCCCACCCAAGATTTTGAAAATGTGAGGGGTTGTAGCATGGTACTAAATTAAACTGTATGAAATTAAACTGAACCTTTAAGAAAAATCTGGTTTTAAACAAATATCTTTGTGTGTATATGTAACAGAGCACACTGTGCTCTGTTACTTGCAGGGGTGTAGTGACAGTAGCAGGGCAGCTTGCAGCTGCCCGTAATGCCAATCAGGCAGGACTACCTGATTGGGAACAGCACCCAGCTGTTCTTTATAAGAGCAAGGCCCTGAACAGCCCAGGCAGCAGTTTACTGCTACAGCTGAAGGAACAACACTGAGCTGAGCTGCTGCCCCTGGAACATCTTTGGAGGGAAGAGCTGGGGCTATAAAGAAGGAGGAGGCCCCATGGTCCTGGGCATGACTTGAAACTGTACCCTGCCGGGGAAGGGTAGCCTGGTGGGGCTGTTCATAGCAGAACAGTCCCCCAGAAATGCCAGGCCAGTTTCCTCCCTGGTAAAAGGTGAGTATGGGGTACCTTCTAACCCCAGCCCCACACCCCTGGTGGGTACCAACACTAAGCAGGGGCAGCCCAGACTCACTGTGAGTCTGAGGCAGGGCCCAGGTCGGGTGTAGGGACCTGAGGCAGTGCTCAGACTCCTGGTGGAGATCTGAAGCTCTATAAAGGAGCCAGAGTGAAGCTCCAGGGGCCAGGGATAAAGGGATCACCCAGGGAGGGCAAGGGGATAGGGCTTGGAGCCCCAACCCCATAAGATGGACTTGGAGGCCCTGAGTGTGTGGGCTTGGAGCCCACTGTGTGGGGCTTGGAACCCAGGTTGAGGGCGCTGGGACCACGAGCTCTGGTAGAGAGTGAGAGTCCCAGAGAGGCTCTGGAGTTTGGGTCCCAATGTGAGCCACTAGAGAAGCATCTGTGAGGCATTGGACATAAGGGGAAGTAGGAGTCAAGTGTAAGGCCCTTGTCATCAGGGCACACAAATGGGCAGCCTCCCACCTTATTACACCGGATACATATTAACATCAAGGCATGGCAGACAAGGTAGACAGGTAGCTTGCCTAAAGTCAAGTGGGTAGACCAATGAGTGGACCAGCCATGGAACATATACTTGTTACAATATTGAGAGATTGTTTATGCATGGTTCTCATTCCACCCCCTTATGATGCAGAGAGTCTCTGATTGTTTCTACACGTGAAGGACAAAAGGTACCTCTTGACAATACCGGGCGTTAAATACACATTGTATTATCGCTTCAGAGTTGCTAGAAAACCCAAAGTACTAGAACATGTCAAAAGGCAGTTTTAATGAGCACAGTAAGTTTCTTTATTCCTTGAATATATTCATTTATACGATACATGAATATATTCATTTGTACCTTACAGAACTAAGTTGAAAAATCTATAACAATAATAGCTTCCTGAGCATAAAGTATTAAGGGAAAGGTTTCATGAGATTATGGATGGGGAGTCAGCAGTTCTGGATTCATTCCTTGCTGCATGGTTCTGGGCAAGTTAATATCCTGTGACTCAGGCCTCGTGTCCAGTGCAGCATCTTTGACCCTGTTCTGTCAGCAAGACTTTGAGCACCTCTATGTCCAAACCTCCTCTGCAGCAGCAGAACCTTCCTTTTTCTGTTAGAGCTAAACGACCTTTGGCAATAAAATAAGGCTTCTCCTGCCAGCCGGCAGCCACCAAGAGGTGAATGGAGATACTTTTGCATCTTCTTCTGGAGCTTCTCTCTTCAGCAGTTGCTGCCTTGCCTGGGTGAACCTGGCACTCAGCCACCTGAGCTCTTGACTGAATCTATGTGCAACTGCCAGAAGGTGCTTCCATCTGCTCCCAAGAGTGCCATATAGACAAGGCCTTGAAGTCTCCCTCTAAAATGGGAATGATGACAACTACTCAGCCTCCAGAGGGCACTGACAGCTTTAATAAATATATACAGGTGCTTTGTGACCTTCCTAAGGCTGGTGTGACAGACCAGTTGTTGTTACTCACAAATTTAGGCGGATCAGTGCACATTTTGCTTCTATGCAAACAAAGAGCATCATTCTGATCTTGCAGAATTTGTATCCTGATGTAGCTCTCTTGATTCACAACAGCATAAGATGAGAAGTGTGCCCAGGATGCTCAGTACTTTAGATTGCTTTATGTCCTAGTGTATTGGCCACTACACAATACAGAATTTACACACCTTTCTCCCTCCCCACCCACCACTCTCTCTCTATACACACACTGAGATCAGAATAATAGAGTACATATGTAGGAAATACAACTATAGAGATAAGAGACTGTATAGTCTCTCTCTCTCTCTCCACACACATAATATACATATTAATAAGAATAAATACGATATAAGAGTGTGTAGAGAAAGAGAAAAAATATATATAGTCTCTATCTCTACATACTATATGATACTATATAGATAAAGACTGAAAATATATATATGTGTGTGTGTATGTGTGTGTGGAGAGAGATTCTCTATAGCTATATTTCCTACCTACTTACTCTGTTTCACTTACAAGCTTTTCAGAAAACCCATCATCTCTCCCCTTTTGTTTATCTATATAATTATGGATGTGTATAATGGGGTGTAATGGTACCCTATAACAATTTACCAGGGGATAAAAAGAGGTAGAGGCTTTTCCATGCATCAGCTGGCTCCATGAAAAATGTTTCTGTGCACGCTCTTACCACATGGTGAGTTGAAGCTAAACTGTGCTAACTCGCTCTTCTTTTATTAAATCATGGTAACTCAATCCTTATCTTATAATAACGTAAAAGAATACTAGTGACCTGTAACTTTTCCTTGTTTAAAATCTTCAATTTAGAGTTGCATCATGTACAATAGACTTATTAAACAATGTGCCTTCTCAGGCATGCCTGATGCCTTATAATGCATTGACATATTTTGTGCTTCAGGTATACCAACAATAACAACAACTACAACAATAAGTACTGTACCACAATTAATATATTTTATTAAGATCAGAGTAATACAAGTTTGACTTTTAATCCAGAGTTTTTTCTCTGTTCCATTCATCATTTCCTATAGTGTTTATCATATCACTTTGTAGTTGTCTCCTCTCTGAAGGTAAAGTGATTCCAATTCTTTTAGTCTTTTCCTAACAGGTTTACCATGCTCCACACATTTCCACAGTCTCTACACAAGCCCCCTCCAGTATGGTATTTGGAGACAGTGGCCCCAAAATGACCATGGTATTCCTGATGTGTGGGTATAGAAGCATTTATATTTTCCATTGTTTGGGGTACATTTAGCAATGATTGCTGTAAAAGCTACCCACAATAATGCCCAGGGGGAAAATTATCAAAAGCACCTAAATGACATTGGAGGCTAAGTTTCATTAATATATTTTTTCTAATCAAATTATTTAGTCTTAAAATGTTGCCTTATTAAACCATTATATTCTAAATTGTTTTTCCTGTTTTCCCTGTCAGATGTTTATTGCAATAATATCAAGAAAAATAAACAAAGATAATAGTAAATATAAATATAGGAGGACCTGATTCTCATTTGAATAAAGCCTTTTACACTAAAGTAGAGGGGCCCTTTTGCAAGTGAGATTTCAATGACATAGTTGAAGAAATAGGCATATGAGAAGGAGAGAAAGCAAGCATGCAAAGAGCAACAATTAACTGTACTCCAGCTGCATTTCTAATCTACCCTGTACAGAAACTGTAGTGTCTAGATAGCCAACCTGAAATTGCTTCTTTTTAATTTTCCGGGAAAGGATCTAACATATTTCTATATTTTAAGCTGCATTTCTGAATGTTCAGTATTGGAAAAGGTGACTTCACATTAGATTATGACTACAAGAAAGAGTTTTGTGAACAACACTGTTACCCCTTTTGACCTGAGAGGTTAGAGGGAAAAAAAACAAGAAAAGAAAAACAGGGTTCTTCAGGGTCTTTTGGTGAAGAGACACCTTTGATGTACTGCTGTTTGTACAAAATCTTACTTCCTTGAATGCTGCAGGAAGCAAGTAGCAAAAGGTCAGGCTAGCAACTTTAAGTCTCTTTCTAGTCAGCTTTTTGTCCATAAGTTCCCCTTCACCTTTTCCCTAGGCCACATTCCTGATGCTTATTCTGACTGTCTAGTACTCACTTGCTGCCTTCGTTATATAGGTCTGCTACTTCTCTCCATCTCTCTGTCTGCGTCTCTTTGGGGTATACCTATGCCGCTTCCATGATGCCATTAAGACTCCTGCAAAAAAATTCAGACTCTTACCCCGCAAGAAGCCCCACCCACCCACTTGCACAGTCTAAATCCAGAAATGAAGAGGTGACAAAATTTTTAGACATACCAGAGATGGAGACCTTTAGAGTGGCTTCAGGGCCATGTATTCAGAGCATCCTCCCCACCTCAGTTCTGTATCTGGAGGTTGTGAAACAGGACAGTGCTTGCTTATTTATCATCAGTCTTGAGAGAAGCATGGAGTCAGTGTAGACATGCTCTTTCACAGACATTCAAAGCTTTCATAAAATTAAACTAAGTGAAATACCTGGCTCCTCACAGTTGTTTTTTTTCCTTTGATGATGACTTGTGCCTGTGTTCAGGGGATAGGCCACTAGTATTATAGCTATTTATTAACATAAATGAGTTTAACTATTGCTTACAAACCTCTCGGTCACAAAGTAGTTTTTACGCCCCCCCATTTTCAATGAGAACTAGCCCAATCCATAAGAATATACTGATTATATTCAGGGCCTAACGTCCATAAACCAGCAAATGAAAAAGACAACTCTGCTGCACTCTCTGATGCTGTGTACAGCAGAGCTTTTGGTGGATGCAGAAGGCATTTATGCTAACTGCAGGCTGCAAAGTAAAAGACTATTCTGTGATACCTATAGAAAGCAAAATGCAGAAGTATAGAGGTTCGGCTGTGAATGTTCAAGAGTTTCTCAAACAGTGCCACAGTACCCTGGGGTACCTCGAGATTCTTTCAAAAGTGTGGTGAGGTGCCAAGCAATGTTCGCACTGTTAGGCATGCAAACATGAATCACAAGATAAACCCAGAGATTTCACATAGGAATTAATAGCATTAAATACAGTCTGGCTAGTTCAGTTTTTTTGTAACAGAAGAACTGCTCTATTATCTTTCTGCAACGAAAGAAGAAGTGAAAATTATGAGCAGGGATTTTCTGAGGGCTGTCTTGGGTCTAAGAAGGTTGAGAACCACTGCTCTACAGTGTTACTCATCCCAATAAATTAGCTACATTGAATTACATCTAGAATTTTTCTTCTTGTCCAAACAGTTTTTTGCTGCATCACAAGATGATGAAAATATCGTTGGTCTCTGAGTAGTCCAAACAATTTACCTGATCTGAAATCAGACAGTCTCTCACAGCTATAAATAAGCACATAAAATGTTTAAGCTAGATGTCATGGTTGTTTTTTACATTATGTTAAATGCAAAGGACTATCTTCAATTTTCCAGGATAGCATGAGATACAAAATGACACACAAGCAAACATGAGATACAAACATGGACAGTTAGGTTGAAACGTACATTTCATTTATCTGCATTTATCTTTGATGAGATTGTTTTTTCCGACCTATCCTTACAGTTGTCATATTTATAACATATTTATTCACTGTTTAAAATCCAAAGGAAAAACATATTTGAAAGTACCTAGAAGCAGTCTCTTATAACAGACCATCACTGGCTTCTCTTTGACTTACAGATTGCAGTAATATTGAAATCAAGCTTCAGTGATTGCTTGGTTCTCTCAAATACACAGCTCTTTTCCCATTAGTAACATGCTCAAGGTTTATATCCAGTTATGACAACTCAAAATAAAAGTTTCCATGCATATTATGGCCTTTCACAAAAAGCTGTATACACACCTCTCTTTTACATACATTTTCCACAAAACACGGCGAAAGTGAGTTCACTGATACAAATGTCTGTCACAACAGCTTTTTAACAATGATTTTTAACAATATCTGCCCAGTATTTGAAGAATGTAGATTTTGCATTCAAAATTGATAGCACACATCAGAAACCTGATTCTAGGCTGGGGTGGGAAACTATTTGGGCCCAAGGGCCATATAGGAAACGTTGATATAGCTGTCACAAGCCAAGTCAACACCCCCTACTTCCTCCTGCAACAACTCACCAGAACTCCCCATGGGGCTGTGGGTGTCCTGGGAGCAGTGTTCATGGGTGAGAGGGGCGGGAGAGTCTGGGATCACATGCACCTGCCCTATAGGGTATGCAGGAGGGGGGGGTGTCTGTGGAGGGGGGGGGGTCTTCCCTGGTTGCTAGGTCCTGGGTGCCTACTGTGGGTAAGGGGAGGGAGGGGGGACAGGGGATGCACAAAACAGAGTTTCCCCAGGTGATGTGGTTTGTGCTGCCCCCATGTTGCTCCATCTAGGTCCAAGCCCCATCCATTTATGCTGGGGCAGCCTGCATTGTGCTCCCATCAGTGCCCATGGCCCAGATGGGTGCTGCTCTGTGACCCCTGCCTCTAGTGGCAACTCCTGATCTTACCCCTGCAGCTGTACGTCATGCAGCTCTGGGTGAGCAGCTTCACCCAGGCTCCTGCCCCAGGATGTGGGGCTCTGGCTCCAGCTCCTGTGAAGGTGGCCAGGAGCTCAAGTCAGAGCCCCAGTGCTGGGGCAGGAGCTGCCTGGCTGAAGATGCTCACCTACCCACCCAGAATAGCATAGTGCAGCATGGCCCTGTGTGGAGCACCATGGAGGCAGGCATAGGCCAGATTCAGTCACCTGGACATATTTTGCCCACCCCTGTTGTAGGAGATATGCTCATCTAATCAGTAAACTAAAGCATAGCATGTGACCCCCATGTCCAATCAAATCAACTCAGACACTGAAGACTTGCCAGGGACCAACTGAAAACAAAGAAATTAAAAAATTAAAAATTGGCATACAATTCTGAACAACAAATAAGAGGCAATTTCAGGGATTCTGCAAACAATTTGCAACCAGAAACAAAGAGACACAATTCAAATGTGTTATTCATTATTCCTCATCTGACTATATTTTTGTATTAGCACAATTTAAAAACATCTTGTTCTTAATTAGCATTAAAACAGAAATAAAGATCAGTTTGCTTTGAGTTCCAAGGGCAAAGCAATCCTAATTTAGGTAATGGTAATGTGTGTTCAATTCCAAATCTGGTTGAGACTGAGGTTAAGTTTCAGTGTTTCATTGTAAAATGCATCAGATGTGTTAGATTAAGATTTAAGAACATTGGCATTTCACAAGTTTCCCTTGTAAGATTTTGGGCTCAAATAATCATAGTCTCAGAAAATCAACTTATTTGGAAATAAGATGGCAATCTCATGAGTTTAGTGGCTTTGGTGAGATTTTATCTGCATTCAAACACAAATAGAAATGTAGGTTCTTCTGTTTTGATATCCCACCCATGTTGAAATCTTAAAATCTGAGAAATAATAGCTCTTGGGATTTACAGTGGCTTGGATTCAAGGTTCAGATCTTGTTACATATATTTTAAAACTTTAGTTGTCATCAACATGTGTTCAGCAAGAAATAGATACACAAAGCAAACACTAAACAGAGGAAAACACTGTAACTCTGAAATCTACTCAGGGCTAAATAAAGGCCCCTCTAGTAGAGAGCTGGAAACAGATTGCTCCCACACAAAGCCTACCTTAAATTGACATCAGGTACTGACATGAACACAGAGGCCTCACAGATGTGACTGGGTAAGAACAGGGTATGCAGTGCTGTACTATAAGGACATGACTGGCCAACCCTATTGTAGCAACACAGCAAGTCTCAATTCCCAAGCAACAAAATAGCCCACTTCTTTTTTTATTGTCTGAATGGAAAGAGAATGAGTAAGTTATACACAAAGCAATAGAAAAGAGCAAAAAGGAAGAAAGGTGTGATGTCTGGCACTACTGTTATCAGCAGAAGGAAGTATAAAACTGGGTCTGCAGGTTGTTCACATGCTCTGTGAAAACAGTGGTAGCTAAGATTTTTCTGAAAAGGAGACGTGGCCAAAGCCAAAACCCACACCACCATATTGTTCCCTATTCAGAAGCAACCTAAGGGAAGTGAATGCAGTGACCACATTATTCACAAAACATCCCCCTTTTCCTCCTGAAAACACAAATCAACTCTCCTATATGCACATAGCATCTGCAGTCCTGCTCTGGATTAGTATTCACTGGGAAAGCAATGTGCCATCAGGATGAAATGGTTTCACACTGCTAAGTGCTTGTTTGCTTCTGGATGCGTGGCACTGCTTCTATGACTGATTCTTCTCCTAGTGCTGATTACATCTCTTACATATATGATTTCTGGTTCTTAGCTACTGCCTGTGATAATCAAATAAACATTTTTCTTCTTTTTTTTTTTTACAGCGCACAATGCACGTCTGTCTTACACATTCCAGACTCTTTTCTGCTGCTTTGCCCTATCCTCAAAACCTAGAAATGTGTCCCATTAGGCTATGGAGCAATTTCTGAGGTTCATTAGAGTGTATTGACATAGTATCATTTCACAAAGAAGCGGTGGAAGAGATTTGGTCAGTATTAGTAGAACCTTCCCATTCAAGCTGGATACTGCCAAGTCTGCAATACTCCAGAGAGCCCCTTTGCCTTCCCTCTCAAATGTAAACATATGGCAGAAGACAGGGTAGGTTTGCACCTTGTCCTTAATTATAGTCCTTACTTATAGATAGGGATCTACTGAACTTGAGGCAACAGCTGCTCAATTTTTCAGGCAGATCCAGGAACCACTAGTCACTTTCATGGGCGAAGCGCATGAGCACCCCCATGTCTCTGGCCAAGGGGCCCAACAGGCCCTGCCCCTCACCACTGATTGGCTTCAAGGGATGTCCATCATACAGCCCCATCCCTTGTCACTGATTGGTTGTGAGAACTGTCCATCATGCAACCCTGCCCATCACCACCTATTGGTGTTAAGGGGTGGGACCCTATGACAGACTTCCCATTGCAAAGTTCATTTCGTTCACCTGGCTTTCTCTAAAACAAACATATGGTAACATGCAACATGCACAGTTAAAAGCAACAATGACAACAGCAACTAAATCCACACCATACCAAAGTAATCATTGCACTACAAATGTATTTTCCTGGAGAGAGAATGTCTGAAGGTGCTGGCAGATGTTAAATAATGGTGCAATGGGATCTGATCCTGGATCCCAACAATCATGTGTCCTGCCATGGTGCATGTGCATAGCAAGATGCACAACTTTTGGCATCAGGGATAAAATGTGTCAGAATCAAAACACCCAACTGCTGGCACAGGCAGTCTGGCATTAGGGACCAGTCTCCAATGTTGTGCTTCCACAGCACCCTTTCAACTTGCCAGTGTACATAGAGCCCAACATTGTATTCCCAGGCTTCACATATACCAGCAAGCTGTGACTTGCATATGGGGCAGCCCAACATGTGGCTGAACAGTGCATGGCTTTACAGATGTTGGATGGGCGGACCCAAAGAATTTCCCCTTATAGCAAGTGTTCATCCCAGGGGTGGTCTCAATGTTTCCTGGTAGCTGCTCAGCCCTTACCAACCTGGTTCCCTTCGGGCACTCCCCACTTTACTTCTCCACCATGCCTTGATGTCATTAACTTCTGAGGAAAGGGAGGCTGACCCAGGGCTTCCCAAGTCTGGAGTTACTCTTATGACAACAGGTGCCTGTGGTCATTGCCTATGGGCTAATTATGTGGAATCAATCTTCCCCAATACCCACTCCCAAACCTTGCAGATTATATGCTAGTATCCTGAGCTACAGGCTCCCAGTCCTCACTCTTCATGGGCCGCATGTAAGGGGGTGGGGGGAGCCAACTGTATGGGTTTAAACTTGCCAGGCAGAAGGAACACCCAACCTAGCACTTTTAAACCTACACATGAGGGCAGCCCTATGCAGGGGTTCATGGAGTGTGACTTTTAAATTGCAAGGTGGGGAGAGCCCATCAGCTCCTCACCACACATTCAAATTAAAATGTAATACAAACCAGCCATAAAGAAGTTTCACATGAGATAGGGAACATTTTTGTGGCTGGTTTGCCATGTTGTGGCCCAATAAATTGATTGAAGATGTGACATGCTATCGTTAATCATGTAATAAATATAACATCTGCCAGAGGCTTGAGATAACAAATCATGTGACAAAATCTTAGTGTCAGCAAATCAAAGCGCTACTGAAAAGTGCTTGGAAATGACAGTGATAAGGGCAGGGCAAGGCACTGAATGATATCATACAGGGGTGACAAAAATTCAGCTCTGGACCCATATCATTTGGCCCACAGGGCTCCCCACCAATCTAGAAATTTGGCAGCAGGGAAATGGTTGCAGTATTAATTGCTACAGCTCCAAGATCTGCAGCAATTAACACTGTCACCTTTTTACCACCAACAAATTTCTGAACCCAAAGGAAGTCCCATGGGCCAGAAGACCCGGTACTGTGCGCCAGATTAGGCCTGTGGACTGACGCCATTCTACTCATTTGATTTGCAGGGTCAGATGAGCTGAGCACCACATCTGAAGCAATGATATGGCACCTGTTAACTCAATCAACACAACAGATTTATGCATAATCACAGGACTTCAGAAGCTAAAGTTTTGTTTTAAAAAAGACATAGAATATCTCAAAATTCATGATAAAATCACAAGGGATGGCAATGCTGAAAGCCTGGTCTTTCCCCTCCACAGACAAGGGCAAGGTGAGTTCTGATCTGGCCCATTTCTTCCCAATCTACACAAAAAGCATTTTGTGACAGTGCTGTAAAGACAAACCCAAGCAATTTTATTAGCCCCTCCTGTCAAACCACATTTGAATGAAAACACCTGAAAATGTAATTTTAGCTCAATATCACAACCAGTAAAATTTTATTGCACTAATAAAAAGGTTCTAGCCTGAAATAACATTTGGATGATACAGCAGGCAACCTTGAGAAGTTAGAAAGTTATATGTATGGTTTTTAATTTGAAAGTTTATATTGCCAGGCCACTCATCCAATGGAAGCACTCTTTTCAACAGTCATGTAGTAATGTGCTCCTTGAAAATAAAGGTGTTTCTCCTTTTCTCTCTTCTTTGTCTTTTTATTGCTGCAGCTGTGTGCACAGGTTTCTTGCTTTCTGTTTAACTGGTGCTGAGTTCTGTTAATGGTTTTGTGCAGCCAGGCACTCTCAGCACATCTGTCATCATCACTGTGCATTTCAGAAAACTGATTGACTGGGCTCAGAGCAATATGACATGCATAATGCACTATGTCAACCGCATAACAGAAATCAGAAACATTTGAATGCAAAACTCCAACTGCTCTTACAGAAATTGTATCTAAAATCTCCCACGAGACACTGGAATGTGAAACTTGTGGGAAACATCATATATTGGCCATGTGTCTTCCAGCAAGTGTGAAAGCCTCATTATTTTGCGAGAAACTAACTGTGATCCTAAGCAGAGACAGACTAATGCAAACTTATAACACCTACAGAAAAAAGAAATAGCACACAAACCAATAGAAAAGTATTTTATGTCCCATTACATGGGGATTGGAGTTGTATAGAGATGCACATTACTATGAACACCTTCTATAAAAATAAACCTTAGCAATGCAGGATTTCCAGTACTTGTAGATGAAAGCAGTTGAGCTGTGCTACTATCCAGTGCATCCACAGGTGGCAGATAGTGGGATGACCTTTAGGGAAGTTTAGCTGCATATTTAAGCAGGGTTGACTCTGGTGAATAAGCAGTCATGGACCAAGCAGTGGCAGCACCATCGAGGTGCAGTGGGAAAAACAGATGGCAATGGTCTCCCTCCTGAAAAGCCACATACAGAGCTGTCCCTAGGGGTGTGCGGGGCCTGGGGCATATCAGCCTGTGCGGGGCCCGGGGGGGCAGGGAGCAGCCAGGGCCGGCAGAGTGGGGGGGGGCGA
>NW_017729032.1:175118850-175134694 GCF_001723915.1 Gavialis gangeticus
TTGTGAGGTCTCAAAGCTCCTAGTCATGAATTGGCATGAGGGAGGCAGTTAAAGCTTACCTAGCACGTGGATTGGCAGGAGTGCAATTTGACAGCTGTAACTGGGACTCAGCACCCCTTTTTGGGGTCCACTCCTCTCACCCTACATGGGAAGGGGCTAGAAAAAGTGCCCTAAACATAGTCTACCTGCTCACGCTTTTCTTGACTGGATAACTGCATCCAGCATGCAGTTATTATTTTTACTGTGGTAAAAATCTTAAGTTGCAATAGACCCTTTCGATCCCAGATTGGCCTTGTTGGCCATCTTCAGACTCACAGATAAAATGATTGTGGAAGACAATCATTCTTGACTGCGAGGGATTGCCAGTCATGATAATGGCTGAAACCACAGAATGCCCAGTTCTCTGAATCAGCTATTATCAGGCTAATCTATATGATGCTGAAGTCTGTAGAGTTGCACTGGTTTAAATTTAAGTGACATCAGAATCAAGCCCTGAACCTCTAGCACATAGCAATATTAACTTTCTCATGTACACTTAAATACATGGTGCAGTGGAGAGTTATAAGAGGAAAATGACCTAAAAAATCCTATTCACTATCCAAGCATAAATCTTTGCACCAACAAGAGACATATTTTTTTTAAAGACCATCCTGTGTTTTATACAAGTCCCTAGATAAACTAGGATAGATTGTATGCAATATTCTGGCTAGTTCTGTAAAGACGCCTAAGAAAGCTGGCTGCTCTTCACTCCAAACTTAACATGGAGTCTCTGTGCTCTCACTCAAGTTTTCACTAACTTCTCTGACATGAAGCATAAGGACATTTTGGTAGAAGTTTAAGCCATCTCCATCCCCAAACAGGAGGGCTTGCCAGTAAACAGAAACACAGAATATACGATTTAGTTGTGAATTCCACCTGGGTCAGCCTAGAATACATGAAGATAACTACAATCTACATATGAATGCAATATAGGCCACTGGCCTTTGCATGACACCAATTTTATATCAGGCCTGGCACCCACAAAATAATAAAGGAGCAACATTGACACAGGTTGTACACTTCATCCCCCAAAATCACAGCCCACCAAGATGAACAAACATGAATATTCAGCTATACTGTGTATTTGCAGCTCCTAAGCATATGCAGTAAAAGCAAGTAAGAATTCATTCATATTAACTACTGCTTCATACACACTGTTGATTGCCTCTGTGTTTGACTGAGTGCCATACAATCACTGATGAGTAAGTGTTTCCATGGAGCAAGAGCAAGTATTCTAACAGCATAATTCCAACGCCAAATTCTATTCTCAGTTACACTTTACATAACCTGACCGAATTCAATAGGGTTGCACAGGACTTTGTCTTCTTTGGCAGAAGGTATGCTTTGAACAAATCTAAGCTAATTCAGACAGACAAACAAGTTCCCCCTTGGCCAGGTACAGACATTATACTTTTACTAGTATAAAAAATTGGAAACTGGTTTATACCTCTAACAGAACAGAAGTTCAGCACAAAAAACCAGCCTATATCCATAAGAGAACCAAAGTTTGGCACACACAGACTTGTTTAAAAATGGGAGAATCCAGCCCAAGACTTGCCCCCAAAGGGGGCACCAAAGGGTGCAGCAAATTCAAGTACATTTACTGCATAGTAAATTCAGGTACATTAAACTGCTCCCAGACACACATCTACATGTGCACATGGACTGGGAGCAAATTGAGCCCGACAGGAACAGCTTTGTCCAAGGCTGCTCCTGCCCTGCTCTGTTCCCCTGCAGCAGCCAAAGGGAGCTCCAGGCTCCCCAGGATGCCAGTCACAGGCTGGCAGGAGTCTCTGGGGGCACCCCTGAGCTCTGAGGGGTGGGGTGGAGCAGTACTGGCTCTGGGGCAGTTTCCCCTCCCCACCACTTCCCGGTGCTCAGGGCTTAGCCAGGCAACAGTTTTGGTCAGGGTCTATATGTGCACTTCAGCGCATTAGTTCAAAGCACTGTTTTCTAGTACCTGCATCTATTGGTACTAGAAAATGGCACTTTAAATTAACCTACTGTGCAGTAACTGCTGTGCAAATATAGATGATGATGCTTTACTGTGCATTAGATTAGTCTAATGTGCAGTAAAGTGCATGTATAGATGCTCCCAAAGTCAATCAGTTTGGACTCTGTTCAGAGAGGAATGCATTTAACTGTTATGGAACAAAACATTTCCTTATAATATTCAGGTCTGTGTAAAGTTGGTAGACACTTACATTTTGAGTTCAAAGGAACTACATAGAAAATTCAAAGAATTTGGGCCCAGCTATAAGTTTAAATGCTAGTTTACATACATATAACCAAGTCATGGATGTGCCCTTCTGCACCAATAGAGCCAAACTGTTCACCAGGCATGCTGCGAATTAACCCTATACCCAACCCAAATGCCACTCTTATGTTTCTCCTACCCAATCACTAACCCAGAAAGAGAGAGTTATTCTATAGCCTGTAGTTAGGCCATTCATTTGGCCATGTTTGCGTGTGTGTATAAATAAATACCAGTGTAGTTATTAAACTAGAAACCACAGTTTCACAGGCTAAAATGAATTACCATGCTCATAGGCATCAACTGAATGTAGCTAAGTAGGAGAAACATGCCTCCCTTCTCATGGTAACACATCATTTGCATGTCTACGCCACCTCCATGCAATACCAGGGAGCACCACTAAAAAGGACTTACCACTTACACCATGGGCAGCTCTAGGATTTTGAAAAAGGGGGAACACATGGTGAGGTGCATCATCACACATAACACATATTTTTCTCTAGGTAAAAAGAAACTGGAAGCTTCACTAATATGCTAGGGGCCTAGAGCTATATGTTTACAATTCACGCAAAAATAAATATGACGGGCTGTGATTTGGGAGGATGAAGTGTATAACCTATGTCAAGTAATGTTGCTCCTTTATTATTTTGTGGGTGCCTGGCCTGATATAAAATATAACTTTATTGGAATGAGTTTAAAACATTCTGCAAGGCTGTGAAATAGGAGTTACATTACCAGGAGCTGCTAACAGACAACAGAATTGCAGAAGAAAGGCCAGCTTGATAAGTGGAACATCAAGACCATTACAAAGGAAAGAAGCTCATTAGCACCTGTGGAATGAACACCCCAGAAAGAATCAGGTATATTTTAATGAGCCATCAAGTCAATTGACACCCTCACTGCTGCCTGAACAGAATTGCTGCTGTTCAGGCAGAAACTTGATTTTTAAATTCCGGTGGAGAAGGAATTAAAGGGAGCTGCAATTGCACTAGTGCATTCCCCTTGGATCCACCCTTAATCTACAGCCTCCCACTCTGTGTTCATGAAAACTCACAAAATCTGTTTACAATCCTTATTATGACCTTGAGCTTATACCAATTCACATGCTTGAGACATAGCCTAAGAGAGGTGTGTTGAGCCCAAATCACAGGGACACTATGGCAGCTACCTTGCCTTATTATTTTGGATTTAGCACACCCAGAGCAGGAGCAGGTTGGTGGGGTGTACTTTATGGCAATCCAAGACGCAGTGTAGATATTCTGTGTAGCACAATTAGATATGGAAACGTGGGAGAATCAAGGACTATTCTTTGTCTGGAACATGCAGTACTGGCTCTTGTCCCATTCAGGCTATTGACCTAGATGGGAACAGTAATCTATTTTGGTTATGAAGGAGTTCTACTCTTTTTCATAGCGTGGATTGTGTCTTAAGCGAGACAGTTTCTCATATACACTTCCCATTCAATTTATGATTGCAAAACATCCCTATGGCAACCTCAGCAATTGCTTACTTAGAAAAGTATTATTAGGAAAATATTTGGTATATTTTTGGCTTTTTGCAAGTTCAGTTTAGCAGCTACACAGAAGGAGATGAAATCAGAAACATGCAGTGCCAGCCAGCTCTTCATGGACTGCATGCACTCTGCAGACCACATATTGAAAATAACTGAAACACTAGAATTCCCCTTAAGCCATGGAGCTGGTTCCAAAGAGGATAACTAGGTTTTACCTGTGTGAAACCTCTGTGTGTTAGAGATACTTTCTGAAAGTGTTTTTGTTTGATTGTTCTTTAGTCAGAGCCCATTCCCAAGAGGTCTCTTTTCCTAAATGAGAAAAGTAATTAAATAACATCTTACCCAGTAAACATAGTAAACATTAGCATGACTCAGGAAAAATATCTTCAGCTCTCAGTAAGTGAATTATAACACATTTTATGCTGCTACCCCAAAAATGTCAGACTACTGCTCATTACTGTACAGTTTCTGCTGTGGTGATATTTTAGGAGCTGTAATGGAATATTTGATATCTTCACTAGGATTTCCTGATTTTGTAATGCTTGACCTATAAACTGAGGTTTTTTGCCATTTATCATGTTGAGTGTAAACCTTGTGTTTGATGCATATTGGCTTTCGTGACATACCCCAAGACAAAGCTTTAGAAATAGGAATTGTTTCAAACCTATATAGTCATTAATCTAAAGGGTCAAAACAGTAGTATAGCTAGGACTATGGGGAATGTTAATTGGGGTGTTTTGGTGCAATAATCAACCAAAAAAATTCAAACTGAGTTTAAAAGTGTTCAGATTTTGTCACCAAAAACAAACAAAATGTTTCTCTTTGGTCAACACAAGATGCTCCACTCAAACCTGACTAAGCATTCTGTTTCTAGGCCCTCATAAGAAATGGAAAGAAAACAAATAGCTGCAGTCACAAAAATACTTGGGCAGGAGCAGGACATAGGACAGAGCAGGGGTGGGCAAAATGCAGCCCACGGGCCGCATGTGGCCCACCAGGCCATTCTATCCAGCCTGCAGGGCCCCTAAAAAATTTAGGAAATTAATATTTATCTGCCCCTGGCTGCCTGTCATGAGGCCCTCAATGACTTGCCAAAACTCAGTAAGCGGCCTTCCCCCTGAAATAACTGCCTGCCCCGGGACACAGCTTAGAATACCCTATATACTTAGTTGTGAAAACATTTACCGTATTTCACAGTGTTTAAGTTGAGTTTTAGAGCCAAAATATTTACCATTAAATTTCCACCTCGACTTATACATCATATCAATACTTTTGACCCCTACCCCAGCACTGCCCTGGCCTGGCCTTGGCTCCAGCCAAACCCGAGCTCGACCCCAACCTTATTCAACCGTCTTCACCTATCAATAGTGTCCCTGATGCTGGAGGCTATGGGGCTTGGGCCCAGGCCAAGTGCAGCCTGCAGGCTTTCCCATCACCATGGAGATGCTGCCTGGCCAGGCATTAAGCCCAGTCCTGTCCCCTGAGTGGTGCTGCCTGGGCTGCACCAGGTGTGTGCTGAGCCCGGCCCTGTCCTCTCTGAGCAGTGCTGGGCTTGGTGCTTGGCTGTTGCAGCCCCATCCCGTGCAAGTGGCATCAGCCTCAGCGCTCGGCTGGCACAGCCCAGGCAGTGCTGCTCACAGGGGATGGGGCCATACCAGCTGAACGCCAAACCCATCCCCATCCCATGCAAGCAGCACTGCGGCATGTGTTCACTGCCCAGGTGTCCAGCCTGCAGTGAGGGTGCTCAGGGATCAGTATAAGTCAACCCCATATTTCTGATCCAAAAAGTTAGGTTGACTTATACACTGGATCTACAAAACTCCTAACTTTTTGGTTCCGAAAAATGGGGTTGGCTTCTACACCACATCAGCTTGTACACCGTGAAATACAGTACCTAGAAAATAAGAGATGTGGGTTCAAATCCTCTTAAACATAGCAAGAAACTAGACCCAGATTTCTGAAGTGCTAACCACTACTCTGAACACTGAGCTAGTGGTGTTGACAAGAAATATCAACATTGAGTGATGGTAGTGCAAGATTTTTCCAGGCAAAACTATTTAGAGAATTTGACCTTAATGAATAATTTTTTTCAAGATAATTGAAACTGCAGTTTCCAGCAAAAATTATGTAAGTGTGTGTGTGTGTATTAATGATACTATATTTCACCTGAGTGAAATGCAGTAGAGTGAATTGTCTGATGGGTGGATGCTGATAAGAGATGGTTTTTAATATGTCCTTCTTGTTACATTGTTTGGAATATACCAATGTCTATATACTGAAAAATAATGCATAGCACCTGCTGTCAACATAAGCTCTTTAGGAAAGAACAGTGACCTAACGGACTTGAACAGAACCTAAATATTTCTATATCCTGTTAATTACAGAGTAGGGCAAGTCTCCCACTTCCTCATTTCCATCTGCTACTGATTTGCTAGCTCCACATATTATGAAAATGTGCCAGACAGAAGGTCTGCCCAATATGTTTCATGTTCACAGTATCTAGATGAAAGATGGTTTAGTATCAGTAATTAAAGATTCACTGGCCTTCATTTTAGCTCAATATTTTTTTCATGGAGATTAAAATCTCCAGTTCTGGGGAAAAAAAATCATTATAATGGCTCTGCAGAGAATGTATAGCAGAAGGAAAATTGTTTTTCGTCCCTAGTATGGCTTGCAAATGCATGCTCATGTTGTGCAATTCTTTCTTACATACTATAGTATTATAGTTTCTTGAATCTCCTAGCAGCACCTAGGGGCCAGGTCCAGTTTGGCCTTATAGGCAAATACACTCAGGCCACTGACAGATATTACTTATGATTAACTGGTTAACAGCTTACATAGTGTCCTGGCTACACGTTCAATCAATTAATGGTGTGATAAAATGAGGAGTAAGCCACAAAGCTAGTACACAAAATAACTTTGTGGCTGGATCCTATCATGCCTTTAACTGAATGTGTAGCCAGTGCTCCAAGCTTCTGCAGTACACTGGAGCCCTTCAAGAGTCCCATGTGTTTCAGAGGCTGGGAATACCCATCAGTTGATTAGCACTCCCCTATCTGGAAGTGCTCATTAGATGACATGGTTATCCAGCCAAGGGAGCACATGGAGGCTTTGGCTCCCATGTACTCCCCAGCTGGGAACACCCACCAGCAACAGACATGTATTTTGAACTACATGTCTGAAAATAGCAATGAAACAACTCGGTGTGAGTAAATGAGAAAAATACAGAGGGAAGCATACTACTGTATTTACCTGGATCCAAAACAACTTTGAATTTAAGATGACCCCCCAGTAATTAGATTCTATACATGGTAATTATAAATTTGTTATAACTTTTTGTGTATAGAATCCATTTAGCATAAGATTGCCTTGAATTTGTCATCCCTCCAGACTCCTTCCCCTTGCTCCTCTGCCCTCCACCATGAGGGATCTCAGACTCTTCAGCCTAAAGAAAAGAAGGCTGAGGGGGGACCTGACTGCAGCTTACTGCTATATCAGAGGTGTACATCAGGGGCTCAGTGAACAACTGTTCACCAGGGTGCCCCGGCGGAAAACTAGAAACAACAGCCAGAAACTCCTGGAAGATAGTTTTAGGCTGAACATTAGGGAAAACCTTCTTTACAACTAGGGGGTTCAGACTATGGAACAAGCCCCCCACAGAGGTGGTGCAATCATCTACCCTAGAGGTCTTCAAGAGAAGACTGGATGGTCACCTGGCTGGGATCGTCTGACCCCAGATGTCTTTCCTGCTCATGCAGGGGGCTGGACCCGATGATCCTTCGGGGTCCCTTCCAGCCCTATGAGTCTATGAGTCTATGTGCCCCCTGCCACGTGCTCCCCTGCCACTTGTTCCTCCGTGCTTATGCCTGCTCCCCACTGACTGTCCAGGCACTCATATCTCTTGCCTCCCATGCCTGTGCCTGTCCTTCCCATCTCTGCCTCCCTTACCTGTTGCCCCCCTGTACCCTGCCTAGTTTACCCCCTGCTCCCCTCCTGCAGCCTGACCCACCACTCCCTGTCCCCACCATTACCTTCTGCTACAGCTCTATTCCTCCAGGACAGTCAGCCACAGTACAGCCTCAGCCCAGCCCAGCCAGGGAGAAGCAGTGGTAGCTCCCAGCCAGGTGCAGTCAGGACTGAAGAGACCAGAGTAGGAGCACAATGTAAGAGGAGAGGGGGCTGACTGGGGGAAGAGGGTAGCAGAGCTAGGCACAGGCAGGGGTGGTGCAAGGGATGGGAGAGAAGGCTTCAGCTTTCACCCAGACGTACCCTGCAGAAGCTGCATGCCTTCTTCCCCACCAAATGAGCTATTCCAGCCCAGGGCAGGCAGTGGCTCAGCTCCAGCTTTCGCTCTGAGCCTGGGCCTCAAAACTTAGATGAAGCTTTTTTCCCCCCATGCTGGCTGGGGGGAGGGGATCAACAAGAGCCACTTCCATGTAGTGATCCCTTTTCTAGACCTCCTGAATTGACAAAAACACCAAAGCACACAAAGATAAAGATATGGACGCTGTTTTTGTCATATGGAAGAAGATGGGGGGAAAAAACCTCAGCTTGGACTATGTATGATATTTTGAAAGCAATAACATTTTATTATAGTGCAATATTATTTTTATATGACACTATATGGCATGCCCCAAAGTCTATACTTTATCTTCTAATTTAAGTTTCATCATCTTAAAGTAATATCAGGTATCATTAACATCTTCCCAAATATGGAACTTGCATCTTGGTCATGCAACAGAATAAAAAAGCTCTGCAGAACTGTAGACTCTTCAGAATAATCAGGAACAAGCTACTATGAGGGTAAGCTAGAGTTCAAATTTACAGCATGTTACCCACTTCAGGGCAGAACAGCTGGCAGTCTGTGGGCCACATCTAGGCTCCAAGTGGTTAAAAAGCAGTCCCTGAGATCCTCCCCATCATTCTGCTGCCGTGGAAGCTGGGATCTCCAGGTTTTTACTCCCTACTATAATAAAATAAATTCTAAATACCTATAAACTTTGGCATTTGCTTTTGGGTGTTTTATCATGGAAAAGCAGAGCTCCCCCTGCCTCCTTCACTCACCAGGATGCAGGTCCAGCTGCAGCTGCCCCCCTTCACTGCTTTGTGGTCCTGAACAGCCTGGATATGCCAGTGCTTTGCCTATGCCACTACCTCTCACTCCCAAGCCACAGTCCCTCAGCCCTGCTGGTGCCCCTCACTCCCCACCTACAGCCACTTGGGCCCTGCTGTTGCCACTCACTCCCAACCCACAGCCACCCCAGACTTACCAGTTCCTCTCATTCCCAACGTACATCTGCCCACGTTCAAAGTATATCTCCAGGCCTGGAAAAGCAGAGCTGCTCCCTCTCCCCCAGGCTATTTTTAGGTCCCCACACCCCCATTCCTAGATGGACAGCCCCTGCTGAAGACCCACTAACCCCCTTCCCCCTACAGTCCTGCCAGCCCCCCTCAGACCCAGCAAACCTCCCCATGGACCTGCTAGGCCCTTGAACCTGACCACTCCTTCCCTGACTCTGACTTACTTAGACTGAGTTCCTGGCACAACTCCAGAACCAGAAAGCATGTACACATACTGCACCCCATCTCTGATCATATGGCTTCAAGCAAGCCACATGGTAGTAGAGCAGGCACAGCAAACATGCAAATCCCCAGAAAGACCAGAACAGGTCAGAATGTTTTTCACATTATAAATTCTTTTGTGAAATCTCTGGGTTTATCTTGTGATTCATGTTTGCTTGCCTAACAGTGCTAACATGGTGTGGCACCCTGTGGCACTCCTGAAAGGATCTCAAGGCACCCCAAGTTGCTGGGGTGAAATCAATTCCTAATGTGGCTCTCCTAGCTGTATAGTTTAGTCACCTAATTATCTGTCTCAATGTGAGAAGTGTTAATGACCTAGCATTGTATATACTGTATATACGTCTCTCCAGTGAAAATGGCAGAACAGCTGCTTTGCACAGTGAAGCAAAAGCACCCTGCCTTATTCACTGACTGTAATTGGATTACTCACCTGAAAAAGACAAGCAGAGCTTGAACCTGTCCTTAAATAAGTTAAGAGCTCAGCGCCATCTTCTTAATGTTCTTTGTTTGGACTTTTGTATCAGTTCAGATACAGGCTTTGTTGAAACCAGACTACTTATTTCATAGTATCTAGAGATAAAATCTGAAAACCATGAAACACAGGCTTCTGAAGTTATAGTTTCAATCAGCTGAAACAAATTCCCTGCCTCACTGAAACCATTTCCATTTCATTTGGTGTTCTGAAAAAGAAATCAAATTTAAGACATCATTTAGAAGTCTCCTAAAAGTGAATTGATTTTGAGATGCCTGTATTTTATCTGATATTTTGTATGGTGCATCTTGTGGAGGGCAAGCCAAGACTTTTCTACTAGAAAATATTGATCTTGCTAAAAATCTTTAAAAAAATTTCATTTTAAGTTATTTGATCCCAAAAGAAATATTTTGTTGTTTGCATTGACCCAACTTATTTAGTTTTAAATAATTTCAAAAACATAATAGTAACTAAGCGTACACAGACACACTAGGCTGCATTTTCTATGGCAGGGGTGTCAAACTCATCCAGGCCACAGGCCAGATCCAGACCACAGGGCTCCTCCTGGGCCAGATTTATTGGACCAGTGACAGCTACAGTGGGTTCCGTAGTAGCGTCCAGGGTCTGGTGCTGGCAGCGGAGTTAAGTAGATGCACGGTGAGTGAGAGTTGTATTGGTCCACATGTTGTTTCCTTCTGCCCCCCCCCCCACCCACATTGATGTCCATTGGGCCCAGGGGCAGCCCCCTCCCTCCTTCCTCCCCGCCCCCAGCTTCTGGGAGCCTAGCAGGCCAGACAGAATGACCCTGTGGGCTGGATCTGGCCTGTGATCCATATGTTTAACAGCCCTGTTGTATAGTATACTGTTTTACAGGAGTTTAAGTTTCAATGCCCCTTTTTCTCCTAATGGTTGGGCTCCTGCAGGAGTATATCTGCCATAAAGCTGTAAAATAATTTTATTTTAAAAAGAGCTGCTTGACACATCATGGAGATCTCATGATTCTGGGTTCCTTATAGAAGAGGTAGTCCAGCCAGGGAGGCCTACAGGCTAAAATATCTACTGAAACTACAGCTCCCGCAAGACAATGCACTGCAGTATTCTAGAGTTTCAAACTGCAGTGACACAACATGAAGTTTTTGCATCATTCCAGCAATGACCATGTTTCACCAGAGTGCAAGATCCTGTTCTGTTTTTTAAATAGATGTTTGTCAGAATTTCTATTCCAGGGAAACATTTTGGAATTTGAAGTTATCCCCTTTCAGAATAAAAATACACATTGCAGTAGTTTGTTGTTCTAAATAAGAGTCATTCAATTTTTTTACCCTGCTGTAATCATACATACTATCTTTTGTACTATGCTGAAAAATGTTCCTGGCATAATTGCAAGGACCTTCATATCAGTAAAATGAGCAACATCCTGATTTAAAAAGTAAACAGTATCTCCTAAAGGGGTTTATTTTAGTTACTGTCATCTAAGCGAAACTCATTTACAGCTTCAGAGTCTTGGCTCCCATGTACAGTCATCCCAATTGTAAATATAATTCACTTAGTTAAAACAAAGCTTCTTTGTAGAATACACACATTCTTTGTTCTAGAGCCTGATGTTACCAGTATAAAGGCTACATTCAATACACGTTGCCTTTTCCAATTCTGCAGCTGGAGAAACAACCCTGGAAAATTACTCTCTGGCCCATGGCCAGCACTAGATCCTCTCTGAGCCTATGCAATACAAGGCAGTAAGGTCCAATTCAGAACTCTCTACATAAGCAATTACCCTTGCTTTTTGAACACAAAAACTCTCAGCATCCACCTACCTAAAGTCCACTGCACTCCATCCAACTTAACTCAATGGTAAGGTTCCCTGGAATGGAAGTCAAATAAGTAGCAACCTGAGTGATTTCAATAGTTCCTTAGATGAGGATGTCTAGCCTGGGGTTTGACATTCCCACCCCATACCTAGCAAACAGCATATTTCACTGAAAAATGCAGTTTCTTTTGTCACTAAACTATATGAAAAACATGGGTTGAATTCATCTTATAGTGTCAGACAAATATAAGAGAGGAAACTAAAAAGTTTCAAAATATAGAAACAGCTTGTTTTGACATTCCAAAATGAAACATTTGGGCTGGCAGGATGAGAAAGAGGAGGAATGTATTCACAATGGGATTTAAGCAATATCAACAAAACCAAAGTGAAAAGACATTGTACTTGTATACAAGCAGTTCCGGGATGCCGCTGGGATACGGAAGACCTGAATTCAAATCCTCTCTCTCTCTGATTCCAAGCAGGAATTTCAACAAGGTCTTCCCAGGAGAGTGCTCTAAAACTTAGCTCCAGAGTATTCTGGAGGTAGACACTTCCTATAAAATCTGTAATATTTGTTGGAACAGGGACCAAAACTTAGGTAGCCCATCCCAGGTGAAGACTGTAGCCACTGGCTTGGAAGATCATAGCCTAATGAAATTATTATAAATGTATACATTATTGATGCAAACATATTTATTATAAAATAATTTATAAATTATTTATAAAAAGCGGAATGGATTTTTAACCACTGAAAGTGAAAAACCCAGCTCTGAATAACTGAGAGACTTGTAATGGGAGTACTCTTGGAGCAGGAATGTGAACCTAAGCCTCATGCATGCCCCGTGAGTATCTTAACTACTGGGCCATAAAGTATAAGAGATTGTCAAGCATCACTTCCTCTTACCCATTGACTCTGTTTTTAAAAAATGCTAAAAAACAACTGAACAAGACGTGTTGATGGCCACCATTTTTCCCCCCAGTTTGCCAAAACTTTAAAAAATATATATATTATTTGTTCATGGGGCTGAGAGTATGCTACGGTCAGATGCTAATGCCAGCTCAGTATCACAACAAAAATTGTGTTAGAGGCACAGAGAGGGGCTAATTATTGTGTCAAGAAGACATGGGCAATGCAACAAAAATACAACAGATTAGGAAATACATCAAAACTGCAAGAAGCAGGTTCCAAAATCAGATGTTATGTGAATAAGGAATCAATGAGTCTTCTCTGCTGGAATCTGACTCAGGTGTGTGTGCAAGCTGCACAAGGGCCTTGTCAACTATGTAAGGCTTCTTTATCCTACACAGAAAAAGTAATTCCCCAGAATATTTTTGAATATAATTCTAAACCTTCTTAGATTAAAAATTGAAACTCTGTTTTACTATTGCTTTCACATACCCCTGTATTTCATACAATGGGGCAATTCAAGTTGTGATTAGAGTAAGAATCAAGCACATATGATGAAGGAATCAGTGTTACAGCACCTCAGTTCTTCTAGTGGATATAGCACCATTAGGATCCAGTAAGTTGCTTGCTTCTTTTTCCCAGGTTTGGCACTGGCCTGCTGTGGAAACTTGGGCAAATAACTTAATCTCTTCTGGACCTTACTGCCCCCTCAGAGCCCTTATTAATCCTGCAAGTTTAAATTCCAAGCTTTCAAAGCCAAAATTGTCTCCATGTAGCTGAACATTACTGTGCACAATAGGGACCTCATTTTAGTTGGGGTTCTTAAGCTCTACTGAAATGCAAACAAAAATGTTATCAGACACAGAGGAATTTTTTTCTTCTTTTAATCTTTATTTTCATTTGTGCTGGAGGATACTTCTAGTGTATTTTTATTTGCATGAATTGTAGATGAGAGTGAGGGATAAGCATGGGAGTAGGGTTGATTACCTTAAAAAATAGATACATATAGAGCAGATTAAAATTAATGCCATTCTGTCTCAAATCAACTCCTCAGCACTCAACAGATTTTTAAAGGACTGTTCAGCAAGGCAGTAGTACATAACATAGGTCATATAAACTAGTCTCTATCAAAGATTTAATAGAATTTTTTAGTTACCTTAGAGGCAAGAAAAAACGACAATGGGCTGGTGGGAGTATGATACAGTGGAAAAAAAGGAAAAAAAGATCATCCAGAAAATTAAGCACCAAATGACATGCAAGAATAGACAGAAATCTGTATTGTCTGTCAGCCTATCAAACTTCATCTATCAACTCTAATGTATGACTATTAAGCAAGAAAGGGCCAAGCAACACCAGCAGATAAAAATATCATACACAGTGCTTAAACATGCAATGTTATAGAAAGAAAAAATGTGCCAGTCACTTAGATTACAGTAGTCCAGTGTGTTCAAGCTCAAGAGAAACTCAAATTGGTTTTCCTATTTGAGAACCATATTTTAATTTCACTTCTTAATAGTTAGGAGTTTCCCAAGGTTTATATTACAGATATAGAGGTTCACTTCAGTATGAAAAACTGACTGGCTCCCATTTTCTAATTCAGTGTAATAAGCTCAATATCCAAAGTTATAAACTCTTTATGCTAGCAGTAAACAGTAGGTGAGATGGAAGGATTATATATGAGATGGCACAAATGAAATAATTAAAAACAAACCCAGCACAAAATATGTACCTTATTATGTAGAAGGAAAAAATAAAAAGCAATAGCACCAAGGTCTGAGGAAGCTGCTTCTGACCCATTAATGCAGCGGTTGGCAACCTCTTGAGAGCAACTGAATGAATTAACAGAGCTCTGGCCTGGCTGCCGCCACTGATTCCCCCACCACCTTTTTACCCTGCTACCAAAGTATGAGCTTTGTGGACTAAATAAAATTGCCTGGTTAGCTGAATCCAGCCTAAAGGCTGCAGGTTTCCGACCCCTGCATTAGAACATTTAATACCAGATACAGTGACCTCAGTAATACAGACTCTAACCCTAACAGATGTATGATATAATTTTTAATGGAAATTGGAATAAGCTAGTGATAATTAAAAAAAACCAAACAAACCATGAAAAGGGAGGACCCAGGAAATAAGAGACTGGGCACTGTAACTTCCATACAAGCTTATTTAAGAATTGTTTAATAAGCTTCTAGAGGAAAACAAGTTAAGTAAGACCCAATAGGTTTGTCAAGAGCTAATCATACCTAACCAGCCTGACTTCTTTCTATGACAAAGTGATTGGCTTTGTGGATTGGAGGAGAAGCAATGGATGCAATTTAGTTCAGCTTCAGGCAGCCTTCAACATTGTCTCTCAACACTCTCATAAGCCAACTAAGGAAATATGGTTTAGCTGAAACCATTAACAGGTAGTTGCATAACAGGTTGGGCAGTTGTGCTCACATAGTCAATGTCTACCGCAGGGGGAGGTATCAAGTTAGTTCTCTGGTGAGTCCTACACTGTTCAATATCTTCATTAATGATTTAGAGGATGGAATTAAGTGCATAATTATTAAATGAGTGGAGGACACCAAGGTGCATTGGGGAATGAACTAAATGTGACCTTGAAAGAATGAGAGAATGGCTAGATATGAATTAGATAAAGCTAAGTAGTATATTGGTATGTAGTAACAAAAGGATTGCATGCAAATCATGGGTACCTATTTTTCCCTTAGGTGCAACACTGAAGAAGCCTGTGTGTCCTTTTTTGGGCACTGTACTTCAAAGGAGATATGGGTAAATAGGAAAGAGTCCAGAGGAGAGAAACACAAAGTATTAAAAGTCCGGAGAACATGATTTACAAAGTAAAGTTGGAGGAAATAACATTATTTGTCTAGGGAAGAAAAACTAAGAAGGGTTTGATGCACCTTAGTGTGAACACCTAAGCTGCCCCCACCTCACCCACTGGCCTGGATGTGGCCCACTGATCCACCCTTTGCCCTCCTCAGAACCCCAGATCCCCACTCAGTCCTCCCCCCACTTACTTGTGACTGCCCAGTGTCCCATTGGGGCAGGCAGGGAAGGTTTAACCTGCCTGCCCAGCCCTTGCTGACACCCCTGCTGAGCTGCTGCTCTTCTCCTAGATGAGCCCAGCCTAGAGAGCAGCAGCAGCAGTGTCTAGGCAGGCACTTTAACCCTTCCCTGGAAACCACAAGTATATGCAGGGAAGGGGCAGAACTCAGTGGGAGAATCAGGTGCGGCAAATTGTGTCACATTTGTATTAGTTTCCATAA
>NW_017729032.1:175139694-175147162 GCF_001723915.1 Gavialis gangeticus
AGGGGGTGGGGCAGTGGGCCCAATCCAGGCCAATGGGGGAAGTGGGAACAGCTGAGGTGTTCACACTAAGATAGGCACCTAGTTAACTTACTGGTACATGAGTTGGGTAGCACGGATCAAGATAATCCTGCCCTGGAGTGGCATAACTTTGCCCAACAAAAGCTTAAAACTAATATCAGATGTTAATGTGTGGACAATCCATGAAAAAGAGCTATAGAAGCCACCCAAAATTACCTTATAACAAGGCTCTTACAGTCCCCCTACTATCGTCTGTCTAGTGGGTGTGAAGGATAAGGACTATGATCACCCCACAGAAAGGATGTTCTTTTCAGCTAAGTACAGATCGTCAGAAAGCCTAAGAATGAATTGATTCAATCTAAGCTTCATAGACTGAAACAATAAGCAAGTGAATAAAGCATTCACTTTTGATTCTGGAAATGGGGGCTGTGGGGCAGATGCAAAGCACCCTGGGATACTACGGACCATGAGTTAACTTGAATCTGGAGATCTGGGACAGAAGTTCAATAAACCGATTTAACCTAAATCAGTTAAGGCTGATACCACATCCATCCAGGTTTATCTTAAACCAGTTGTGGCCATTTAGAAATAAGTTTATGCACACTGAACTTCTATTGTGTTACAGATTTGAACTGGTTTCTGATCACCTATACCAGTTTGTGAGTAATTTCTGTCCCTAGCCTTCTTGAGCAGGAGGTTGGACTAGAAAACCTCCCGAAGTTCCTTCCAGTTCCAGGATTCTGAACACTGGAGGAAAAACTTACTTCTTTTGAAAAATGACAGGTTTATGTTTCAGAAACTCCTTATTAATGATATCTTAAGGTAAAGTAATAAATAGTAAGATAACATGAGGTTTGTCTATGTTTACAGGGGCAAATAAGTGAAAAATGTATGCCATCCCTTATTAATAATTGACTGAATTATAGGGCACTTGCACACATGCTTTTAAAAGCTCCAGGCACTGACGCATACAGTTATATAAGCAGTGAAATGTGCACCAGTGCTGAGAAAATGATGGAAGCATGCTTTTGTTCAAAAGCACAGTGCCGCCATTTTCTGCATACTGATGCGCATTTCACCACTTGTACAACTGCATGCAATGCAGTGCAGCATGCATCTGCTTCGACCTGCCAGATCTCCGGCATGTCATGGGACAAAAAGGTATGTATATAAATGCCCATATATTCAGGCCTGTAGAAAACAGGTACTAATGATGAGGTTTGTTGGACACTACTGAAAGCAATTAGCCTAGGCAGCTGAACATAACTACACTTCCAGAGACCCAAGAAGTTGCTGGCTACATCCTCAGACCAGAGCGCCATCACCAGTTTCCCATCTTGGGCCTATCTTGCATCAATGTCTGCCAAGTTTAACCAATATTGCATCTCTAGATCTGCAAGATTTTATCATATGAGTAAATTTTATAAGATCAAGCATGTCCTGACCTTCCTGCTCCCAGTTAAATAGGACTTGCTTGAGTTATAATATGTTTACTTCTTTGTTCATAAAAGAACATTTGCAGCACCAGAACATAAAGATGCCCAGACACTTGAGGGGGGGATCGCTGACATGCAGGAAGTGATTAGGTAGGGATGTGAAGTCTAGACATATCTAATAAGCAAACTAAAGAGGACTGCTACATAAAATCCCACAAGAGCTGGGGTTAGCTCTGATTGATTGGGAGATAATCTTCTAAGTGGATAGGGACTGAATCCTCTGAATCATTTCAGTAAGTTTGCCTTTTCTGTTATAACAATAAGAGGCTTTGGCAAATTGACCCAAATAAAATGTTGGCAATGCTTCAGTGTATCTTTTAAGAGAGAAAGTTCTGACCTGAGTTCAGGCACTTAAGAAGGATAAAATTTGCAAATCCACTGACTGGTAGTAATGCATACTCTTTCCAGTTAGTCTTAGTCATTGTTACAGCCCTGGCTGAGCTCCACCTAACTAGATACTCACTAGGCGCCTGTAGCTGGAACCCAACAAGATTGACACATATTCTGCATCATGTACAAATGTCTTCCCTTAGCCTCTCTTGGACACTTTCTAGAAAGAAACTATTTTTACTACCCCTCACAGAAATGGGACGGTGGCTTAGAGACATCCTTTCTGAGAGTGAACAGGCTTTTTAGATTTACAGCTCCCCCTTCATGGACTTGTTGTAGTTGAAATATGGGGCATGCAAGAGTCCCTAAGTACAATTACCTTTAACTTTTCTCTAGCTCTGTAGTTCACTAAGCAATATTCACCCATATGTGCTTTCCCATCTCAGCTTCCTAACCCCTCAACCATTCTTTGGTCATAGTCTTCTAAGGGGTCTGAGAGATTGCATATGGCTTTTTCAAAATGCCCTCTCTCACTCTCCATCCATCCCACCTGCCCTTCAGTAAAGCCATCTTCCTTCTTCCTCATCTGGACTCCTCAATATCAAAAGCAAGTCCCTCTGCCAAATACCTCTGAGGGAAACTTCATTTCTTAAGACCCTGGCTTCTCTCAGAGAGCCACCACCATCCCATTTTCACCACTGTCAGCATGGTGTTTCTATTACACCTTAAAATGTCAGTACCACACGGTGGTAGAAAGGACAGAGAAGGTACCCAGTCCCACACTGAAAAGGCACCTTGCGTCCAGCAGAATGCAATATTTAACTAATAATTTGGAGAGCTTTGTGATGGATCTCCTGCTCAAATTAGTTAAAATCATGTCTAATTTTTTTTTAAATTTCCGTTGCTGCAATAAAGAAGGACCAACCATAACAAAACAAAAAAATGCAGGCACTATTCTCCTGTTCCATGACTAAAACAAACCCCCACTTATTAAAAGTGCTCTGGTCTAATTGAAAACTCCAGGCTCCATGCTTCAGTGCTGATTAGTAGTGATAATGACCTTACCAGTGTGGTACTTGCTGGGATGACTCAGCACAAGCCAAGCATTTAGTTAATGTTAGGTATGGTTTGAGTTTCTTTGATGTTTGATAAAATGCTTCAGATCATTTTTCAGTTGAACCATGACAACTGTGATGTTCTAAAGCAAAATCAGGTACAGTTTGAAACATGAGATTCTTCAAGTCAAGTATATTAATTACTTCAGCTGTTGCAGAGGGAGTATTCAGAAATGGCAAGTTGGCTATATTTTTAAAGAACCTCCCTTTTAATTACACATTCCCACATAGTTAAATAACTTTCAGACTATTCTGTGCAGTGCTTCTATGTAGTAAAAGGAAAGCATATAATACAGAATACTATTAATCTCACTAATTGTCACTAATGTGGAAAAAAAACCTCTCTGCCCCATTAAAGAAGATAAAGTGTGTTGTTCAAGGACATTTTTATTTATATACATGGTCCGGGATTGAGAGGGGGCACTTTAATTAGAGTGGGTCCAAGATCCACTCTAATTAAAGCTCCCAGACTGTCTCGTGTATCAGTGTCCCCACACTGAAAAATGGCGGCAAGGGTTCTTTAACTAAAGCTTATCAAACAAGCTTTGGTTAAAGCACCCTTGTCACCATTTTTCAGCATGGGGATGCTAATACGCAAGAGTCTGGAGTCTGCTGGAGTGTGCTAATTACCACGCTCCAACAGACTTGATTAATCGAGTCTGCCCCAAAGTGTTGTAATTACAGCAGATTGGAGCAGCCCCGTTGCACATGTATAGGCTTCTATTATCTATTTATTTGAATCTGCCCCTTAGACAGTTAAGTACAGAATGCTGTATATATAATGTACATAAGAATGAATACTCTGTATACATAGAGCATATAGAATGTAATGTTCACAGGATGCAGTGCAACATATGAAACACCATTTCAAAGTTTGCCCAACCCTACTGCAATATAGGTATATTGTCTTTTAAAAGGTAAAGAATGCCACCACTTGAAAACTGGTTCAACAGATGGTCCTGGTAAAATATTAATGGAGAGAGTGAGAAATGGATGTCATTCTGTCTGATGTACTAAAATTTCATTGTAGCACCTAGAGATCCCCAACTGAGGGTGCAGGTACACTGTATTAGGCATTGTACAAATATATGAAAGTGAAGGCAGCTAGTGCCCCTTGAAAGCCTGCAATTAAAATAGAAAAAAAGACCAAAAGTGACAACTACAAACTTTCTGACATATAAAACCCAGTGGACTAATATCTGAGAGCTCCTTTTTGCTCCTTTGCATCATAAGAAAAGAGAGGAGAAAAAGCAGTGATGTATATTTGTACAATGCCTAGTGTAGTCTGGCTCCAGCCTAGTTAAGGTGCCTAAGCACTAGTGTGAAAATTAATACACTTAAATCAGGGGTAATATGAGATGATTTTTCAGGAGGGAAATATGACTTGATAGTAATCTTACTTTTGTGGATTGTTTTCCTTTCATATTGCTTCTGTCTTTCATACCATAAAAAAATTAAGAAGTCCTGTATTTGGAGATTTTCTTACAATTTCCTTTAGTTCTGTCCCCATCTTCCCCCTCCTACCTCCGCCCCATATCCAACCTTTGTGGCTTTGTAGTTATTACACAGTTTTTGAAGGACACTTTTGAGTCAATCACACAGAATCATACCTCTACCATGCTTCGTGTCCAACAGCATGATGATGACAGAAGTTATTCTGACATAATGCAAACTCCTCTAGAACAGGGGCCAGATCCAGTCCAGGGAGCTATGTCATCTGGCCCACACGGCTCCCCAAGGGTCCAGAAATATGGTAGTGGAATGGTGGTAGTGTCAATTAAAGCTTAACCTGACTAAAGCTGACACTGCTCACTTGCCATTAAATTTCCAAGTCTGTGGAGAGACCCATGGGCCAGATGACATGGTCCCATATGCTGGCTTGGATCTTGTGCAGAGGATCACTCCCTAGCTAGTTCCAGTGCGTACAGTGTTGAATGGGACACACATAGGGTAAGACCTGGCAAGTGTGGGGTTGCTCTGGGGTCAGATCAGGCCCATGGGCAGACCTCATGGGATCATGCCCACAGATTGACCCCACAGTACTCATCCAGCCTGCAGGGCAAATGATTAGGCATCACTACTGTAGAAGTGGCATAAGCAAGATCTGGGTACAAAGATACAGTTTTCTTCTTACATTGTTACAACCCAGTATTGGTAAATCACCAGTTTAAGCCTCACACACAAAAGAAAGAGATGGCTAATGTTAACATGTTAAGACCATGTTAATGTTAATAATGAATTTAGGATATAGGGAATTCTTCTAAATTCTGCAGGACAAACTAAGATTTATAAAGTAAAAATCAGACATATGATTGTGATAGTTGGAAAGGATCTCTATGTTGGCAACAGCTAGCAAGGCTTTCCTTGAGAGAACTGCAATTGCACCATGAAAGACAGGAAACATCTTGAATCATAATACAAGTTCCAGAGCTGCTGCTGAGCAAATTCAGAGGCATCAAGAGCAAATTCTTAACTTCTGCGTAACTTTTATTAATTGGAACAAAATCTTTGACACCATAAGCAACCTACACTTTGGTGGCCATATGGAAGGGCTTTTCTGTCCAAGAAAGTGTGTCAGTCTCCTATGAATGTTACAGCAAAAGTTCATGGCCTCCAATGCACAAGCAAAGAAATAAACCAGGTTTGCTCCTTATTTGATGGTTGAGCCTGAACTGAGGAGTGCAAGGGGTGTCAAATAGGGACACACCTCAGAGAGAGTTCTGTTTGTGCAGTTCTAAGCAAAGAAAACCATGACCTTAAAAGCAGGCATCAGGATTTGCTTTGCAAGAGGACTGTGCACTCCGCTGAAGTCTGACAAACAGACTATCCAGGAAATCCTGTAGGCTAAAGACTGTGTACAGTTGTCCCCATCTGGAAGAAGCAAAGTAGATTTGTTAGTAGACTTTTGCTACCTATCTACTAGGTACAGGGGTGGATCTAGGTTTTAGAAAAGGCAGGTAATGCATACCACCCACCAGAACATGGTGGGAGATGGGGAATAGGCATGGTTGGGGCCTCTGGACTAATGAGGGACATTGTGGGGAAGGGAAGGGGGGAGATGCAAGAAGGAGGGATAGTTCTATCCCTTGCTGCCACTGTCCCTGGCCCCTCTCACCTCATTGAACCTGGTGGTCAGAGGGGTGGTTTTAGGGTGCTGGGATCAGCCAGGGACAGTGGTGGTGATGGGTGGGTTCCTTTTTCCTGCACCTTGTTCTTTCTCGCCTCCTGTCTGGGTGTCCTTCACTGACTGGGAATATTTGCTGGAAGAAGGAACCCACACTCCTTGTCCTACTGCTGTCCCTGGCTCAGCCCAGCACACCGGGCAGCTGCTTCACATAAACTGGAAGGAGAGGGGCAGGCACAACTCTGTGGATCCTGCTATGCTAGGGACAGCTGCAGTTGCAGAGTGTGGGTTTCCTCTTCCTGAACCTGTTCCCTGCCAGTGGGGATCATGGGGAATCAACAGAAAGGAGATGCAGAAAGAGAAAACCCACTCTCTGCTGCTTTGCCTTGCTAGGCCTGACATCCTAGGCAGCTGCAGCCCATGGCTGGATCAGGGCAGGAGCAGCTCTGGATCTTCTCCCCATGGCTGGGGCAGCCAGAGACAGTGGTAGTAGCAGGTGGGGGTTCTTTCCTGTCTCTGCTTCCTACCCAACCCTCCAGTGTCTCACACAAGCCCAGGGGCTCCAGCTCCAGGGAGAGGCTTTCCAGAGTGTTGGGTTTAACTTGAGACAGCGACAACATAAAAGGTGTGTGAATGCACCACTGAAGCCTCTTTGAATCTGCCCCTGACTAGATACTATTCATAGATGAGATTTGGACAGATGGCACATTTGGACAGAAGTGCCATCAGAAACATTTTTATTCTCTACTCTGAGGGACATGCTATGACAAGTTGGCCAATGGCAATGTCCCACAACAAGCTGATTGCATATTCATCAAGGCACCCATAACGAGGACTTGCTACAAGAGCCCAGATGAACAACAGATAAACACAAATCCAGCTCCTAGACAGTGAACTGGAGCATGAAAAGTAGCAGTATGACTGTTTCAGGAAGGGTGCTTCAAGGGCATCCTAAAAGGCACACTCATTTAAGTGTAACTTATTAACTAATGATTCTGAGCTCACAGTCATAAATGCCCAGTAATGGAAGGCTGAATGAGGCAAGGCATAGGCCTTTTTGAACAGCAGTTGCATGCCGCTGGGCAAGAAAAGCGTGCACGGCAAAGTCACTGCATCCATCAGCAGCACCAATAGCATTCTAGTTCACACACTGAGTGGCGCTGATAATTTTATGCAATAGGTCTTTTTATATATTAGGCCACAAGATGAATTGTACACATGCTGTAACAGAGTAACACCTCGGCCACCCCCACACACACACACTGAGAGTGTTACCCCCACTCTACAGAATTCACAACTATGACAACCAAAGATATTTGATTGTTTTGCAAATAGCAAATGGGATCCATTTCAAAACTATCTGAACAAAGTTTTTGTAGCATATT
>NW_017729032.1:175152162-175163380 GCF_001723915.1 Gavialis gangeticus
CACACACACACTGAGAGTGTTACCCCCACTCTACAGAATTCACAACTATGACAACCAAAGATATTTGATTGTTTTGCAAATAGCAAATGGGATCCATTTCAAAACTATCTGAACAAAGTTTTTGTAGCATATTTCAGCACTCATAGCATACAGCAGAATTAAAAAAATGAACACAGAACACACTCATAACACTGAATGCATTTTATCTTTGGCAATTACAAAATGACCAAAGCAGTTTAATCTGTAAAACTGGAGGAAATAACTGAAGCTATTCTTCCAGGTTTCAGCCAACCCTGCTAAAAATTAGCCTGCTTTTTCTAGAGCAGATACAAACAATCCCTTTATAACTGCTGTTTTGCTGTTTTTGTTGCCAAGAAAGCTGAGGAAAAAGGTCATTTTCGCCTGTTATGTTGTTATTTATTCTTTCCCAATAAATATTTTAAGTCCTGAGTACATAAACAGCAAGAAAAAACATTTTTAAAAAGTATGGGGGGGTGGAGAAGGAGGGGGATATTTTTCCTTGAAAAGGGTATTGGGAAGCAGTGCTGGCAGAACTAATTTACTTTAGGATAATATCAGAATTTCACATTTGTTGATTTTTGTCCTGCTGTTCCCTTTCCTGTCACAACAACTGAAACTGGAAATCTGAATTATTTCCCCTCTGCTTGACATGGATTATATGATACTCAAAAGACAGGAGAAAAAGGAAGCAGTCTTGAAATCGAAGTATTGTGGCACACATATGGCAGCTTACATTTGGCTTTATCTGAGGTTATATTACCAGTTAAACCCATCCAATGCTAGATTATGCACTGCCAAAGTCCATTTGGCAGAAGGAACAGTCATTAATTATTGTTACAAATTAAAACCGCAATGAAATTTCAGTGGAAACTAAATGCTTTATTCCCTTCTCATTCATCACTCAACAGATTAAAAGTGAACATTAAAAAAAAAAGCTTTTTTGCAAGCAAAAGAAATATTTTTATTCTTTAAAAAATGTTCAGACCTAGCTTCTGGCTCAAAGAAAAGAGATTGTGTTTTCTGGCTCTCCTTATCTATTAAGAAAAAAGGAAAAGGGCAACTGCTTTTCATTGATCACAGCCCTCAGCATTTAAGTAAAGACAAGGTTAGTAAGCATAAATAAAAGCAACTAGAGTATCTAGGAAGCCAAAGGTATGCACTCGCCTCTCTGAACAGACAAATTATAGACCCTGAGCATATGATTCAGGAGGCTTATGCTCTTATGTTATAAAACTCTTTCTGTGGCCTGGTCTTGAATTCATCCTTTTTTTTAAATAAAGAGTTGCTGAAAACCACAAAAGATTATTTTCAGTGTTATTTTTTTCTTTTAAATCATACTGCTCTTCAACAGGGTGCTGAAAGATGTGCCAGCCCCCGCTCCAACTCATGTTGTTTTATATAAAGCGCCATGAGTTAGAGTGCCCCCCTCAACCCAACAGAAGTTCTCCTGTTGGGTTGGGAGGGGGATCGAGCCTGCCTGCAGGAGCCTGAGGAGCTTGCCTACAGTTGAGGAGCTGCCCCTCTCCTCCCGCCTTGCCCTCTCTCCCTCCCAGCTCTGGAGCTATCAGCAGGCAGAAAGGGGGGAGAGGGAGCAAGCTGCTGCCTGGGGTTTGCCCAGCCTGAGCTGAAAGGAAGGTTGGGAAGGGGGCATGAGGCAGGGGCCTCCAATCCATCCTCCCCCCTCAGCTCTGGCTGGGCAAACCCCAGCCTACAGCTCGCTCTCCCTCCTCCCTCCCTTTCTGCTGATAGTACCTAGGGCAGGGCTGGGCTGCATCGGCCCAGCCCCAATCACACAACATATTAACCCTAGGGAAAATAAGTTCCCTAAGGCACTCCAAAGTGGAGCATCTTCGCCTGAGCCTCATTTGAAGGGGGGTAATTTGTCACATGACCAAACATTTAAAAAAACACTCTGCAGCTGTGCACATGTATCACGGCACAGTTGTATAGCATTTTCATGGAGCCAATCTCACAAAGAACGTAACTTCTGTCTGCACCTATAATGTCCAGCAAAACTGGGTTACTTGAAAAGCTTTTCTGCATTGGCTACCAAAAGTGACTTTATTTAATGAAACTGACCCAACCCTGAGAGGCAGGCAGGGGTAAGAAAGTGACTTGAAATGTGTCACTCTTCCCTTCCCCCCACCCACAAGCACTTAACACAAATAGGCATTTCCTAAAGCAATTCAGAGCAAGATTGTCATCCCTACCCCAATCCCACCCATGAAAGTTACATGTCTAGTGGGTCCCTACACAATAGCCACCTGGAGGAAGTCACTGCCCCCTGGCTACAATCCTTTTGGAACTTTTCAGAATTAAATTTTGTATTCTTCTCCCTCAGAAAGAGGTGAAAAGGAAAAGCTGTTGAACAAAATGCAAGAAATTAGATTTCTTTCATTTTTTTTTCTTTTTTTTTAGAAACCCTCCAAATGCTGATGGCTCATTCAGTCTTCAGGGGGAAAGGTGAGTAGAGACACTGTTCATGTTTAATATAGTGCAAAATCAGAATTAAACACAGCAGAGACTGGACCTAAATGCAATTTTAGACACAGATGAGCTAGAAGAGAGAATACAGAAACCCCACCCCCACAAAGAATTCCTCATACACCATTACCAGGTAAATCCTGGAAGAAAGATGGTGTCTGGAAGAAGAAGGGGGGAAAATTACAAATCTGCTTAACTAAAAAAAATTAGGTTCAGTATTTCATGTCCTATAAACCATGCAAATTGAAGTCACTATCTCTGTTTTATTTGCTCTCAAATATTGTACATAGTCTTAAGACTACAGATATGTTTTGATTTTTTAAAACAGATGTGGTAGAGGTAAGAAACAGCGCAGACAAGATGACCAACATGCATTTCATCTTCCCATACTTAAACAGAGCAGTTGATAGAGTTAGGGTTAAATAGTTTAAAGAGGTTAGAGAAACTGAACATATATGGCCTCATTTTTTCCTTCTATTTTAATTTCCAGATCACTTAAAGGCTAAATAATTTTGAGTGAGATGAAATCAGAGACAAGCCGCAGGTCAAGGATTATGAAGCTATTAAAGTATCCATGGGAGGGTATAATCCCCAATGAAGCCCTGCAGAGAAGATTTCTAGTTCACCTACAATAGGCGATCACACTAAACCTCTCAGGGTTCTCAACCTTTATTTAGCTCAGGCAGTTCTTTAAACTCTATGAGTAATTTTATTTCCATTAGACACTAGAACACAGTGTTCTTATAGGAGCACAAAGCCAAATAACAGCAATATACAAAACAAGCTGCACTGAAAACCTAATATAAGAAGTTCTGCTTTTATTTCTGTACAATTATGCCTACAAAGTCAAATTAACTTATGGTGATCTGCATATGAAATACATGCATAACATTATATATTCCTGTACTGTGCAGATATTAAATATCTGAATGGTTAGCTTTGCTTTTCACATGGTATTTTTACTCTGTAACTCATGCAATTTACCAGTCTCTGACAACCTGCAATTAAGCAAATTCATGACTCATAGTTTAAAGCAGCACCCATGTTGAAAATGCTTAGCATATTGCATGCTTTTCAAACCAAAATATTGAACATGAAAAATATAGACTTTGGTCAGGATATTATAGGCTCAGTCTTCAGTTCTTGATCCAGCTGTTTTGTCATGCCTCAGCAATACAAAGCAGTCCTAAAAGAGATAAACAGATGAATATTCCCATTTGGGAATTCCAAGGTAGCATATGTGTATGTATGCTTTCCCCTTTCTCTTCCATTAGGATATGAAAGGGAAGGAGAGAAAGATAGGCTCTGCTCAAAAAAGTTAAAATGGAACACACAGCTTCTTGAATGAACTACAGGCAGCATAGGATGTTTGTACAGTTTGCAGTGTAGATACTTGAACTAGCCCCACAAGAGATAGATCAGATTCTTGAAGAAGTCTAAGCACAAGAGCACCAAGCTCCCCATAACCATCTCCATATTGCAGGGTTTGGCTTCTTTGTTTGTTTGTTTTGTTTAGTATTCAAGTCTGTTTGTAAAACTGGACTAATAAGTCCGTAAGTCCTTTGTCCATGGGCACAAGCTCTGATGAACCCTATCTTGAATGCATGCACTGTGTGGCCATGTCTACACAAGACGATGACTGCGCAGTAGCTCATTACTACTGCATAGTAGTCCTCCCTGGCACAAAACATGACACAGTGCTACTGTGCAGTAGTAATGAGCTACTCTGCAGTCAAAAAGCCATGTGGTGATGCTACTGTGTAGTAACTTCAGTTACTGTACAGTCATTTAGTACTTGGCTATGCAAGTATTAAACGTCTGCACAACAACAGCTGCATTATCAGTGTCTCATGTATATGGGGTCGTCCCCTCCCTCCACTCATACAAAACAGAAAACATGGAGCTTAACAAAGGGTTTGTAGGGTATTTTACTTTGCAAATGTGAAGAAGTTGAACAGCATTATTGATCTCTCTTATTGCAAATAAAAGGCTACAAAAATATCCATGGTGCTAGGTAGCCCTGCCTCATTTAGATACTTTGATATAGAGTAAAACTCAGGTTTTAAAATGAATACGCCATTCAACAGCCACCCATTTGTGAATATCAGGACAGTGCCACATCCAAAGGACATGGGTGGGTGGTGGCAGGATATCATGGTACATCTTAGTGGGCATGTCTACATGTGAATAGTTACTACTCAGTAATTTAGGTTACTTCATAGTAACTGAAAATTACAGCACAGTATGGGCACATGTCTACATGTGTGCACTGATACTGTGCAGTAACTATGGTGACTTATGTCAACTTGGGCATAAATATGCTACCTGCATGATACAAATTTATGCCTGAGTAGTTACTCTGCAATAAGGCATGTATAGACACCTTACTGAGCAGTAACCCTGTGTGGGGGGGCGAACTTTTATTCCCAAGTCAGTCCACACACACTATAACATCTGCACATGTAGACACTGGTGTAAAAACCGCTTACTACACAATAACTTACTCCACAGTAAGTTACTGTGTAGTAAATGCAGATGTAGACATGTCCTATGTGTCTACAAATAAGAGCTTGGCAGACTGAAACCCACGGCACTAGTACATCACTCATCTCTATGTGTCTAATTCAAATCCAATTGCCTTCCTTAGAAATTAGGTGAAGTCCCTATTCCTTTTGCCACTCTCTACTGTTCGGTTATCTATTGCCTGTTCATTGGTACTTCAAATCTTTTCCATCTTATTCTTGTGTCTTTTCAGTTTGTAACCCTCTTCCTGTTAATCTAAACACTAATCAACAAAATAATGTTGCTAGATTAATTAGAATGGCAGGTCACACAAAATGGAAGAGAAATTATTTATGATAGCGAAACCTCTGTAATACAGCAAGTTTGTAAAATGACTCTAAATCACTGGACAAGCACACATGCTGATGCAACAACATGAAATCAGTAACTAGTAAGTAGTTTGCCACATTGTTTTGTGGTAAATGTGAATGTCGTAACTAAAGGAAAGAAAAACCTACAGGTCCTTTCACTCAGCTTTACTGGGATGAATACATTGAATATGCTACTGGCAGTCAGATGCATTTCCAGGAAAGGCAGTAGGAGGTTTGACACTGGATTTCTTAATGAGTGATAATAAACATGAAAGGTTACAGTGATGGTAACCTCTTCAGGACAGGTGCCTTATTGGTTCCACTCACTGTAATTGTAACAACTGCCTTTCTCCTTGGACTTTCCTTCTAAAATTCCATTTGGCTCCTGTTCCTGCTCAGAGCCATGAGTAGAAAGGAGCCTGTGCAGCTTCAGAATGAGAAGCTTAAGCCCCAGAGGTGCAGTGACAGAGCAGGGCACCTGAGGCAGCTGCCACGCATAGAGGCAGCAGTGACTTCTGGTTGCTGACACCAACACTTGTGTGATTATGCAGCCATGGCAACAGCTGGTTTTATCCACCCCTCCCAAATCTGTGCCCAGGGCAGCTTCCCTGGTCTCCCCACTCAAGCTGGGCTGAAATCCAACTCCCCTGTGGCCATGTAAATAGCATGTATGCAGCTAAAGTTGGTCATGAAAGGGTGAGATTATTACACTTAGATCATGTTAAGAGCACTTAAAACTTGAATGTTTACAGATTGAGGCTCATTCAGGACAGCTCCTTCATGGAGATGCATGGGTAAATGCCCATTGTGCCCCTGGGAGCCAGACCCAGACACCACTGAACCCCCACCACAGAGCCAGAAGGTAAAGGAACTGAGAACAAGGAGAGGGTGGATGCCCGCAGGGGTGCTCAGGGGCTGCAGGCGTGTGCATGCATGCCTGTGTGTGAGTGTGTGGGGGGCCACACCAGGCAGGATGCACTGGCTGAGTAGAACCAGGGAGGGGAATGGTCCCCCTCCAGTTCTTACTTAGCTCAGGCCCCCAGGGAAACCCATGACTGAAGCTGCATGAACAGAGCATGAAAACAGGTGTGGCTCTGCTCAGGAGTTCATGTGGAAGGTTGCAAAGAAGGTGCCCAGAGGGCTGGGCTGAGCAAAGACCCTGAGGCATGAAGCCCAAAGACAAGCTGCTGGGACCAGGTAGGGGTGTGGACACACTCTTAGTCATAGTGGAGACTTGTTGTGCTCACAGGCCTCCTGGCATGGCCCAGATAGAGCCCATGGCTCTGGCCCCCACCTAGATGGAGCCCCTGGCTCCAGGCTGTGGGGGCTGCCTAGCACGGCTGCTGGAAGCTGGGCATGGGGGCACCCCAACTTCTGGGGTGTGCTCCCTAGTGGAGTCTCTGGAGGACTGAGTCAGGAGCTCAAGGAGGAGGTATGTCAGCTATGCACCATCAGGACCCACAAAGACTACATCAGTGGCTACTGCAAGGCCCTTCTCCAGAAGAAGGAAGAAGAGGAGAAGATAGAAAAGGTGGCCAGCAAGAAGGCTGGCTGAAAACACCCACCCAGAGCTACCTGGAAGACATTTTTCTCAAGCTCCAGGACATGCAGAGCTAGGGCTACTCCTCCCCTGGCACTACGCAACAGGTATTCTCCCCTCACCATGCATGAGGAGCCTCTGATGGAGGCACCGGAAGAGGACGGTAGACAGCAAGCTGCCACACCCAAAAGGAGATGTAAGGTGGTGGTGGGGGACTCCCTCCTGCAGGGCACTGAGGGACCCATCTGCCGTCTGGACCCCCTAGCCCATGACGTCTGCTGCATCCCTGAGGCCCACATCTGGGATGTTGTGGAGAGGATCCCTAGGCTCCTCTGGTGCTCTGACCACTACCCCATACTTAACATCCAGGTGGGCATGAATAACATGGCCAGGAGTAATCCAGACTGGGTCATGAATGACTACAGGGTTCTGGGGGCTGGACTTAAGGGGTTGGGAGCACAGGTAGTCTTTTCAAGAAGTAGTCTTTGATTGTGGGCCATGGACTTAGGAGGGAAGGATGTGTCAAAGAAGTGAAATGACAAGCCCAGCAGTAGTGCTACCTAGAACCCTACTGGGCATTTGTTTCTTCAACCACAGCACACACTTCAGGGAGAGATGAATCCTGGGAAAGGACAGCATCCACCTCACATGGTGGGGTAAGTCCCTGTTCTTGGCCAGGATGGAGGATCTTCTAGATAGAGCTTTAAACTAAGATTGCTGAGGGATGGGGAAACACTGGCTGGAGCATGCCCAGGGACCGGCATACAAGAAAGCTCCAAAACTGGAACTCTAGGACAGCCACTCTTGCAAGAGCTGAGGGAATGGTTCTCCCTCAGTGTGACAGGAAATCAAGCGTCTCAATTGGAGGACTCAGGTGCCTGTACACTAATGCCAGGAGCATGGGGAACAAGCAGAAAGAACTAGCCCTCCTACTCTCCACTGGGCATTATGAACTAGTATTGATTACGGAGACCTGATGGGACTTCTCATGTGATTGGAATGTAGCCATAGAGAGCTACACTCTGCATAGAAAGGACAGAGTAGGGAAGAAAGGTGGAGGTGTAGCTCTGTATGTGAGGGAACAGTATACCTCCTTGGAGGCTGACATGGGCTCCAAAGAAGAGTGGGTCAAAATCCTCTGGGTCAAATGTGGGGGGCATTCAGAAAGAGAGAGAGAGACCTAACTGTAGATGTATATTACACACCACCAAACCAGGGGGAGGAGCTCAAGCTGAAGTTCTCTGGAGAACTGGCAGAGGTCATGCATGCACGGGATATGGTCGTCATGGGTGACTTCAATTATCCAGACATCTCTAAGTCAGATCGGTTGCATTGCTTTCTACCCTGTATTGAAGAGGTCTACCTGACTCAGGAGGTGCACGGGTCAACCAGAGGTAACACTCTCCTAGACTTGGTCTTGGCCAAAGGAGATGACCTGATGAGCGATTTAAATATAGAGGGTAACCCAGGCGACAGTGACCATGAAACCATCATGTTCACTGTCCATCACAAGGCAGGTGAAACAGCTAGCAGGTTTGAAGTTCTGGACTTCAAAAAAGTGAATTTCAACAAGCTCAGGGCAATAGTAGGGGAAGTGCTGTGGGACCAGGGACTGAAGGTGAAAGGAGTGCATGAAGAATGGTTGTTCCTCAAGGACATGATCCTTGAAGCACAAAAGAAGTTCATTCCCATGTGGAGGAAAGGTAGCAGAAGGGCTGGGAATCCCTCTTGGCTTAATAGGGAAATCACAGTCCTCTTGAAAAAGAAGAAAGAAGCATACAAACAATGGAAGCTTGGGACAGCCCCTAAGGAGGACTATGCAACAATGGACCACACTTATAGGGAGCAGATTAGAAAGGCTAAGGCGGTGACTGAATTTAAACTAGCAACAGAAATCAAGGACATTCTTTAGGTATGTAGGGAACAGGAGGAAAACAAATGGAAGCATGGGGCCATTACGTAACTCAGCACAGCTGGTTACTGACACTCAGAAGAAAACTGAACTCCTGAATGACTACTTTGCTTCAGTATTTTACCAGACTAAGGGGAAAATCATGCTAGATAGGGTATAGAATAGGCATGTTGGGAATGACCCCCTTCCTACTGTTGACATTGAGCTGGTGCATGATCAGTTAGATAAATTAGACATGTATAAGTCAGCAGGGCCAGATGAACTTCATCAGAGAGTGTTGAAGGAGCTAGCCAAAATCATCACAGGACCTCTGGTGAAACTCTTCCAAAACTCATAGCACTCAGGGGAGGTCCTTGAAGATTGGAAGAGGGCCAATGTTGTGCCCATCTTCAAGAGGGGGAGGAGAGAGGACCCAGGCAACTATAGGCCAAGTAGCCTAACTTCTATCCCAGGGAAAATGTTGGAAAAAATTCATCAAGGAGTCTCTGTGCAAAAGGCTTGCAGAATGTAGGATTCTGAAAGACAGCCAGCATGGCTTCATCGTGGACAGGTCTTGTCTTACCAATCTAATCTTATTCTATGACCAGGTAACTTGCCACCTGGATAAAAGAAAGAAAGTTGACATTGTATACCTAGACTTACAAAGGGCCTTTCATTTGGTATCCCATAATGTTCTCATGGGAAAATTGGAGCCTAACTGCTGGACAGTTAGGTCGCTGTGGGGTAGGACCCAGAGAGTTCTAATGAACGGATCTGTATCATCCTGGCAAGAAGTGGCCAATGGTTTCCCTCAGGTATCGGTGCTTGGCCCAGTGCTTTTCAACATCTTTATCAATGATTTTGAAGTGGGGGTAAATAGCTCACTGGCCAAGCAGGCGGACAACACCAAGTTATGCAGAAGTATGTTCACACTTGAAGATAGGCTGCAGATACAGGCAGACCTAGACAGGCTGACAAGTTGGGCGGATTGGAAAAGGATGAAGTTCAACATTGAGAAGTGTAAAGTGCTGGGAGCACCTACTTACAGACTCGGTGGTGCCAAACTGATTAGCACCATGACTGAAAGAGACCTGGGGGTAATAAAAGACCATAGTGTAAACGTGAGCTGTCAGTGCGATGCTGTAGCCAGCAGGACAACCAATACTCTGGAATGTATCAATCAATGCATTTCAAGTAAAACCAAGGAAGTGATTCTTCCACTGTACTCAGCACTGGTGAGACCACAGCTGGAGTACTGCATCCAGTTCTAGGCACCACACTTCAACAAGGACATGGAAAAGCTTGGGAGAGTCCAAGAGAAGAGCCACCTGTATGATCAGAGACTTGCAAAGCAAGCCATATGAGGAAAGGCTCATGGACTTGGACCTCTTCAGCCTAAACAAGAGAAGCCTGAGAAGAGACTTGGTAGCAGCTTATCACTATATCAGGGGGATACATCAAGGGCTCACCAAACAACTGTTCATCAAAGCACCCATGGGGAAAACCAGGAGTAATGGCCACAAACTCTGGGAAGACCATTTCAGGCTTAACACTGCAAAAGACTTCTTCACAGTTAGTGTCCAGTCAGTGGAATAGACTCCCTTCTGAGGTGGTACAATCACCCGTGGGTGACTGGTGCCACCTTAGTCAGGGGGGGCACATGTCCCCCCGCAAGTGACAAGTCAGCGACTGAGGGGGGTTCCCCCCGTAGCCAATCTCACTGACTGGGTGGGGAGGGTGTCACTGACTGGAGAGGGAGAAAAACTCACCAACCAAGAAGTGTCTGCACTGCCCCTGGAAGCGGCCGCAGCATTTCTGGAGTGGCCACAGTGCTACATCTGGCACTCCCATTCCCTGGCCGGTGCTCAATGGGAGTGCGGAGGGAACCAGTGCTCCTGCCTATCCCTCATGCCCATCATCTAATTGGGGAGTGCAGCTGGTCAGAGGGTGCACCAGTGCTCTCAGGGGGTACATGTGCACCCCTGTGCACCTGCTACATGTCGCCACTGCAATCACCTATCCTGGAAATCTTCAAGAGGGGACTAGACGGTCACCTCACTAGGTCATCTGACCCTAGTTGTTTTTCTTACCTAGTGCAGAGGGCTGAACCTGATGATCTTGCAAGGTCCCTTTCAGTCCTTGCAATCTATGAATCTATTAATCTGTTAATAAGTGACTTAATGGTGGTAGTCTACTACAGACCTCCCAACCAGGGAGAAGAGCTTGACCTGGAATTCTTGGGTCAGCTCACAGAGGTAGTGAAGGCTAAGGATGTTGTAGTCATGGGGGACCTGAACTTCCCGGACATCTGCTGGGAAGAGCAGTCAGCCAGGTCTGAACGCTCATGTAGGTTCTTAGACAGAGTGCAGGACCTCCATCTAACCCAGGAGGTGCACAGCCCCACCAGGG
>NW_017729032.1:175163471-175183981 GCF_001723915.1 Gavialis gangeticus
AGCAGGTCCAAAGAGGTGATCCTCCCCCTCTATGCGGCACTGGTCAGGCCGCAGTTGGAGTACTGCGTCCAGTTCTGGGCGCCACACTTCAAGAGGGATGTGGACAGCATGGAGAGGGTCCAGAGGAGGGCCACTCACATGATCAGGGGACAGCAGGGCAGGCCCTATGAGGAGAGGCTACAGGACCTGAACCTGTTCAGCCTCCAAAAGAGAAGGCTGAGGGGGGATCTAGTGGCCTGTTATAAACTAGTCAGGGGGGATCAGCAGGCACTGGGGAAGACACTGTTCCCCCGAGCACCACCAGGAGTGACCAGGAATAACGGTCACAAGCTGGCAGAGGGTAGGTTTAGGCTAGATATCAGGAGGCGCTACTTCACGGTCAGGGTGGCTAGGGTCTGGAACCAACTTCCAAGAGAAGTGGTGCAGGCTCCTACCCGGGGGGGGTTTAAGAGGAGGTTAGATGAACACCTTGCTGGGGTCGTTTGACCCCAGTACTCTTTCCTGCCATGGCAGGGGGTCGGACTAGATCTGCTCAGGTCCCTTCCGACCCTAGAAACTATGAAACTATAAGTGCTAAGCACTAGGGGTGTAAGAAGTAGGCCCGATTTGATGTGGATTTGGATTCTGAAGATTTGATGCCAATTTGGAGAATCAGCAATTCGGACATAGATACAGCTTTAAAAGTTTTTTCTGCACACCTTGAGGTAGCAAGCATGGCTTGTGAACGCTATGATGCTGGGACACATGGACCATCCCACAGGAGTGGGGGGGGGCCCTCCATGTGCTTGGCAGTGAACTCAGAACTGGACCAGAAGTACTTCTGGTCCACTTCCAGGTCTGCTGGGGAGCCCCCCCCCCCCCATGCCTGGCGATTGGCTGAAGGGGGATCCCAGGTGACCCACCCAGACCCAGGAGGCACCAGTCACTGAGACGGGGGGACATGGGGGGCCCTCAGCATACTCCTTGGCAGACCCAGAAGTGGACTGGAAGTGCTTCTGGTCCTGTTCTGGGTCTGCTGCTGAGTGTGCTGGGGAGCCCCCTGTGCTCCTATGGGACACTCCATCCACCCCACCATCTGCCTCAGCATCACAGCATTCATGAGCCACCTGCTACCTAGAGATATGTAGAAAAAACATTTAAAGCTGTCTGTGTCCAAACCTCTGAATCTTTCTGAATTCTCTGAGACTAAAGGGTCCTCTGATTCTATTTGGATTTGGGGATTCAGTCACCAAATTGGGCTGAATCTCCTCCAGATCAAATCAGGGACCAAAGCTTCACACAGCCCTACTAAGCACCCTTTGGCATCTTAAAGTTACAGCAGTTTGAGCAAGGATTATCTTTGAGCTGTGCTGCTCTTAGCAGGATTTAAGTTAATTTCTGTGTGTTCACTTGGCATAAAACCACCAATTTGCAATTTGCAAATTTCCCCCTCTGTTTCCCATCAACCCCACTTCTCCTCCCCCAATCATCCCCTGCCACTATGATCAGCCCCAAGAGAATTATGCACCTTCCCAGGGGTAAAATCCACAAAAGTCCCTCCAGTATCACTTATGCAGCTTAAATTAGACAGGTGAATAGCCCTTATGTAGCTGAAAAGTGGAATCAAATTGTGGACCTTATATTGTAAACTCTGAGAGAAACAGTATGTCTCACTGTACTTATATTTTAAGTTCTGTGTAAATCTTCACTTTACACAGTTGTATATATACATTTCTATAACTACAGGTAAAATGCCACTGCAGAAAAAGATGTCTAGGTTATCTGTCAGTTTTGAAAAGAGAAGCTGCTAATCATCTGGATTGCAGATTGGCTGAGGGGTCGCACTCAGAGGGTGGTGGTGGATGGGTCATATTCGGCCTGGGGGGAGGTGGGTAGCGGAGTCCCCCAGGGCTCGGTCCTGGGGCCTGCGCTGTTCAATTTCTTCATCAGCGATCTGGATGATGGGGTGGAAAGTAACCTGTTTAAATTCGCTGATGACACCAAAATCTGGGGGGAGGTGAGCACGCTAGCAGGGAGTGAGAGATTGCAGAGGGATCTGGATAGGTTACAGGGGTGGGCTAACAGGAACAGGATGCGTTTTAACACGGACAAGTGCAGGGTGCTGCACTTGGGCAGTAGGAACCAGCAGCACACTTATACAATGGGGAACTCCTTACTCGAGAGCACGGAGGCAGAAAGGGATCTTGGAGTCATTATTGACTCCAAGATGAACATGGGCCGACAATGCGAGGTCATGGTTGGCAGGGCTAACCGGACCTTGTCGTGCATCCACAGGTGCATCTCGAGTAGAGCCAAGGAGGTGATCCTCCCCCTCTATGCGACGCTGGTCAGGCCACAGCTGGAGTATTGTGTCCAGTTCTGTGCGCCCCATTTCAAGAGGGATGTGGACAATATGGAGAGGGTCCAGAGGAGGGCCACCCGCATGATCCAGGGACAACAGGGCAGACTCTACAGTGAGAGACTGCGGGACCTGAACCTATTCAGCCTCCACAAGAGAAGGCTAAGGGGGGACCTGGTGACTGTCTATAGACTCACTAGGGGGGACCAGAGGGGTTTGGGGGAGACGCTGTTTCCCCTAGCGCCCGCTGGCATAACAAGGAGTAATGGGCACAAGCTGATGGAGAGGAGGTATAGATTGGACATCCGCAAAAACTACTTCACGGTTAGGGCGGCTAGGAGCTGGAACCAACTTCCAAGGGAAGTGGTGCTGGCCCCTACCCTGGGGGTCTTTAAGAAGAGGCTGGATGCCTACCTGGCTGGACTCGTTTGAGTCCCATTTCTCTTTTTGGGGTTTTTTGTTGTTCTCCCGCCCTGGCGGGGGGTCGGGCTAGAAGATCTACTAGGTCCCTTCCGACCCTTAATCTATGAATCTATGAATCTATGAATCTGCTAAGCATCTGCTCCATCATGTATACCACATATACAAACAAACAAAGTTTAAGCTTGAGAATGAACATAATTAGGCTCTTATGTCTTATTAGGAAAACTGACCTGCATAGTTATCGCTTAATTAGACAGTACACTATAATAAATAGCTCCTTGTTGATATGCACGGTTCTGAAAAAAAATTAAAAAGTTATTTTTTTCTGAGATTCCTTCCACAAAGCTGAATAAAAACAGTGCCTCCAGAGATAGCTAATGAAGAATAGTTTATTCCCTATTACTTACGCCAGTCAATTTTTCTGTTTAGACAAGCATTTAGACCAATATTATATTTCACTCATACTGGAGACTGAGTTAATAACTGACTTATTATTTAGGCCTGTGACTACAACACATTCCACCCCTGAAATTAAAGAGCTCATTCTACCCACCACTATGTTAGCACAGACTACAGAGCAGAAAGGGCAGGCCTGGTGTACGCCATTGTCAGGAATAATGTCATCACTTTGTCTTCTGATCTTTCCTCCAAATGCCTGAGGAACATGGCATATGTTTATGCTAATAATGTGCATGAGAGTCATAGATGTTTGGGTCACAAGGCACCTCAATAAATCATCAAGTTAAACCCCCTGCCCTGGGCAGGAAAGAGCGCTGGGGTAAGATGACCCCAGCCAGGGGCATGTCTAGCCTCCTCTTAAAGACCCCGAAGGTAGGGGAGAGCACCACCTCCCTTGGAAGCCCTTTCCAGATTCTGGCAAACCTTACCGTAAAGAAGTTCTTCCTGATGTCTAACCTAAATCGGCTCTCTGCCAGTTTGTAGCTGTTGTTCCTAGTTACTCCAAGGGGTGCCCTGGTAAACAGAGCATCTCCTATTCCTTGCTGTCCCCTGCCCATCACCCCAATGAATTTGTAGGCGGCAACAAGTTCACGTCTCAGCCTTCTCTTGTGGAGGCTGAAGAGATCCAGGGCCAGATGAATGGATTAGTTGAGAGGTATAAATCAGACACTGGACGGCACATTAAGGAAATTCTTGGAAGAGCCCTGGAACTGGGACTAGTTCTTACCATACTTATTGTCACCATTTAAGAGGTTCCACATTCCTACACAGGTTTTTTGTCTTCTGAATTCTTGTATGGGACACAGCCTTGGTGTGTAGCAGGTCCAGGGGACAACAACACAGGAAGTAGTCCAATATGTCCTGAAACTATGGAAAAGATTAGACCTGGTGGGTACGCTTGAAAAAGAAAATTTCAGGGCTGTGCAGCAGATGGCTCAATAGCAGAATAATAAAAGAAAAATAATGCTGAACATTAACAAGAGGAAAAAACAAATTTATCCAATTCAGCTACAAAGGCAACTTAAGTGTCTGTGCAGGTTATTTGAGAAAGGACCTCCCTCTTCTCCCTAGACAAAAGCAACAAGATTGCATTGACGCCATAAATTACACTGAGGTTCTTAATAATTTAGTGATAGAGTAGAGATAGGTAGAAAAGACCTGTAGCCAGCATCCCTAGAGCAAAACATAACAGCCACTAAAAGCAAAAGATTAGTTTTCAAATGGAAAGAAATTCACCCAGCACTCATTCTGTTGTGAAAGGCTGGACCTCTTCTTTTTAGCACATTTGCCTTTTGCTTATACAGCCATTGACCATTAGTTTGGCAATCTGAATTGATTTTCAAAATGCAGCATGGGGAGGGAGGACAAAGATTTTTTTTAAACTTTTTATGATTCCCAAGGCATGCTTAACTTCAGGAATTCACTCCTCCTATGCCATAGGAGACTGATACCTGAAGAACAATAGAGAAACCACACAAGTGAAACCAGGAGAAGTGAAAAGATTTTAGTTAGGTTTGTTAAGTCAGTTTCTTGTTAACTTTTTAAGTTAAATGAGCAATGTTAACCAAAGCACTTTGAAAAGGAGGTCTCCATGGCATTGTCAACCCTAACCTTTAAAACAAGCTCATTGCAAAGGTGACTATATATTAATAGTAAAGAGCATGTTATACTGAAGAGTCTCACAACTGAATTTCAGATTCGCACATACACTGAAGTAGAACTCAGTAGCATAAATAGGCCAGGGCAAGCTGGGAGTCTTTGCCATGGCAGGGGGAGTCCTATGTTGCCCCTGCCTGGTCACAGGAGCTGGGCAGCACAGCACACACACCAAGCAGTGGACTGGGGGGAGGGGTGAATTGGGCAAGCAGAATGAAGCTTAGCCAGAGCAAGCACAGCCCTGTTCCTAATACATATGTATCTGGGAGTGGGGTGTGTGGATGGCAGGGAGCAAACAGCACCAGTTTCTATTCACAGAAAGCCCAGCCACAGAGATGTTACTGGAGCTGCCATTGCTAATGCTGAAAACCAGTACAGACAGGTAAGTCTTCTCTTCCTCTCACTCCGAGCCTCCCTGCCCACCTGTCCCCATCTGCTAGGGTCAGCATATCTTCGCACCCCTCTCATCCCACCCTGACTGTTCAGTGAACTTGCTATTTCTGTGGTAGAAGCAATCTTCTACTTCTGCTGAAGCTTTGCTAAATTAGTGAGACACCCTAGCCTTGAGTGTAAACATGTTGGTAGTAATTAAAAGTAATCCTACCCCCTAAAAGGGGAAATTATAAAGACAAAAGGCCTCCTTCAGTCATGAGGAGACATATAGATATCTAAAACAAGATTAAATTCAAGGGAACAATATGAAATAAGTTTCAGCCTCCACACAAGCCAAATAAACTAGAGAAACCCTGGTTGCCCTCTAGATCCCAACAGACATGTGGCAAGGTCTTATCCAAACTCATATATCAAATCCTCACCCAGCTTCTCTTCCTTGGCCTTGTATACATTCTCTCCAAAACCTTCTTGGAGTGTTTTTTCCCTCCTTTTTAATGGAAAAAGAAACATAGATTAAGTTTTCATTTCCACTATCTTCAGCACTTTATTGGGCTAAGAAAATTCTCTCTCAAAACCAAAGTCTTGCTGCCTGGCATTTCCTCAAGAGCAGGGGTGGCCAACCTGCAGCTCTGGAGCCAGACGCGACTCTTCAGAAGTTAATACGCGTCTCCTTGAATTTTCGCACAAGCATTTGGAAGCTGATTACTGCGTGCTTGGGCAAAGATTCAAGGAGATACATTAACTTCTGAAGAGCCGCATGTGGCTCTGGAGCCACAGGTTGGCCACCCCAGCTCAAGAGTCGTCTCTCTACTACCATTTCGGTGCTCCTCATTGCAAACAGCCAGGGCCTTCCATCTCACCGGAGACTCCATTCCTTCCCCACCATCTTTTATGAAGAGATTGGTTGCCTTATCACCTACTTACTTAAATCAGCACAACTGAAACATCTCACTTCTGAAGCAGCTTGCTAAACCCGTGTATCTCCAAGTTCAGGTTTCTGGAGAAAGAAAAAAAAAAACTAGTCTGACCACGTATGAAGGTTAAAAAGTGAGCAGTAGCCCTTTGCTGCATGCTGACCTAGTCAGACTCCAGGCTTTGTCAACACATTACTTTATATCTGCTTAAATGGTTTCCTGCCTAAAGGGTATCTCCCAAGGTTATTGTAGCAGGGCACTGAGGTGCCTGCTATTTGTGGAGTAGTAATGAAAAGACACAGGTGCAGGTTGCTAGGGCAACCGGTGGGAGTCAGCTGACTGGAAGGGGCAGGGCCTGGCTCCTATATGACTCCCAGGCTGAGGCCAGGCAAGCAGTTCCCTGCTGGCAGCCAAAGGAGTAGGAGCTCTGCTGGAGCAAGAACAGAGAAGAGGCCAGAATGCACAAGCAGTTGGTATGGGTGAAGGATGGAGAACCCTTGGGGGTGGCTTGAATAATGTTGTAGCCGATTGGCAGAGGTTTATGTTATAGCCTAGGGGCTTGAGTTTTGTCTTTGCTGTTTACTACTGGAAGTTTGGGTGAGGCTATTATGGGTTGGAGGAAGGCTCATAAGGGGACCCATGGCAGAGTGGGAACCCCAGCCCCAGGCAAGGGGGCAGCGAGAATCATGGCCCCCTTGTCTGGGGCTTCTATGAGCGCCCAGAGAGGTGCAGTGTGACTGAACAACATCCGGTACATCAGCAAAGCTTAGGGCATGGTACGGGGTGGTTGGAGCCATGCATAGCACATAAGGCAGGGGTGGGCAGGAACACCATTAGCAGAGCAGGGCTAATGTACAGGAGGTAAACCATGTCCAGGGAGATGAAGAGGCAGCCTCCCTATCATATACATTTAAGATCAAAGACATGGCGGGTGAGAATAAAGGGTGCTTTGTAGACAACCTGGACACGGTAAGGAGAGCTAGGGGAGAGCACGGTGACCCTAGGCTGCCCCTCCTGCTACAGTTATCATGATCTTACTGACTAAAAAAGGTCCTAGGGACATCTATAAGATAGTTGTTCTTTGAGATTTTTATATAAAACTTCAGAAGCATCTTTTAAATATTTAATACATAGAAACCAGTAATGCAAATCTAAAGAGAAACACATGTTGCGCCTTACCATGTGTAGATCCTGCAATGACGAAAGGGAGAGATGGGGGGAAAAAAACTAACATTGATCTGAAACAGGGAAACACTTGCATAAGTGACAAGACAGGAAGTAAGATTCCCTTGTGTTTAAATTCACAGATAAATGCATAGCTTCCCTGGCGCTTCCATGAAGAACCACTTCATGTTAGAGGAGTTAATTCTACAGATTGCCCTGTAGGAAAGAGAAATCTGATTTCTCAACCTAAACAAAAGGTTCACTGTGCTTTGTGGGTGTATTGATCTGACAGCAGTGCAGCAGCTGTGAGCAAAAATGAGTATGCTGCTGACATAATCAGAAACATGCTATATGGAGGATGCAGTACAGCTTTGAAAGCTTAACAAGCCAGATAGGGGGCCTGCCATTTCCTTTAGGGGCTAAAAATGTGGTAAAGAGAAAAAAGAAGATGACAGTAAGCATCAAAGTTCCTGGGATAAATAAGGATGAGCAAGGGGAAGCAACTAAATTTAAGCCACAATAAAATAATTTTGAAGGGATGCATTATTAGTTAGAATCATCTATTGCACCACATATTTAAGCTACCATACATATATATGTATTGTATCTAGTGGGGAGCTCAGATAAATGTTTGGCTGTTCCTTTTAAGGAAGGTCTTGCATAGAGACACTGATCTTACTTTGAAAACAAATTAAATAATTTTCAATATCCAGAGCCAAGAAGCAGTACCCGGGCCCTCCTTGTGTTGAATCAGCCCTTTTATGGAAGAAAATCTCCCATCAAGTACATGCAAAGATATGCATGTTTCATCAGAGCACCATTGCATTTTGGCCTGTGGATTTTATCTACTGTTTCAGCATTTATATTTTCTTAATATTTATTTTGTTACATATGAATTGCCAGCTCACCACATTCGCAACTGAAATGTTGTATTATGTATATCATAAAACAATGTTTTTTTGAAAAACAAAGCCATTTAGGTAGACAATAATATATTTAAAAATATGTAACCTTGCTGTATTATAAAAATGGATTTTTTTGTGATGGGTCAATACCATTAACAAATGTTCTTATTCTGCAAATGCTTCTACCTGAGTGACTTTAGGCATGCAAGTAGGCTTATTGGATTTAGGATTATATACCTTCTGTGTCATTATGAAATATCAAATACATGCAAGTTAACCAACTTGTTTACTGTCAGTGTAAGGTTTCATACCTTATTCATTCTTTTACAGAATATGGATTTTTAAGTGACTTGGTAAATAAACAGTGTCTGCATTTACCCATCTTGGCTTTATTTCCATTGTTTGGACCCTACTTGTTTTTTTTTTTATGCTTTAAAAAAATATCATTTAAGTTTTATATAAATGAGGTGGGATCAAAAGATAGATCAAATGAAAGCAATGAGAGAACAGGCCAATAATAATGGCAGAAGATCAAGTCACATTTCCTTAGTAGCAACAAAACTGTTGCCAAACGATTCTACCAGTGCAAGTGCACAGTAATTCATCACCCTATTCTGTTTGGAAGTGACTCAGAAATAAACCTTTGATGAGAACACCATGTGAGCCGACACAAGTGACATTTTGTTGTGTGATCAGCCCCCTGCAGTGCTTTCCAGCCAGCCATGCCCTTACAGAAGTGCACGGCTGCAGAGTGCTTTAAAAGTGCTCAATCCCATGACAATCTGAACCCTCATTACACTAGGTGAGGGTTCAGAGGAAGGTGCTCCAAACCATAGCACATGCCGGGAGCAGGGCTGGGCTAATGCAGCCCAGTCCTGCTCTCAGCCTGCACTGGAGTGTGGGGTGTATGGGAGGGTGCTGTAGAGTGAAGCTGGAGGGGTCCAATGCACCCATCCCACCCAACAGCGCAAACTGGACAAACCCCAAACTGAACCCCCTCACTCCCTTCCCTCCCACCCTTTTCTGAAGACTGAGTTGGGGCTGGGAGGGGAAGGGATGGGACAAGGGGAGAGCAGCTGAAGACTTGCAGCTGCTTCAAACTACAGCTCAATCCCCCAGTCCCCAGGACTCAATAGAGAATGTCTGTTGGGTGCGGGAGATTGCTGTAATTCATGGCACCTCTTGCAAAGTGCCATGAATTACAGCAGGGAGCTGCATGTCTGTCAGCACCCTCTGATCCTGATTCGTGCAGTAATGGGAATTAATCAGACCTACTGTGTACAAGAAATGCATCATTCTAGTATCTTTGCTGTGTTAAGTCACGTATTGCAGAGCTCGAATGTTCACTATGCATACATATGTGATAGGCATAGGTGATGTGTAGAGGGATATGAAGGGGCATGTGTTCCCCCTCAGATTGGCGAATGATGACACTGCCACTGGCATCTGTGGGCGCCACTCGTCAAGCCCCCCTTCTCCCCCACTGCCAACACCACTGCAGCTGCCTGTGGGCAGTCCCTGCTTGGCCTGCTCTCACTGCCAATGCCTGTGGGCAGTCTCTGCTCACCGCCACCATGCCCCCACCACTGCTACCACCACCTGAAGGCGGTCGTTGTGCCCCCCCCAGCCTCATGAGGCATGTGTTGTTCTTGGTGATAGAGCTTACTTTCTTGCAAAGGTACTGCTAGCTGTACCTCAGAAGGATTACCAAGCATTAGGTGTCAACATGGTGCGAAACACAAGCCTCTGGTTTGACAGACCTTGATCCAGTCAGTTACAATGCCTCCTAGCCAAATCGCTGAACCTACCTGTACTTTTGCAGCACGTCTGCAGCCACTATAATGCCTTGTGCTTAAAAATGTGATTTTTAATCCTGCGGGTCTAAAAGGCCTGTGTAAAGATAGATTATGATATTTGAATCATTTTGTATGAAATGCTATGATCAAGTAGATAAACAGGCTAGCCATAATATATTTTGTTTCTGGCCCCACTGCAAGCCTACTTTCTGATATCTGGTAATTTGTTAAGAATGCCTGCAAAGCACAGTGTTGCACCATATAGATAACCAATCTAGATCTAAATGAATCGGTGAGAGTGCAGCAGCAAATTTACATTAGCCCAGTGCTCTCCCCAGACTGATTAGCCTTGGGAATCTCCAGGCTCAGAGTAATTTGCATGTCAGAGATGCCTCAAAACTGTGGACCCAGGGTTCTCAGACTGAAGCTGGAAAGGAACTGAGTAATTAACATCCTCTCCTCTTCCCCTGGATTGGTCATTCAGGTTCTACAAGCCACCACATACACTAGCTGCAAGAGCTCTTCAGAAAACATCTGTGTTTGCTCAGTGCAGTGTATAGCTGAACTAATGCCTGTCTGTTATGTAGCGTGCCCTTGCTAAAACACTTTCCCCAACAGAGCAGACTCCCACTCATTCCTGCCTGCAGAAATGGACAACTGCCAACATGGCTGTGACACACGCTGAATCTAATGGAAAGCCATCAGAACCAAGTTACTCAACAGCATGCACTACAGGCACAAATTCCACCACTGTCAGTACTGCCAGATTGCATTCTCAAGGTTTCATCACCTGATAATCTTGATAGGCAAATGTCATGGTTTCTTGAATCAGTGCTGTTTGTAAGTACAACAAGGATAAATGTATCCAGCTGACCAAACCACAGGATAGTCTCTACCTCACTGGCCAAAATTACACTCAAATGGTCTGCTTGTGCAGGGAAAAAAGTGCAGTCTGATTTTGAATAACTGCCTTTTTAACCATGTGATGACTGAAACCACACCCACAGACTGAAGCCAGTGGCCAACTTCTGGAACTGTATAATTGGTCAGCCTTAGTCTACACTATGATGAAAAGAGGGGCACACCACAAAAAAAGAGGGGCACAGAGATCATTTCTATTGAGCATCAGTGACAATACCAAGAACAATCTGACACCAGTTCTTCTATGTGTCATATATGAATTGTCAATCTTTAGCTGAAGCAATGCCAAGAGAAAAAAAAAAGACCACCCCAGCAGACATTTCTACTTTGGTATGATTTCAAACAGGCCGTATGAGCTAATCTAGTGCCTTTGGTAGTTCAGTTAGACAACTCAAAATTGCCTCATTGCTCAAGAGGTGTTAGCTTGAGAGAATTCCAATAAAAGAAAAATCTTACAGATGAACTATTTTCATCTTTGAATTTCCTTTTATGTATAAATAACCCTGCTGGTTGTGCACTAGATAGATAGATTAAAGCCGGGGTGCTCAACCCCTGGCCCATGGGTCAGATTCTGCCCCCGCCACTGTTGTCTAGCCCCTGGGGTTCCCCACAAGCCTAGGGGAAGCCTGACCCTGCTTACTAGATTGGGTGCATGGGGCCTGATCCCAGGACATGGGACCAGGCAGGAACAATGTGGGACCCCAGAATCCAATCCCAGCATGCAGGGCCAAGTGGGGGTGGCATGAGGCTGATGACCAGCTTTGTAACATTCATTTGGCCTAAGGGACCAAAACTTTGAGCACTGCTGGACTAGAATATACTAGTATGCAGGACAAAGCTGCACCTTACAATAAGTATATAAGGGAAATCAGTAAAATAATCAGATCACCCATAATAGCATTTTCTACTACTCCAGTGCACATCTGGTCTGTTGGCAGTATGCTTAACTGAGCTTTGGAAGATGCTTGTGGCAAATATGAAACTACTAATGTAGTCTAAGAATCTTGGCATGCTAATAATGTTATTAACAAGGTGACCACTCTTTTACATTGGAAAAAGTCTAATATAGATCTAGTCAGTAGGCACCACTGGAAAAATAAGCAGAAAAACAAGACAATAGCAACCTCCCAGCAAATGAGGGAAATGATAGGGAATTACAGGACAATAATCTACTTCCAGACTCCAGCCCAGACCAATATAGTTGTTTTCTTACAAAACGAAGGGGCTGAACACTTAAAATGACCCTCTGTAATGAGGGAAGGGGGTGGGGGAGAGGGGAGTATTAATTGAGAGCAAACTGTTCCTTCCAAGAATAGGCTAAGATTGAAAAAAGGTGCTGTTGGAGTATCTGGGTCATTCCCCCACTCTAGGCAGTTAGGAGCCTCAAAGAGATGAAAACATGTGCCTAAACAATTATTGTTTAATATATGAGTCCCCCATTTCCATACGCTTTTGTTCTAACATTTGTTTAAGAAGGCCTGTTCTCTCATGGTGCTGTGAAAGAACTACAGGTACTAAATATAACTCAGTCTTGATCAGATATGGATGTAACACAATGTAGTTTTCTGGGAGGATCCAGGAGGTGTGGTGGCACAGTCATAGATTCATAGATTCATGGATGTAGGGTCAGAAGGGACCTTGTAGATCTTCTAGTCCGACCCCCTGCCATGGGCAGGAGAGAAAACTGGGCTCAAATGACCCCAGCCAGGTAAACGTCAAGCCTCCTCTTAAAGACCCCCAAGGTAGGAGCCATGACCACTTCTCTTGGAAGTTGGTTCCAGATCCTAGCCGCCCTGACTGTGACGTAGCACCTCCTGATGTCTAATCTGAACCTACTCTCTAGCAACTTATGGCCGTTATTCCTTGTTATTCTGGGAGGTGCTCCGGGGAACAAGGTATCTTCCAAACCCCGCTAGTCCTCCCTAGTAAGTTTATAGGTGGTCACCAGGCCCCCCTTCAGCCTTCTCTTGCAAAGGCTGAACAGGTTAAGGTCCCATAGCCCCTCCTCATAGGGTCTGCCCTGCTGTCCCCGGATCATGTGAGTGGCCCTCCTTTGGACACTCTCAGTGCTGTTCACATCCCTCCTGAAGTGCAGTGCCCAGAACTGGACACAGTACTCCAGCTGTGGCCTGACCAGTGTTGCATAGAGGGGGAGGATCACCTCCTTGGCCCTGCTTGTGATGCATCTGTGGATGCAGGACATGGTACGTTTAGCCCTACTAACCGTGTTCTTGCATTGATGGCCCATGTTCATCTTGGAGTCAATAATGACTCCAAGATCTCTTTCTGCTTTCGACAAGGGAGTTCCCCAGCCTATATATATACTGTTGGTTCCTACTGCCTAAGTGCAGCACCCTGAACTTTCCAGTATTGAATCCCATCCTATTTTCATTTGCCCACCCCTGTAACCTGTCCAGGTGCTGCTGTAATCTGTTCTTCCCTTCTAGCGTGCCCACCTCACCCCAGATCTTGGTATTGTCTATGAATTTAAACAGGCTGCTCTTCACCCCATCATCCAAGTTGCTAATAAAGAAATTGAACAGTACGGGCCCAAAGACTGAGCCCTGGGAGACCCCACTGCCCACTTCCCTCCAGGTCAAAAATGACCCATCCACCACCACTCTCTGAGTGCGACCCCTCAGCCAATTTGCAATCCATCTGACTGTGTAGGCATCAACGCTGCAGTCACCTAGGTTTTTAATGAGAATGGGGTGGGAGACAGTGTCAAGGGCCTTCCTGAAGTCCAGAAAGACTACACCCATCGCGACACCCGCGTCCAGTGATTTTGTGACCTGATCGTAGAAGGAAATCAGGTTGGTCTGACGGGACCTGCCCCTAATGAAACCATGCTGGTTGCCCTTAAGCATCATCCCCACTGCTGGCCCATCACAGATGTGCTCCTTGATAATCTTCTCAAAGAAGTTCCCTAGGATTGAAGTAAGACTAACAGGCCTATAGTTCCTGGGTTCTCCCTCTTCCCTTTTTTAAATATGGGGACTGTGGTGGGTGCAGAGATCCCACCTCAGGAAAACAGCTGGGTATTCGTATCCCACCGCTCCCACCACGTGAGGCGGGCCAGTAGGGGGGGCTCCTGCATTGAGCCGCCCACCTCCCTGCACCCGACCACCTTCCAGGCTCCGAATGCCTCCCTAGGGGCGCCTTATGTCCGGCCGACCCCTCTCCCGGAGCACACTCACTAGTCTGGGGGTAACGTGCCGCCACCACCCCAAGAGTGGACTGTCTCGGCCCTGTATCCTCGGGGAAACACAGGCCTAATAGTCCCATGGGTACTCGACCCAATACAGGCACTTGGGGTACTTCCCCAAGTCCGGGGGCAAAAAGGAAAGTCTCCCTTAGTCTGCAGACCTAAGGGGTCTCTTAGGCATAATTTAGACCCATCCCTCAATAAGTCTCCCACACCAGTCAAAAAGGAGAACTTTATTGATTACAAGGGGTAGGGTAAACTAGGGTACAGGATTGAGCAATATCTTAGAAATCCTAAAGAGCAAACAGTTTGGCTGTGGTAGCCTTCTGATAACGCATCTAAATTACTGCCAGCTAGATATCTATCAGATCTTGAGTAGCTTACTCACACACTTCTTCCAGAGGCTGATGAGATCCTTTCTAGCGTCCGGCTGTTCCTTGGTCATGAGTTTTGGGGGGAGAGGGCCCTTTCCGATGTTTATGCTCCTCTGAGTCCCCCCCTCATGGCTGCAGCCTCACCTCATGGCTGAAGAGACCGCCTCCTTCCCCGTCCTAACTTATATAGCCCCTGTGACCTCATTCACCTGGGCCAGCGGAGGTCAGCCCCAGTTGGCTATCAGCCAACCAATTTGAAATGCATCACCTGTTACCGGGCAGATTCCAGCTCCCCAGGTAGATGCCCCTCACCCAGGTACCAGTCACGTAGGCAGAGGGAGCAGGTTTCCCCCCTCCCTCAGGAATACAGCCAGCTCAAGTTCCCTAAAGAGACAGGCCGAGAGTGTGGTCCCCTGTGTGCTGGGCCCATCCTAATTGAATGGTTACAGCACAGAGATTTAAATCACAGTGTCACAGGGCAGAGATTTTTGGGGAGAAACCAAGGTGGCTTTTTGCCACAGGGACCATATTGACCTTCTTCCAGTTGTCTGGCACCTGGCCAGAGCACCACAAGTACTCATAAAGCTGTGCCAGGGGCCCTGTGATAACCCCTGCCAATTTCCTCAACACCCTGGGGTGAAGAGCATCTGGACCTGCTGATTTGAACAAGTCCAGCCCCTCCAAAAGTTCTCTAACCCAGTCCTCCCTGACCCTAGGCTTGGTGGAGTTTCTCCCAAGTCCATCCTGAATCTTGGTAGGGGAGTCCTGGTCCCTGCACAAGAAAACAGAGGCAAAGAAATTGTTAAAGAGGTCTTCTTTCTCCTCTGGTGTGACCACCAGATTGCCAAGCATATCCTGCAGGGACCCCACATTACCCAGGGCCTTCTTCATTCTCCCTATGTATTTAAAAAAGGACTGTTTGTTATCCTTAATGCTAGCCTTAGTTCCATATCTGCCTTAGTTTTCATAACAGCCCCCCCTACAGACCCGGCCAGTGGAGGTATACTTCTCTTTGATGATAGCCCCTCCCTTCCACTGGGTGTACACCTCCTTTTTGGCAATCAGGCCTTCACAAATGCCCTTGGTGAGCCAGGAGGGCTTTTGGGCACTCTTGCCTCATTTGCTTCTTGTTGGGATTGTCACCCCTTGGGCTCTGAGTATTGTCTTCTTAAGGAACGACTACTCATCTTGGGCACCCAGTTCCCTTACTCTCCACGGCCCTAGTGCCTCCCCCACTAATTGCCGGAGCTCATTGAAGTTGGCCCTCTTAAAGTCTAAGGCTACTGCCTTGCTGCAGGCCCCTGACACCCTGCACTGGATGGTGAATTCCCACCCCTTCCAACACTGGGGCTAACCAGGGCACAGAAAGAGCTCCAGAGCTGCTCCTGCCCCACTCCAGCCTTGGGCTGCACCTGCACAGGACCCCTGGCTCAGCAGGGGACAGCAGTAGCAGCAGGAGTTTCACCTCCCTACACCTGCTCCCTGTTGTCCCTCATTGGCTGGAAACACAAGCTGGAAGGAGGAACCTTCCTACTGCCGCTGCTGTCCCCAGCTGACACAGGCACAGGGATAGGCCCAGAGCTACATATGCCCTGCTCCAGCTTCATGCTGCAGGGAGCAGCTGCATGGGGTGCCAGACTTACCTGGGAGCAGTGACGGGGTGCACAGTTTCTTCTTTCCAGCCCCTTGTCCTGGCCATAAGGAGACACCTGTGGGAGCAAGCAAAGAGCAGGGCTGGAAGAAGGAAGCTACTGAGTCCAGCACCAGACCAGCTGGTGCAGCACCACATCCTGGAGCAGGGCAGGAGTGCCTCTGGGACTCCTGCCCACCTCCTCCCTGCCTTGAGTCAGTCAAGTGGTAAGTGGCACTCTCCTCTTTGTGCACCTGCTCCTTCCTGGCTCCTGGTATCCCATATCAGCTTAGAGGATCCACCCACTCCTCCCCACTATTCCCCCATGGTCTAAAGGGTGCTGTAGTACATGGCCTGACCCATGTGTACTGCCTCACAGAGGGCATGTCTACTAATATACAGTTACTGCACAGTAGTTTAGGTTACTGTGCAGTAACCAAAAATTACTGTGTAGTATTGACATGTGGCTACATGTGTGCACCCATACTACACAGTAACTATAGTGACTTATGCCAATCTGGGCGTAAATTTTCTACCTGCAAGATGCAGGTAACAAATTTACACCCAAGTAGTTACTTCATAGTAAGACATGTGTAGACACCTTACTGCATAGTAACGCAGCATTACTGTGCTGTAATGCCTGCATATATAGATGCCAGCGTAAAAACTGCTTACTGCCCGGTAAATGCATGTGTAGATGTGCCCAGAGAAACACAAACTAGCTGCAATACTAGGAATATATTTAGCCTGGACAGAGCTTGCTAGATGGGCTGAGCACAGGACTAGCATGACTACACTGCTTCCAGTACCTAAGCCAGCACAGTGCTGCAGCATGCTGCTACATTATGTCACATAGGCATCCATAATTAACACTTGGTAACTGTAGCCACTGGTTTAGCCTGTGTAGTAAGATTTTATGATTCTAGCTTAAGTGGTAACCGACCTCTCCCCTTATTCTCTCCTGAGTCCTTAAAGCATGAGAGCAGAAGGACTTGGAAACAAGGGAAGGGGAGGGTAACAGTGGCATAATTTTGCTGCCATGATATACTTTCCTAAGATCAATGAAAGCTGCAGCATATGTCAAAAGGAATAATATTTTCATTGATCTTAGGAAGGTATATCAGTACACCACCAGTAACCCATCATATAATTCTTTGAGCATGACCTAAAAAGGATAGAGAAAGTCCTTTTCTTTTTGCCACAAAACAAAGAACAAGAAGGTGGGTTCTTCCACTGTCTACCACCAACTTCTTGTGTGACCTTGGGCAAGGTCATTCTACCTCTGTTGCTTCAGTTCCCTGTCCAGTAGGGCACAAATATTCTAAATGGTTTTCAGAGAAACTTCACTAGAAGCTCAATCTAGAGGCCACTGGAAACACTAAATCACTTCAAAAGTAGCAAAAAATGCAAGAGTTAAATGGTCATAAATACTATTACTGTGAGTATTGTGCCCAATTTTGGGTCTCTTGCTACAGAAAGGATGTGCACAAAATGGAGAGAGTCCAGTGGAAGACAGCAAAGTGGTTAGGGGCCTGGGGCACATGACTTATGGAGGAAAGGCTAAGGGAATTTGGCTTATTTAGTCTGGAGAAGAGAAGGCTGGTGGGGGGAGGGGGAGATTTAATTGCATCCTTCAACTACTTGACAAATGATTACAAACAGGATGGAGCTAGACTGTTCTCAGTGGTGACAGATGACAGAACAAGGAGCAATGGTCTCAAGTTGCAGCAAGGGAAGTTTAGGTTAGATGTTAGGAAAAACCTTCTCACTGCAAAGGTAGTAAAGCACTGAAATAAGCTACCCAGAAAGGTTGTAGAATTTCCATCCTTAGAGGTTTTTAAGATATGGGTAGATAAAACCTCAGCTGGAATGATCTAGTTGGGCATGGTCCTGCTTTGAGCAGGGGGTTGGACTAGATGACCTTCTGAGGTCACTTCCAACCCTCATTTTCTATGATTCTATAATAAGACCTGATATCAACAGTATATTTTTTAGTTGCCTTCAACTCTGAGAAGAAATTCTTCTAAAGCATCCAGCATTACAATTAGAGTAGCCTTGGCCAGTTCTGGTCAGTATTTAAAATATTATGTGGGGCTTCTGCCAAGGGACTTCCATTCAAACAGATGGAAGACTTAGGACTAAGGTTCTTAAAATTGCCTGGGAGAAGTTGGGTGGAAAGTTTTTGAAGCTTGGAAAAGCTTTCCAGGGGATCTTCTTTATGGACTTTCCAGGGCAAGCCTTTTACAGCTTGAGACTTCACCCTGTAAAGCACATGCTTGGTATTTGATAAGACTCTCAACTATCATTTTATACAGATGATTGCACAGAGGCTTTGGTTCATAACACCCTTAAGCCTTTTTGGAGTCCTCAAGATTACAGGAGACAATACTAAGAATGGAATGTCAGATCTGAGACCTTATTCATACCCATTCAACTCAACATGGAATTTTATCAGGAGATTTTTGTCCAGCGAATGTAGTGTGTGCCATACCGGAAGTAGTGTCATCAACTTTCTAGAATTCCAACACAAGGACAGAACAGTTAAAAAAATAATGGAAGTAAGAAAGATATACTAAATAATATGGAGGCAACTAGCACTGAAATACAGAACTGAAAGTTCTTCATTAAGATTTTATAGGAATGAGTGCATATTCAGTGATGCTGACACATCTCATGAATTCACATTAGTTCACTACATTTAATATAAAAAACCTCCCAAATCTTGAACAGTTCAACATTTTTGTTTTGAAATATGTGTCAATATTTATTAAAATTCAAGAAAGTTAAAAGGTTAAAAACAAAACATTTATTTGACCCAATACAATTTTGTTTTGCTTTTTCAAAATTCCCAGTGAACCATGTCTATTTAGGTAATACTGGACAAATAATTGTTCTCTACAGCTGTACCCTTGGAGCCCAGTCCTCCAACACACACACATACACACACAGTTTCAAGGGTGGAGGAGGTAGAAAATAAAGTGAAGAGAAAGTTCTTGCTCAATAAGCCAAGGCATTTTACCATCAGTAAATGCTGAAGTATTGGCATAGTAATTGACATCACAAACGCTCTAAGCTAAATGTATTGATTGTAGAAGTCAGCATTTTAGTTATAAACAGCAGGCAACCTCATCCATTAGCTTGGAAATATTAAGGTTAGCTAGCAAACTAGAAGCCAAAAACATTTCTTTGGTTCCCAAGTCTTATTTTCCCCAATTACTGTTCTGCGTACTCCATGCAAAGTAGGCCAGCATTTCATGAATTTCCCAATTTTTAGTCTCTTCAACATATCTTGGCATTCAAAATATCCAAAAAGCAATTTAACATGTACAAAGCAGAATGCATGAGAGTGTAGCTATTGCTTTCTTAATACTTGAGAAAGTATAATTATTTATAGCATACAAGTACTTCTGTTACAGTTGTTAAAGCTGCAGTGTTGAATGCTTAGAAAATGAAGTCACTTACAATGTTAAAACCCCTTCTTTAGGACCATCTTCCAGCACAGGAAAGATTCCTTACAAGTGCTTTCCAAATATTTGTTACTCTATATTTAAAACAAATCACTTGAAAAGGAAATTATGCAATGAAGATAATGGGATGGATTTTTCCTATAGAATCTGGACATTGGTGCTGAGTGTTCCCAGTCAATTCACAGAAATGTTTAAAATTTTTCTTCAATACCGTTTGTCTGTGGGTATGACAACATATAGGATAGATTTGTTTTAACTCATCCTCAGTGCTGAGGTCAAATTAGGATTTTGAGGATGTCATGGAATCAGAATCATAGAAGTAGGGTCAGAAGGGACCTTGTAGATCTTCAAGTCCGACCCCCCCCGAGCAGGAGAAAAACTGGGCTCAGATGACTCCAGCCAGGTAGGCATCCAGCCTCTTCTTAAAGACCCCCACGGTAGGAGCCAGCACCACTTCCCTTGGAAGTTGGTTCCAGATCCTAGCTGCCCTGACTGTGAAGTAGTTCTTACGGATGTCTAATCTAAACCTACTCTCCAACAATTTGTGGCTGTTATTCCTTGTTATGCCAGGGGGCGCTAGGGGAAACAAGGTCTCTCCCAAACCCTTCTGGTCCCCCCAGGGAGTTTATAGACAGTCACCAGGTCCCCCCTCAGCCTTCTCTTGTGAAGGCTGAACAGGTTCAGGTCCCGCAGTCTCTCATTGTAGGGTCTGCCCTGTTGTCCCCGGATCATGCGGGTGGCCCTCCTCTGGGCCCTCTCAATGTTGTCCACATCTCTCCTGAAATGGGACACACAGAACTGGACACAGTGCTCCACCTGTGGCCTGACCAGTGTCGCGTAGAAGGGGAGGATCACCTCCTTGGCC
>NW_017729032.1:175188981-175198461 GCF_001723915.1 Gavialis gangeticus
ATCGTAAAAGGCAATCAGGTTGGTCTGACATGACCTGCCCCTAATGAAACCGTGCTGGTTGCCCTTGAGCATCATCCCTGAAGCTGGCCCATCGCAGATGTGCTCCTTCATGATCTTCTCAAAGAGTTTCCCTAGGATTGAGGTAAGACTGATGGGCCTATAGTTGCCTGGGTCCTCCCTTCTCCCTTTTTTAAAGATGGGGACCACGTTGGCTATCTTCCAATCATCTGGCACCTGGCCCGAGCATCCTCAGTGGTCAGGTCAAATGAGGTTTTTGAGGATGTGTGTAGTGTAATTTCCATTAGAGAAAGTTCCAGGGCACTTACCAGTTACATAACTGTATGCCATGCACACCAGGCACAACATCTGCATGTGCACCTGGGACTGCATCAGTTTGAGTTGGGGCAGAGTAGCTATGGGATGACAGTATGCTTGATGGGTCAGGCCCAGGCTCCAGGTGGTGGCACTGAACAGCAGAACAGGTGGCTAGAGCATGAGAGAGCTAAAGTATGGAGCTGTGCGGCAGGCAGACCGCACACGTTAGCACCCTTGTGCCCCAGCCAGCCTCTGTCACTGTCTACACGAGCATTTTGTCACAGTAAATGATTCCACCATTAGACAGTACTGTCTCTGAGAATACAATCTTATAACAGAGTTAATTAATTTACTATGATGCATGTGTAGATGATGACACCTTATTGCACAGCTAATTCGTTAACTCTGCAGTAAATCACATATGTAGATGCACCCATTGTTGCTAAAAGTGCAATGGAAGCTTTAGCATTGATGAAGCACAGGCATGGCTTTTTTTTTAAATGTGAACAACCTACATAAAATATTGAAAGATACTCACTTTAACAGTCTGTCACCTCAAAAGTGAAGAGGTGTCTCCATACTGTTTGGCCTTGAAATGTGTATCCAGTGAGCTCTTACATGTTCTGAAGCTGATGCTTAGATCATTCAGCTATCCCTTGCACAACGAGATAAACAGTCACATATTTGAAGTGTGATATATTAGACCAGCCACAGCAAAGCTTAGAATTACAGTACCTGAAAAAATACATGAAGGCCACATAAATATTATAATTTATAAAGCAGTATTACATTTTAGTTATTTTCCTAAAATTTGCCTCTTTTGACAGAAAGAGTAGATATTTTCTTCAGCAGTCACATGTAGCCATACTGGGTGCATCCAGATGAGCGCACATGCATTTCCTCAGAAACAAATAGCAGCAGCACATATTTGTGCCACTGCTACTTATACCTGGGGAATGCCCCTGCACACATGCTCTGGAGCATGGCAAATTGCCCTGATTCGGGTAGGGGAGGCTGGGGCCAGTACCTGGGGTGGCCCTAGCAGCCTTACCTGGGGCTCTGGGGGCCTCCCAAGGCTGCAACGGTGGTAATCCAGGTGCACAGAGCCTGGCTGGCAGCTGGAATGTGGCTCTGGCTGGCCAGGCTCTGGTTTTGGACAGCACATGCTGCAGCCATGCTGGGTTTTTTTAAGCCACTTTTTTAGATACCAGAATTTCCCAGTATACAATAAGTTTAGCTCTGTGCTGCAAATATGCAACTCAGAGAATCTTTTCACATGCACCAAATGAATTTTGCAGTGCCTCAAAAGCCTTTGAAGTGCCACAAAGTACACATGCATAGTCATCTGGATGTGCCCACTGGAGTTAGGGTCAACTATATCTAGAAGACACTCACTGCCCTTGGCAAGAATTTGAGATGCGCTTTAGAATTGACTGTTGCTGATCATGGCCTGTTTCTTTGTCATGTGGAGGAGGTTTGTGAAGCAAAGTGCTATTCAGTGTTCTTTAAAACTCCGTGGAGTCTTGACATCAAAACACTTTAGTGAGCAATATCTTGTAATATTTATGTGAAAAAGGCCACGCTCTTTCTGGGCCTTAGGGCTCACAATCTCTCTACCACATTCAGTATCATATCTATATCATTGATTGCTATTATTATAACAATGTCTGTATTACATTTAGTGTAGCATAACAAAGTAGTTAACAGTTTAGACATTGAGAAAAAACACTGTAGTGTTATCTACGAGTATGTCTATATGTCACAATGCGGCACCAAATTCCGAGCAAACTACCATAAAGCAGCAGAACTGCATGAGCAGTATCATTTCATAGCAGGAACAGTCAGCCTTAACAGCAGACTGTGCTAACACAGCTATACTGCTTCCCTTACCCAAGTTAACTCTGCTACATGTCTCTATGTTCCATTACAACATGGAAATCTCCTTGGCAATTCAGATGGTGATGGTTCACTAATGAAAAGGAAATACAAACTGATTATTAATACTCAATAAAACTTGCACAGGACACATACTTAACACAAATGAGCAAATAAGTGGAGTATGAAAGAGGTTAGGCTCTTATTTCATCAACTGTTCCAGCTGTATCAGCAGCAAACCTTAACAGATAAGCCTCTCAAAATAAAAGTTAATATAACTACCTCCCATCACTGGATTGTGATCTCTAAAGAACCTGTCAAGCACAAGTGTGAAGAAAAGTCAGGTTAGTATACACAGGTTCTCCAATTCTCCCTACCCCCCAACCGACCAAAATAAGACACGTTTTTAACACATTTTTGGACTGATGTAGCTAGAGATTCCAGACATGAGTAAAGCACAGAAAGAGAGAACTTATGTCACAGAAGGGCCAAAAGAGACCTCAAGAGGTCATGCAGTCCAACCCCTTGATCAATACAAGATTATCCCAAGCTAGTCACTCCAGAACTATTGCCCCAGACAGATACCAATGAGAGAAATGAATGTTTGGTTTTGTATATGGAACTCAATGGACAGATCTCACTATTGTTTCTATTCCTGTCTCAACTGAACAGATAAATTTGCTTTGAGCTGGATCTTATACAGAGGGGAACTTCTAAATCTTGATGTTGGTTTGCATACATTCAGAAATACCCATATATTTTTCATAGTAATTATAAGCATTCATCTCTCATGTCTAAAGACCTACCAAATTCTCAGCAGAAGTGGGGGTACACTACAGCTCCTTTAATCTTGCACGTTCCCCTACATGCCCCTCCATCACTGATTAGTGGAGGGGCTGTGCTTACAGCAAACTCCTGATTGGCAGGGAGGTGAAAACTGGTTTTAAATATGGTGCCATTTTTGCCTCCCACTGCTGAGGGGCCCCAGTGGCCCAATTCTTATTGCTGACTGGTGGGGAAGCAAAACCATGCCATGTTTTAAACCATGGTTTTCACTTCCCTGCTCACCAGGAGGGAGCAGTGGGGCCCCTCAGTCAATCAAGGATGGCAGGGTGGGGGGAGGAGTGACACATGGGGGAATATGAAAGATTAAAAGAGCTGCCACACCCCACTTCTGCTGTGAATTTGGTAGATCCCTACTCATGTCTGATTTTGGAGGGAAAGAAAAAATGTAAAAGCCACATACTCAATGTATCTAACAGGCTGCTCTACCTACATCACAGGTGGTGAAAAGGCAGCCCCCAAGGAAGAAGAGACACAGAGTTCTGGTCATTGGGGACTCCATCCTTAGGGGAACTGATGGCCCAAGCTGTCGCTCCGACCCCTTGTCACAGGAGGTCTGCTGCATGCCCGGCGTGAGGATTCAGGACATCACAGAGACTATCCCAAAGATCATTAAGCCCTCAGACTATTACCCTCTAGTTGTGGTCCATGTGGGGACTAATAATGCATCTAAGGCTAAGACTGACTCCATCATGGAAGACTACAAGGCTATGGGTCATATACTTACAGAGATGGGAGCCCAGGTGGTATTTTCCTCCATCCTCCAAGTGGATAGAGTAGAGGCCATGAGGCCTATATCAGTGTAGTTAACCGGCATCTTCAGAGATGGTTCTATGAAGTGGGCTTCGGATTTCTGGACAATGACTCATATTTCTGGGCTGAGGGCATGCTGGGGTAGGATGGACTATATCTCTCACCCAAGGGTAAATGCATTTTTTCCTCTAGGTTGCCTGATCTCTTTCAGCGGGCTTTAAACTAGCTGCGTTGGGGGAAGGGGCCACCCAAAGAAGAAGGGATGTTTCACCAACTAGCAAGGCAACAAGAGAAACAGAAACCCAGGTAAGCAACAATGGGCACAGCAGTCCTGGGAGCAGAGGGGAGGTATGTGCACTCTCAGGAGGCCTCACATGTCTGTACACTAATGCATGTAATATGGGGGGAAAGCAGGAGTAACTTTGACTTCTGATAGCAGGGATGAATCCAGACTTAGTGGGGCTCACAGAAACCTGGTGGGATCCTACCCGTGACTGGGTGGTGGGCATTCAGGGATACACACTATATAGAAGGGACAGGACTGGGAGGAAAGGCAGAGGGGTTGCCCTCTATGTCAAAGAGCAACTCACATCATATAGAATTAGCTTTGGGACAGAGGAAGGTCAGGCAGAGGCACTGTGGATCAAACTTCAAGGGGGACAAGGCAAAAGGGATCTTACAATGGGTGTCTACTATAGACCACCCTGCCAAGGGGTTGAGTTGGATCAGAATTTCTCAGTACAGCTTATGGAGGCAGTTAGGTCTAGGAATGTCATTGTCATGGGGGACCTTAACTACCCAGATATCTGCTGGGAGGAGCAGTCAGCCAGGTCTGACTGTTCATGTGGGTTCCTAGCTGAAATACAGGATCTCCATATTATCCAAGAGGTGCACAGCCCCACTAGGAGAGATACCTTGCTGGACCTGGTCTTGGCCACTGGGGATGACCTGGTGAGGGGACTGCAGGTTCTTGACCACCTGGGTGACAGTGATCATCGCCTGCTGGAATTCACCATCCAGCACAGGGTGTTGAGGGCTTATACTAAGATTAAAACCCCTGAATTCAGAAGGGCCAACTTCAGCGAATTTAGGAGATTAGTGGGGGAGGCACTGAGGGCCCAAAAGGTAGAGGATATGGGAGTCCGTGAGGGATGGTCGTACCTTAAGGGGACAATCCTCCAGGGTCAGAGTGTGAGAGTCCCCAAGAGAAAGAAAGGGGGTAAGAGTGCTCTGAAACCCCCATGGCTCAGCAAAGGCATTTGAGAATGCCTGAGGGCCAAAAGGGAGGCATACACCTGGCGGAAGGGAGGGGTTATGACCAAGGAGGAATACTCCTCCTTGGCCCATGAGTGTAGAAGGGCTATTAGGAAGGCCAAGGCGGGGGTGGAGCTCAGGCTAGTGACCAGGATTAAGGACAACAAAAAGTCCTTCTTCAAAAACATTGGGAGTAAAAAGAGGGCACCAGGTAATGTAGGGCCCCTGCTAGACTTAAATGGTAATCCTGTGGCTATGCCAGACAAGAAAACTTTTTTAACAAGTTCTTTGCCTCTGTTTTCTTGGAGAGGGAACAGGACAGCTCTCCCACCACAGGTAGGGGCAATTTTGGTGATAGCACTTCCAGGCCTCGGGTCTGCGCAGATGTAGTTAGGGATCTTCTGGAAGGGCTGGATGTTTTCAAATCTGCAGGCCCATGGGTGTTGTGAGAGCTGGCAGGGGTCATTACTGTGCCCTTGGCCTGGCTGTACGAGCCATCATGATCCATGGGCCAGGTGCTCAGATTGGAAATTAGCTAATGTGGTCCCCATTTTTTATAAGAAAGGGAGAAAGGAGGACCCAGGAAACTATAGGCCCATAAGCCTCACATAGGTCTTGGGGAAAATCCTTGAAAAAATTAGCAAGGATCACGTCTGTGAGGGGCCAGCAGGGGAGATCATGCCCAGGGGAAATCAACATGGGTTTATCAAAGGCAGGTCCTGCCTGACCAACCTGATGGCCTTTTATGACCAGGTAACTAAATCCCTGGATGATGGTGTTGCTGTACACATAGTCTTTCTGGACTTTACAAAGGTCTTTGACACGGTCTCTCACTCCATTCTCATTAATAAATTGAGCAACTGTGGCATTGATGCTTACACAGTCGGATGGGTCAAAAATTGGCTGATGGGGCACACCCAGAGAGTGGTGGTGGACAGGTTGTACTTGACCTGGCGGGATGTGAATAGTGGGGTCCCCCAGGGCTCAGTCTTGGGGCCTACACTGTTCAACATCTTCATTAGCGACTTGGACGAGGGGGTGGAAAACATGTTGTCCAAATTTGCCAATAACAACAAGATGTGGGGAGAGATAGGCATGCTCAAAGGGAGAGAGAGGCTACAATTAGATTTTGACAGACTACAGAAGTGGGTGGATGGTAACAGGATGGAGTTCAATGTAGACAAATGCAGGGTGCCCTACCTGAGGAGAAGGAATCCACAGCATACATACAAGCTGGGGAGCTCCCCCCTTGTGAGCACAGAGGCGGAAAGGGATCTTGGAGTCATTATTGACTCCAAGATGAACATGAGCTGCCAATACCAGACCACAGCCAGCAAAGCCAGCCATACCTTGTCGTGCATCCAAAGTTGCATCTCAAGTTGGTCCAGAGAGATGATACTCCCCCCCTCTATATGACATTGGTCAGGCTGCAATTGGAGTACTGTGTCCAGTTCTGGGAACCACACTTTAAGAAGGATGTGGCCTGCCTTGAGAGGGTTCAGAGGAGGGCCACCCACTTGTTTGGAGGGCAACAGGGCAGGCCCTATGAGGAGAGGCTGAGGGACCTAAACCTGTTCAGCCTCAGCAAGCGGAGGCTGAGGGGGGATTTGATGGCTACCAATAAACTCGTTAGGGGAGATCAGCAGCAAATAGGAAAGGCCCTATTTCCCCCAGCAGCACCAAGGTGATTAGGAACAATGGGCAGAAGCTACTGGAGAATAGGTTCAGGTTAGAGATTAGTAGACACTATTTCACTGTTAGGGTGGCTAGGATCTGGAACCAACTTCCAAGGGAAGTGGTCCTCACTCCTACCTTGGGTAAATTCAAAAAGAGGTTGGACGAACACCTGTCTGGGGTTGTGGGATCCTAGTGTGTGCTCCTACCAGTGGCAGGGGGGTCAGACTAGATGATCTGTTCAGGTCCCTTGTGACCCTAAACTACTATGAAACTATGAAGAAAGAGAAGCTACAGGAAGGTGGGAGGTAAACCTGATGAAAGTCCTTAGGTTAAGGGACAAACAGCAAGAGCACAATGGGTATCTTCTGTAAGCTACCAACCAACAGTAAAACAAGGCTTTTCTTTTTAAGGAACTAACCAAAGTATCCAAATCATAGGACTTAGTGCTAATGAGGGGAGGGCAGTAATTTCCATGGTATCTGTTATGCAAGTAACACAGCCATACAAAGATAATCCAGCAACCCTTTGGATTGTGTGGGGAATAATGTTTTGGAATGGACTGAAACACCAAGTTGATGGGGGAAGCTCTTAATTTTTTGATTTCTATTTTGGGTTGAGAACTGGAAAGTGAAAGGCAACTTGGGTACCTGTGGTCGTGCCATCATGAGTTTGTATTTTAAGAAAAGGAAAGAAGAAGAACAATAGACCTCAGAAAAGCAGACTGAAACAAACTCAAAGAACTGGCAGGCAGGATCCCCTAGGAGCAAGTCTAAGAAGAAAAAAAGTCTGCTTATCCCTTAAATAGACAATACTAAGAGCAGGCTATCCAGGTATACAGCAGATTATCCAGGTACGAAACAAGAGATCAATTTGGCTAAACATGGATTTGTTCAACAGCTTCATATTTACCAATCTCCCAAAATAATGAAAACATGGTGATGAGTATAAGAGAGTATGGGTATAAGAGATAGCACAGACATGTTAGGAGAACATCAGGAAGGCCAAGGCACAAACTGAGATAAAGGTAGCAAGAGACATAAAAAAATAAGAAAGTACTTCTGGAAGTATATTAGAAGGAAATGTGTGAATTGTTAACTAAATTGGGAGAGGAAGCTAATAATGGACAATCAGTGGTGTAAAGGTGGGACAAATGAGGCAGCTGCCCTGGGTTTTGACTTACAGTGGGGGACAACCAAAAAAATGACTGCTGCAACAGCCACGCATTTATATCAACAGCAGTGGTAGTAATCATAAGTCATCACTGCCTCTGTGTGAGGCAGCTACCTTGGGTGCCCAACCATGCCATTACATCTCGGTGGAGAAATGCAAGAAAGTGGAAGTGTTTAGTACCATGTTTTACTTCAGTCTTTGCAAGAAAGATCAATTATCAAGTCATATTTATTAACAAGAATGGGGAAGATCATCAGCCTAAAAGTAGGGAAGAATAGCTTGGACAAGATGAATGTTTTTTGAATCATCATAAATTACTCAAAGAATTGGCTGAGGCAATTGGTTATCATCTTGGAGAAATCATGAAGCTCAGGTGAGGCCACAGAAGATTAGAGAAAAAAAAATATAGTACCCATCCTTTAAAAAACAGAGGAGGACTGTCATAGTACACTAAGGTGCCTGCTCCTATTAGAGCAGAGATTGCCTGGAGAGGGAACACAAAGGGCCAGATAACAGCCCAGGTGCAGGTTTCCATGACAACTGGCTAATGAGGGAATAGGCTTTACCTGCACCTGGTTAGCTGGCCGGAAGAGGCAGGGGCCTAAGCCCATATAAACCCTAAGGCTGGGATCCAGTAGTTCAGGTCCCTGCTGGCAGTCAAAGGGGAAGAAGCCTTCAGGGAGGAAGGGCTCAGAGACACTACAGCCATTGGATATGCTACCCTTAGGGCTAATGGGACACCAGGATCCCATAAGGTACCCTCGCCTCCAGGCACCCAGTATTAGAGAGGGAGTTTTACTCTTTTAAAGGGGCAGAGCATGCCTTGCGCTTTGTTATGCTGTAGCCCAGGGGCTTATGTTTTGTTTGCCATTTTATAAGACCGGTGGTTTGGGTGAGGCTATTTGGGGAAGGAAAAGGCCTCATTGGGGGCCCACTGCAGCATGGGGACCCCGGTGCCAGAGGGGGCAAAGAGATAGGGCTGCAGAGAGCCCAGCAAGGACGAGGGGCTGAATTGTAACGGGGCCTAGGCAAGGCAATGCCAATACCGTCTGTGAGGCTTGGGGTGTGGTAAAGGGGCAGTTGGAGCCATGCATATAGCCCATAAGGCTAGGGTGCCCCCGAAAACACCCATAGTGTAGTGGGACCCACAAGGGGTCTGGGAACCCACAGGGTTCAGAGTGTCCAACAAACCATGGCCAAGAAGACTTAAAGGCAGCCTCCCTATTTTTACATTTCCATCAAAAACATGGCAGGCAAGAACTGAGGGTGCCCATTGGGCTGAATTGGCATGGTCAAGGGGCCTTGGGAGATCACAGCCATCCTTAAGGACCCTGTCCTTTGACAAGGACACAGGGAATTGTAAAGCAGTCAATCTCATAGTGTCTTTACTCATCCAGTGCTTTTCAGTATCAAAAAGGGCTCTATTCCTAAGCACCAACAGGATAACAAAAATAATAAGAACAGATGACATGGACTGAAAAGAGCAAGTCAACCAATCTTATTTCTATGTCAAAACAATGGGTTTTGGGGACTTGTGGGAGGGTAGTGGGAAAGAGGAAGAGGAGAGAAGGGCATTAGAAAGTGACTTCTAGA
>NW_017729032.1:175203461-175233998 GCF_001723915.1 Gavialis gangeticus
TAAGAACAGATGACATGGACTGAAAAGAGCAAGTCAACCAATCTTATTTCTATGTCAAAACAATGGGTTTTGGGGACTTGTGGGAGGGTAGTGGGAAAGAGGAAGAGGAGAGAAGGGCATTAGATTTGGTATTACCTTGACTACAGCAAAGTTTTTTGACAATGTATCCCATGATCTTCTCATAAATAAGCTACACATAGAGTGTAGATAAAACTACAGGGTTTATATTTGAGTACGATGCATATTAATAAGTTATCAATGGCTCTGTCTAACTAGGAGGAGGTAACCAGATAGGGCTTCCTAGAGGTATGTCCTGGATTCTATGCAGTTCAATATTTTTATTGATGGCTTGTAGGCTGGAACTGAGTGTACACATATACAGATAGCCCTAAACTGTATTGGTAGCTGGCACTTTGAAGGATTGGATTAGGATTCAAAATGACCTTGATAAAAATGGAGAAATGGTATGACATAAATAATATAAAATTTAGAAAGGAAAAGTACAAAATCCTACACTTGGGATTGAACACTAAAATAGACAAATGCAAATTGAGGAACAACAGACCAGGCTGTAGTTCCTTGGAAGAGGACCTAAAGGTTACAGCACACCACAAGATTAAGGAGTTGTAACATTGTTGACAAAATGTATTGCGGGATATATTAACAGAAGTACTGAATGAAAATCACAGGAAAGGATTCTTCAACTCTCTTAAAGGACTAGCAAAGCCTCATTGGGACAGCCACCAGAGCCCAACCCAGGGGCAGGGAACAATCTCCTGGCTCCATGCTTCCTGTCAGCCCCTGGGCTAGCACCCAGGAGGAGCCTGGAGCTCCCCCTGGCTGCTGCTGCAGGGGGGCAGAGCACAGTGGGAACAGCCCTCTGGGCTACTCCCATTGGGAATAAATCTGCTCCCAAATGCTTACACGTATAGATGTGTGCCCAGGGTGGGTTTACTCTGCAGCAAATTACTGCAGAATAAATGTATCCCGCAGCATTTGCACCTGTAAACATGCCCACAGGAGATTAGGAAGGACTTCCTAAGTTTTTAAACAAATCACTTATAGACACTGGAGTATCTATCCTTGGACATTTTGAAATGGTGTGAGAGGCAGACAATTTTTATTCTGTGAATAAGTCTGATTATATGAAGTAACATAGGGTAACTCAATTCATTCCTGTCACCTTGGAACCAGGCTAAAATCTGACACAGGTAAAGCTGAACCCCAATCTCAGGAAGGGTCTGTTTACCTCGTGCTAGCATACAAAGGTAACTTTAGCAACCGCCACTATACAGTTTGTGAACAAACATTGATAACTATTTCCTGCCATTGAACACAAAATCATACTATAGAAGTGACATTAAAGGAGCTGTTGTCTTCTATAATATTGTCTTCTAGTCAAAGCTAGAGGTAGAATACCAGATTAAGAGAGAAATGATCTGATCTGGTAACATAATTCCTGTTTAGCTTGCACATGTAAACAGGAATCAAACAATTTGCATAGCATATACTTGATATGAAGTATAAAGAACCGGCATCCAATCACAGGGTATTTTCTACTAAACCATGCAGACAAACCCAAGAGAAATTTCTCTGTAAGTACAGCAGTGTTGAAGTGATGTGTTGCTGTGATGGTCAAGGAGATATAAAGGAGGCAAGCCTTCTTGTGAGTGATATCTTTTATTGGACCAACAGTATAGTTGGTATACAAATATGCAAGCTTTTGAATTTCACAGTACTCTCCTTCAAGCCTCAGGAAGGAAGGCCTCAGGTCATATAGCTGGTCCTACAAAAGCTATCACCCTCAAGAATTCTTGCCTCTCCATAAGTATAGTGTCACTGCATACTACAGACAAGTCACAGGAAGAGCAATGGGATTAGCTTTCCCTCTAGAGTTCATTAGTTTAACCATAGATCAAGTCCCTTATGGATGTGAGATAAGTATTCATGCACTACCCTTACTGCCCCTCAGCAAATTTACACTATAATGTGAGCATTTTTGTGTAGTTACTAATCCATTTGGGATTGCCTCTCTGTTGTTTTAGTTTGCCTGAATACTGTGTTCCCACGGTAAACTGGATTAGTAGAAAAATCCTTTTTTGCAAAGAATTAAATGATTCAATTCTTTATCCCTCAAGAACAGAAAAAGAGACACAGACAAAACTGGATTATGTTCTAATGGGGATTTTAAACATTCAGTACAAGAGTATGCATTAATTTTGTATTCAATATTACACCACTGCTTTTCCAGGAAAAAATCATGGGTGTGTTACAATAGCGAGGCACTTTAATCTCAGAAGAACAACCAACAGGGACTTGATCCAATATCCAGTAAGTCAATGGAAAGATTCCCACTGACTTCAGTAGGCCTTGAGTTAGGCTCCAACCATGCTTTAATTTTTGGTAGCTATTCCAGGTTCAAAATAGCTAGCAGTTGCTAAACTGCATCCCCAATCTGCATGAAGCTGGTTCCCACATCCCCACTCCCTTTTTTACTAAAATAAAAAAACAGTATCTGTTCTTAACACACAGTTCCTCATGTCAACTTTTATAGAATTCTAGCTCCTCTTTGAAGTTATGTTTTCATGCAATGTGTTTGGATAGTTCAGTGGGGACTAATAAGTCTTATAAAGGAGAGTGATTTATTTATTTCCAAAATGGCATTTCTTGAAAATAGCAGAAGCATTCCACAGAGAACAGGAGCACTGGGTAGGCACACAGCAAGTATGTGCAACTGTTTCTGTCTCCTACTAGCACGATCTGCTAGCCAAAGGAAGTAGTGCACTTCTGATATAGTCCATATAAACCATAACTTCGTGATCTTACACTCTGACTTGCTCATTTCTATGTTGATTGCATGTCTGTTCCTTGATTTATTTCCCTTTTACCACTCTCCTAGTTTGTGGCTCACCACTGGTTGATCAATACAACTCTCTACTAACAAGACAACCACAGCTACCATCACATGATGTCCTAGAAGCAAGGTTAGAAACAGGTTTCATAAAAGTCATTCTTAATCTAATACTCCTCACTCCCTCCCATTCTTTCTCTTTTCTTGTAAGATCCAAGTCTACCAGCTGGCAAGGGTGGTTTGCTATATATCTAATATACACAGAGGGTATGTCTACATGTTCATTAATGAACATTTAATTTAGTACTTGTATAATCAAGTACTAATTAAATGCACCGTAACTAGAGTTACTGTGTAGTAGCACCAGCAAACAACTTTTAAGTGACACTACTGCACAGTAACCTAATAATACTACGCACTAGTGTATTTGCACTGTCTGTGCTGTGATGCACTACTCAGCAATATTATTAGGCTATTGCACAGTTAGTGTCTTGTGTAGATGCACCCAGAATGTATGTAATAAGCTGCACACAATAAAAAAATCATACTTTTTCAGTGCCTGGAACATTATCAGTAGCAAGACATTGATATAAAGGAAGAAGATATCTTTTAAACTAAAAGGAAAAGCCAAATTAAAAAAACAGGGGAAAGTACTGACTGAGTCCATTAAGGGGCTTCAGCACTGTCATTACGCATTTCATATAGTTTTAGGACCCAGGAGCCATGACAGGAATCCATATCCATAAGTTAGGTTCCTAAGTCCCCTCTATGTGGAGAGAACTGTGTACGTAGGAATGGGATTCATGCTCAGTATTTTGTGCAAAGATACACATCAGCTAGCCAACAGGAAATGTTGAAGAGAGAGCTGTGGCTGAACTGCTACCTCTCTTTAGAGTTTAGAAGCCTCTCTCAGACTGCAATTCTTACCCCCAGACACCATTCTGAACTCACGCATTTAAGTCATCCTCTTTGGAAATGGTCACTTCTTTCACTTTTCAAGATACAGTTTGTAATACCTATTCTTATACAATTAGCTTTGCCAGTTGATCATTCACCCCAGAAGTGAGAAGCCCAAGTTCAATGCAGCTTTCTACCTGAGGGCATTCAAAGTTCCACCTCCCAGGAGTGTGTCTTAACCACTAAGTTGTAGGGTTGGTAGAAGGGAAGAAGTATCCTCCAGCTTTCCTGCTGAAGCTGTACTTCCAGGCAGCAAAGAATCCAAGACTCTGTGGGGAAAAAGGGAGAGAACAGACAATATACATACAAGTGAGCTATCTAGTCCAGTAATTGGGGCATTCATCTTAAAGTTGAGGATGGAATCTGGGTTCTGAACCCCCAGTATAGGGGTTCCTCATACTGTTTTTATATTGTATCCAATGGGTGTATCTACATGTGTATTTGACCCAGGAGCAGTTTACTTGTGAGTAAACTACTCACGAGTAAACATTCTCAGGCAGATGCCTACACATTCAGGGACTCAGAAGCAGATTTGGTGCTCATAGCAGTCATCTGCTCCCACCCTTGCTGGCCCTGCACTGAGCCCCTGTAGCAGTCAGGGGGAGCTCTAGGCTCCTGCTGGGTGCTAGCCCAGGGACTGGCAGGGAGCACTGGGGCTAGAAGACAGTTGTCTACTAGCGAGGACATTGCTCCCTGCCCCCAGGAGCTGCCTGCTGCCAGGGTGGTCTCCACCACCAATATCGGGGGCTGGGAACTGCTCCCCGATTGCAATCTTGGAGCGGGGGGCTCGGAACTCCCTGCTGCTGGGGCAGGGGGACATAGTCCCCACCTGGGCTCCAGTAACAGAGCCCGCCCCAGCAGCAGGCAGCTCCTCAGGGCAGGAAGCAATCAGCCACCCCCTGCTGCTGCTTGACCAGGAGCACATTTGCTCCCAGTCAGGTGCCTACACAAGCACTACTGCACAGTAACTAATTGCAAGTAAATTTGCTACTTGCATTTGCAAGTAGCAAACCTACTTTTGATCAGAGCAGTTTACTGCACAGTAAGTATGTGCACATGTAGATGTGCATGCTTACTGTGCAGTAAACTGCTCTATTGCATGGTAAAGTTTCTTGTGTACATGCACCCAATGACCGTTGAAAACAGCATGCATATACATCAGTATCAAAACCTATGTAATCTCCCTCCCAGATAAGTGCCCTAATCACTAAGCTAGTCATGCTGACTTTTGCATTCTTGCTTTCTCTTTTTCTTCCCACCAAAAATGCTTGAAGACAAAAAATGATTTGAGTACAGGAAGGTGGTAGAACTTCTACAATTGGGAACAAGAATTCATAACAATTGCCTGTAGAACTTTGCATTGAGATCTACATTTAATAGCACTATAGTAGTCATTAATAGGATTTGGGATCCTAGATATGGTAGGCATACCTTAGGGCACATGTCAGAGAAGTCCTGCTTGGAAGAGCCCTGGACTGGATTGATATTCAGAGAGCAGTCTGAAAGAAGCTCTCTACCCAGTGCAGAGAGCAGCCTCAGTATGTCAAGCCATGGTGATATTATTTACCCAGTACAGTATGCTTGGATTAACTGAAAGAAAATGCTGAATTTGAGATGTCCCAAATCACTGGGAGTAAAATAAATGTAAATCCTTTTTTTTTTTTTTTTACAATTATGTTTGGCCAATGGGCTTTTAGAAAAGAAATGTTTAAATTATTCATGAATATGAAGCATATTGAAATCCTTAGTATTAATGGGCTATGTACATATGAAATGCTAAGTGATATCTATAAGTTACCATTTTAAATAATTTGTAGTTGCCCTGAAAGAATAAGTTTTGTAAACTGATGATTAGTAAAGTCATTTTCAAGCACCTACTAATTGTAGGTAACTAATTAATCACTTTGCTTCAGGTGTCAATTGCCTTTTTCTCATAAATGAGCACCTTCCTCTACTGTAGGGCTATTTGTGGTGCCAGGCACTCTTCATCAGTAAAACAGTCAGAATTTGCCCTTAAACTAAATAATTAGGGGAACATTTTTCAAAGGCAAAAATGCAAGTTAGGTACCTAACTGTCCCTTTTCCCTTTAAAAAGCTTCAACAAGAAAAGCATTTTTTTATGAAAGCCAAATAAAGGGCTTAAAGTAATTAGTTTCAGAGACGGGTTAGACATGTCACTGATGAACAATTAGATGTCCCCAGAAAGCAAGTTTTAAAAAGTAATTAGTTTTATTCAGGACAGCCAATCAAGTACATGGGAATGTGTCCTTATAACATAGAAGGTTAAAAAGAAATAAGAAATCTGGTTTATTAAATTTGAAATTTAAGGGGCTGTTCACAGAATTACTAGCTGTCTAAAAACCAATAACACGTGGCTTCTACATCGTGTGCATATGAACATGCACATCACAATACCAAAATCTTTGCTTTTATAGGTTTTTATAGAAATCAGAAGGGCCAGAAACTTTCATCAGAAGTTTCAGAAAGAAGGGTTGGAAAAAACAAAATTGTATGTAGTCAAACTGGTTCCCTTAACTGTCACTTATTCTCCTCAAATAGTCTCTATTGCCCTGCCTCCCCATCTTCTGTCTACTTGTTCTAATTGACTAGCCACCCTGGGGCTGAATTTTGTATTGCAGGTATGAAAGGGCCCTGAAAGGGTCTAACATCACAGTCCTTCTGTTGCCCACAGCCCTTTATCTGGTGAATTTAGCAGCTTACCTTCTTCAGCATAATAGGACGTTTAAACTCACACTCCAAACTCCAGGGCTAGGGACAGAAGTTACACAAGAACCGATGTAAGTGATCAGAAACTGGTTTAAACCTGTAACATAACAGAAGCTTAGTGCACATAAACCAGTTTTAAAATGGCTGAAACTGATTTAAGATAAACCTGGTTGAATATAGTATCAGACTTAATTTGGGTCAAACCAGTTTATGAAACTTCTGGCCCAGCCCCCTTCCTGATTCAAGTTAAATCACGGTCACCCAGCATGCTTTGCAGCTCTGGGCTCTGCTGTCTGCTCCAGCAGAACAGGGCTGGCTCTTCCCTGTTGCTCTCTAGCTGGGGCAGTGAGGGCTGGCTGACAAGGGGGTGGAGGGGCAAGCCTGGCTGGAGATGCAGTCCAGTCTGTGGGGGGGACTGGGGCAAAATCCTGCTGGAGTCTGAGGCCATCCCTTCCCCCACTCAAATGTACTGCTGGATGCAATTTTGGACTACAAAGCCCAGAAGCACCTGGAAGCAGGAAGAGGAAGTGATCAGCAACCCTTCAGAGTTCTGCTCCTGTAACTCTGGACTGCAAATCCCAGAGACCTTGAGGGCAGTAGGAAGAAGTGAACATACAGCCCATGCAGGCTACATGCTGAGAGCCTAGCAGCCCCCAGCTTCTGGCCTGAGCCACTGCTGGCATGTGCCTGTATTTCCTGTATCAAAGGTAAATGTCTGTCCAGTTATTTCTCTGTTCAATTTCTGCAGCTTAGACTAACCTGCAAAGACTGAATGGATTCAGCCTCAGGGTTTTTGATTGTCTGTACTTAGCCCAGAATTCCAGCCTTAAGCCTCTCAGTAGCCTGAGAAGAATTATCCCTTAACTATGCAGGCAGAACTATCCTTTAACTTTCAGGGCCATTACACACTATTCTGCAGAGAAGATGCAGGAATGCAGCCCAGAAGTAAAGAACCATTTTTTTTCCTTTCCTTCCCCGTCTTCCATGCCTGTGCCTCTACCTTCCGAGGTTGATCATCTTTTCTCTTCTTTATAATACTTTCAATCATTTTTCTTGAATGGACATTATCTCTGCCATCTTTCCAAGACAGCCCCTCCACCTGCCAGCCACATTTTGCTGGGCTGCAGTCTTTTATAGCAGCTGTTTCTAGATGGCTTGATTCTTTATAGCTATGGGAGAGAATGAGACCTTTTGTTAACTTCTTCTAGGTTCCTACTGGGTGGGATCTGAACATTCCATCAGAAAGAATTAAAAATTGCTCTGGTTTTTAATCCATGGCTTCCAACTACCATTTTACTTGGTTTAGCATAATATTCACTAGAACATACACAAAGCCCTGCAGAGGCCCTCAGAACACTACCCAATTTGAAAAATACAACCTTGAAAACTGTATTTCTTCCCCTTCCCTCCCCAGCATTGTCTCTCCCTCTCTGCCATAAAGCAAAACATGGGCCAGTGAATCTGGAATCATGACGTTGAAGGGATCCTATGGGGGACCTAGAAGAGGGCCAGCTGGTCCTTAAAGTGTTATCACGGGTGTGTGGGAATGGGGGAGGTACAAGGTTGTTTTTTTTTATGTCATTTTATTTAATTGTTCTTCTTTGGTTGTTTGCTTTCATGTCTAGCCTCGTGCAGTTTTGTGGTTTTAACTGGTTGCTTTAACTAGTTAGTTTTAAATATATATATTTTTTACTTTATTATAAAAAAGCTCAAAAAAGTAAGAAGCCCCTCCCCCACTTTTTCCTTCCTCCTCCACTTGTCCTGAATCATACTTCAGTACTGAATCATACTTCAGTACCTTCTCATTGGCGCATTATCCTCACTGGTTGCCCTTCTCTACATCACACATCTGGTTTTCAGCACTATAGCTTCCTGTGTTCCTAAACCAAATGCCTTCCATCCTGAACAGCATAAGATTGTCAATGGAAACAATTATAATATTCTTTTCAGTTTTATCATCTTCTTGATCTAATGGTAGATGGTGATAATCAGCTCTAAAGATGTTTGGGGGCCTGTTCTTGCAAAGTCTTACTTTTATGAAATCTTGATTTCAGTGACTGCTTAAGTGACTTATGGAAATTTGAGCAAATAAAGGAATTATAAGGTTAAGCCAACAGCGTGTTTTATAAAATCTATAAAATGTCTTTTTTTTTTATACACAGTTGATTCAGCTTTATATTATTTCTCCACATTGAAATAATGAGATACATAAGTTTGGGAAGACTAAAGTATCAGGGATTAATAAATAGATTTATCACATCTATAATACATACACAAGTTTTGGATGGTCTAAAAATTAAGCCTAAGACTCAAATGTTCACAATGAGAGACTTTCTCTTACTTTAAAAAGTCGTCTTAATTTTATAATGCTCCATTACATAATAAATAATGTAGCTGTCATACTAACAGTAAGAGATAAAAATGTTGGGCTTACTGTTCAAAACATTAGCTGTATCTTAACTCTTAGGAGCTAAATCAACATTAAATGTAAATATTTCTTGAATTGCTCACCCTTTGCATTCACCACTGCAGTATTTGTAGACTAAAAATAACGAATCCCTGTCAAACACAAGACCATATACAGTTACGCTGCCTTAATCTTACTGCCTTTGTTTAATATTTTGTGTAATATGTTATAGGTCAACTATGCTAATTATGAAGTGGAATCATCTCTTTATTTGGTAAATTCACTCCAGTCTTAGTAATTTTCCAAATATGTATGCATATGAGTAAAAGACATGTTGCCCCATGATTGGCTACTTTAGTCTCTTCCACCATTTTCAAAACAGGTGAAAGGCTGAGCTATTTTAGGTGGAACTGGTAGCACTATTTGCTATTAAGGTTGGCATTTCCCATTATATGACCTCATTTTAGTGGCTTATAAATTACCAAACTTTAAACTGGGATTGAACTGAAATTTTCCATATGAGAGTCTGCCTCAGGCAGAACTGCTATGGAAAGTTTCAGTCAAAAAGATCAACCTGCTTCTGAGAACAAGGCTGATCAACAAAAGGTTGTTTTACCTATATTAAGATATTGGCAACCTGTTCAATAGTGTAACTCCTGTAGAAGGGAAGAGGAAAAGGGAGAGACACTTGGTATGCTTATGATACTGTGTATACTCATGACTGTGTTTGCTCAAGCCACAGGGTCAGATTTATGAGCAGGGCCAGATTCATGTTGGTAGTATGGGGGAAGGTATATGACACCAGGGTTCTGAAGAGATTTGATATGCACTGGCTTAACAACTCAACACTTAATTTCCTTCTAATTTTGTTATCAAAGTAATATTGCTTCCCACTGGTACTCTGGGGGTGTCTGCCTTCCTGCTGCAGCCCTGGATCAGGAAACCATACCTCGAATTCACAGGACCTGGGAAAATGAAAATTCAGTTACATGCATACTAGTTGCAAGAGGTTGGAGGACTGCTCACGTGGCAGGCTGAAGGCAAGAGAAACCACATTCAAAAGTGCTTAGATGCCAATGTGTTCAGTACTGTCCATAGACAATTGTGGCCTTCAGCACTTTTCACCAGATTCACAAAGGTAAAGGGGAGTATTTTCTAATAGAATAAACCCTGGATTGTTTTACAAACTTGATACAGAAGTTAGGGTAGTCAGTAAGGTGCAAATCTATCCAGTCAGACTTGAAACTGCCAACCTGACACTGCAGCTGTTCAAGCTAGTTAAGCAGGACAGGGATATAAAGAATACCCTCCATTCTCACATCACCATCAAAGGCTGAAGCTAATGAGTAATGTTCAGTATGATACATGGTGCTTAATTAGCTATATTTGTATGGTGTAGGATGACTTTAAGTCTGCCTTCATTCTTTTATTTACACGGGATTTCAAATCTCTAGTAGCTGTGCACTCCTATTTTGTTTTTAAATGTGTAAGAGGAGTTTGTTGTAATTAGCTTCAGATTAAACTTTGTGATACAAATAGAAACTTCTTTTGCCATATGAACAAGAATTTTGCACATTTCTGGGTTCTCAGGGATTTTGATACTGTGTAGCTTTTACTTTTTGTACAATGTCAGGTTCTCCATTCCTTTGGCAATGCCTTTGCCAGGATCCTTTGTATAGAACCCCCCCCCCAAATGTTTATTAAGCAAAAAATTGTAACACCAGACAAATCTAGAATATCACAATTGGATCAGCTTCCTGTTTACATTTGGAAAGTTAATAACGTTTAATAACTATTACAAGGGTGGGTATGCATGTTAGTGTGATCACTATCTGTGTGTTAAGCATTGCAAATCAGTAGTGTAAAGCTAAGCTGACTGGACTGAAACCAGCAAAAGAATATCCAAACCAGCAAGGAGCCTACATCAGGGGCTGTCAACCAGGCGTAAGCATACCCCTGCAGGTACTTGGGAAGGTAGAGAAATGGCAGAGCAGGGCACAGAGTATCCCCATGTGCCCTGCCAGTGTGGCTGGGGCTGGTCTCCATGGCAACCCCAGCCTAGAGCTTTCACAGCACAGCTGGGCTGGGCTCTCCATGGAGACCAGCCCCAGCCCTGAGCAGGGGCAGCTGGGAAATGGAGTCCACTGCTGACTAGATCTGGCCCATGGGCTGAACTTCCCCCACCCCTGGTATAGTACCTCTCCTGCTTCCCTTCCCTCCCTTCTAACTTCTTCAACACATCTGGGGAATTGCTGCATGAGGGTGGTGGGTGCAGGTGGAACTACATTGCACTGCATTACAGAAAGAAAGCTACTACCCCATCATCTACCTTATTTGCAATTACATCAGTGGAGCAGCAATCAGTCAGATTGCAGCTTGAATGTGGAGCGAGCAGCAATTCAATTCCTGCAAGACTGCTTAGCAGAAATCTCATGTTGGAGATATGTGAGCATATACCGGTGATGTATAGTAAAATAACTATACAACCAGTTGGTAAATACAGACTATTAATAACAATACCCACAGAACAGAAAAAAATAGCATTGGAACAGAAAACAAAAGCATCCAAAGGGGTTGACACTGAGGAGTACAAACCATTAATCTGATCTTAGTGCAATACCAGAATATCCTTCACATGAAACAGGAGGGAAGAAATACAGCATGGTCCTTGTCAGATGTTTTACAAGAGTACAGTTGTGCAGGAGCAGGCATTTGAAAAAATAAAGAAACTCATAAGCAAGATGCCAGTCATGAGCTTACAACCCAGTCAAGCAACTACACCTACAAGTAGATGCCTTAGAAAGAAGCCTAGGATCAGCATTAATACAGAACCTGCATCCTATTTGCTAGCCAGGCCCAGACAGATACAGAAAGAGGATATGCGTAAATAGAAAATGAACTCCTGGCTGTGCTAATGAAGCAAAGAACCAGGATGCAACTTCCTGTGAGGGACAGTCTGCTGCAAACAGATGGAGGGAAAGCAGACAACACAGATGCTGTTAAAAGAATGTCAAGGTAGACCAGCTGCATATTACAAGAGGAGAGAACCTGAGTCCTCTTTACATAGGGGGGGCAGTCTGGGTTCATCCATCCAGCCACACAACAATGGCAAAAGGCTACTGTCCAAACTGTTGTTAGGTCAAGGTGTAGCCTCTGATTTTCAACTTGATGGTTATTGATGGTTTGCATGTGCACAGATGTGGAGATTATATCAATGTGGGCACAAGTTGTTGGAATGCTTGAACTTCTGACTTGTTGGGAAAATATGCCCGGTGACATTAGTTGGGGCATGTGACCTTTCCAGAAATAAGTGGTGGGAAAGTGCAAGATAATCGACAGCTACCTGACTGAGGTGCACAGAAAGATGATCGGAGAGAGAGAGAGAAATATATCGGATGTATGATTGACAAGTTGATTGACATGTGAGACAGAATAATGGTTGGCTAAATAATATGGTGTTAATTGAGCAGTATAAAATATGTTGACCAAAGGATTGGGAGTTGTTGGTTCTTGGTTTTGGTGTGTGTAGTGTTGGGGACTGAGATAGTTGGTGTGGTTCTTGTTGTTGGCTGAACTTTGCTCCTCAAAGATCCTTAGTTATAGAGACATATTAGGGCTGAAAAGTGATCGAGCAGACTCTCACTCTCCCTGTTTCCTCAAAGGTTGAGTGTGATCTGAGAGTGGCATGGGAGTCAACTGAGAGTTTTGGGAGATAGCAAATGAATGGTCCTTATTTGCTATCTATTTTCATATGTATGTGTATATAACTAAGTCTTGGTATTTAGGTGTTGCTTGTGCTATGACTTGTGTATTTGTTCTTTTTGTCATTGATATTTTCACTTTGGTTCCGTAAATAATCTCCCCATGTAAATCTTTTGTCCTGAGGCAGAGAGTTAATAAATGCATGAGTGTGTGAGCCTGCTGTCTGAGAAGGGACTGCCCTGACAGAGATTTCTCCTCAGTCTCTAACTTGCTGGTGGCAATGTGTCACCCCTCCTTGTAAACTGTCTTCCCTACTGTTAACTGTATTCCTCATTCCTACTCTGGATTTTATATTTTGATTTTCATAGATGCTAGAGTGGGAAGGGACCTCAGTAGGTCATCAAGTCCGTCCCCTTGCCCTGGGCAGGAAAGGGCGCTGAGGTCAGATGCCCCACCAGGTGCTTGTCCAGTCTCCTTTTGAAGACCCCCAAGGTAGGGGAGAGCACCTCCTCCATTGGAAGCCCATTCCAGATTCTGGCAACCCTTACTATAAAGAAGTTCTTTCTAATGTCCAACCTAAACTTGCTCTCTGTCAATTTGTGGCCATTGTTCCTAGTTACTCCAGGGGGTGTCCTAGTAAACAGAGCATCTTCTATTCCCTACCTAAGTTTTTACCTGCTACATTCATCCCTCTTTCCTCCCCACCCCCCAAAAAACAAAGCAAAACACAGCCTGTCTCTCACCCTCCGACGCCTCCGTTTACACTTTCACTGACTGGCTTTCTTGCATGCATACCAGCCTCTGGCTTCTTTACTATTCCTTCCATCCAGGAACAGCACACGTACACACCAACTGAAGATGCTTCCTCAGCCTGACAAAGGGTTTTTAGACCCAAAAGCTTGCTAAGAATATTTTTTCCAACTATTTAGTTGGTCTAATAAAAGATGCCAGATTTACCAAAAAAACTTTGTCTGCCTAACTCATTTTAGTGGAACACACTAAGACAATTGCATTCGTATTTTAAGACAAATAAGCATTCACTTACATAAGTTACCATTTTCACTTCTCTCTCCATGTGCTTTGTAAATGTTAGGGATTTACTAGAACATGCAGCTACTTTTTACTGTTTTACCCTCAAATCTTTGTAGTACTGATGAAGGTCAGAAGTTACTTGTGATAGTGCTGAGGCTGTTTGTAAAGTGCCTTCTGTGAAGTAGTAGAGCTGGCTGTGTCTAAGAGGGTGCATCTACATGTGCACTGTCTTGTACAGTAGATTAATTTACTGCACAGTAGAGCATCACCATCTACATGTGCATGGTAATTTGGCTGGCATAGACTAATTTACAGTACCATCAGATAGTCCCATCAAACACAGGTCCAATGGCAGAGTAAATTACTACACTTGAACACATGTGTAGACAGTGATGTTGGAATTAGCTTACTCCAGCTCAAATTGTGTTGGAGTTTATTCAGTTGCATTAATTGTATATGTGCATGCACCCAGACAATAGTTCTTAACTAGGGTTCTGCAAGACCCCCTCAGGGTACCACAGTGCAGATCCCATTGCTGCTGTGGCGGCAGCCAGGGAAAACTGCCCCATGTGCATCTCCTGCATTATGGAGAGAGCTGGCTTGGGATGCTGCTCTTCCTGGTCCACCCTCCTGGCCCTACCAACACTCCTCCCAGAAACAGAGGCATGCGGCACAATTCCACCTGCCCCACACACTTGTTCCTGGTAGGTGCTACACAGGGTCAGATCAGAAAGGGCTGAGCACAGGCTTGCTTCCCTGCCTTCTTAAAGGTTATCAGAGAGTCGACAGAACCTGTGTATGTGCCACAGCCATTCTCAGTCTGACTATGCAGCAGGCAGGTGGGGCAGTTCTACCGAGAAGCACTGAGGTAAGTTAAGCGAATTGATTCTCATCCAGGGATGCTACCACACTCAGAAAAGTTATGGAAGGGTGCCTGGATTCTGGATAGGGTGAGAACCAGTCTAAAACACTGATGCTGATCCACTGAAAAGAAAATCTGTTCATCAAGTGAGCCTTTCTTTTCTTTTTCTGATGCCAAGTACTATGTGTTTTTTGTCTTGTGCAGAAAAGTGGAATGAATTACATGGTCAGGGATTTTATTCATTTTTAAGAATCATTAATGCTGTAAGAGTTTCTATGGAAACAGAGAAATACATTAGTAATTAGGCCATTTTGAAGTTGGTTCAGTCAGGAGAACCAAATATTGTGCAATGGCTACAAATGAACAAGGAAATAAATCAATGTCTGATATTTCGATCCCGTTAGTTACTGTTACTATTTTTTATTTTTTAAAGCTACAACAGCTATGTTTTATACAACACCATTGCAAACTGTCCAACCCAGAATCAAAGGCACAAACAGGACATTTGGCTGTAAGTTCAGAACAATGAACTCATCAGTATTATTTTTATATTCAAGTCCAACTTGGCTGCATGCCATGTGGCACAAGAAAAAAATTCCTTAGTTCCCTTTTTCTCTCTTGAAATGAAGAAGGCATCTGGATTTTATTTTAAATTACTAACTCCATTTTTTTTTTACACATTTGCTTGTATTGGCTTGAAATAATTAATGCTTTGGTTGATGGATAGTCCATAAAACACAACATGACCTCAATGAGATGTTCTTGTGCATATGAACAAGAAGCCTAAATTTAAGGTGGCATGAAATCTGGAACCTTATAACTTAGAGTGCTTGACTGAATAATGTTTTATTGTCAGTGGGGGCCTCCTGGATTGGTTGACAGGAATATAGCTCCTAGCCTGGACCCTTGAGACAGTCTCTTTCTTCTGGTCAGCATTAATTCCCTTTGGCAAGACATGAATTAACCACAGGAATGCACTCTGCTCTGGCCAATAAAGCAGTACATTATTCCAGGCAGGACACACCCTCAGTCCATATCAGGGAAGTTATGCATGCACATACCTCAGAAACCACATCATGGTCCTGGCACTTGAACATATAGATTAATGTTCTCTTATACAAACGATACTTCCATTTGCATCTGCCAGATCTCTTTACCTCTTGCAGGGAAGAACCCTTTGCTGCAAGTGCTGAGGCTCAGTTTTGCTGCACATTCACTAGTGACTGGGCCCCCATTCCTGCTGCCTGAACCATCTGCCTCTGCTGCTGCTGCATTGTTCTCTCTCTGGGTCAGCAGACTGACCAATCTCCCCTTTGGTTTTGGAGTGACAATTGCCCTTTCCAGTGAAACTCCAATTGCTAGCAAGTGACCCCTTTTCTTCAGGGGTGATTAGTGCCTCCTGAGTCTGGGGGGGGGCACAATTTGTAGGTGGGCCTGGGGCAGGCCAAAAGCCCTATATCCACTCCTATACTTCTGTGCCATGGCTTAGTGCCACCCCCACAACATGCCACCGGCCCACACAGCAAAAAAACTGCCCTGTCTTGAGTAGTGCCAAGTTGGGGGCCAATCTCAGGGGTGCACGTACCCAAAGAAAAATTGTCTTGGAGTCCATTGGTCTTTTGGCCATTCCATGTCCTCCTCAGGACCAAGGACACGGGGTGGGGGGGAGGTCACTCTCCCATGGCAGCCATGCCCTTTTAGAGAGTTAATAAACACTGTAAATATATAAATACTTTGCACCCCTTGACCATGGACAAATCTAGGATTTTGAAAAGTGAAGGGAGGATGCAATCAAAAAGATATTAGAAGCTTTACTAATATGCTAGGGCATCAGGCTATATTATTCAGTTTAAAAGCCAAGCCAAACTAAATATAATTGACTTTGTGTGTGTGTTGGGGTGGGGTGGAGGGCAGGGGATAACTGCCAGCTGCAGGATAGGGAAGGCACCTAGTGCCAAGGCGGTACACCTGTTATCCCCCAATCTGTCCATGGACATAACTGCTCCCTGTATCCCAACACATAGAGTCTCAGACAATCCATCATGGCCCCAAAGTACCCCTCACTGCCCTTTATGCATTGCCCCTGCCACATCAAATGTCTGACTCCACTCTGTTCCTTGTTATCCCACATATCCCCCATGCTCAGCCACATGCCATTGTGCCCCAAGTCCCATCAGACCCCACTATCCTTCTCATGCATCCCTGACTTCTACCCTGCCCCTCACTGCCCCATGGACCCACTACACCCTGCACAGACCCATCATGTTCCAGACTCTGTGACCCTCACAATCTTCCTCATGCCCCATAGAGCCCTCTCTGTCCCTCTAAACACCCAAACCTTTGACCAGACCTTCACATCTCATCCACAATCTTTCTTCCTCCCAAAATCCCTCACACCCTATTTCAGTCCCATAAACCCCATCACTCCACTAGCTCCAAACTCCATCTGTTCTTCATATCCTTGTGCCTGCATAACACCCTAGGCCCTTACCCATACCCCTCTGGCCCACAGGATTCTCTCCCCACAAAGACCGTAAGTGCACATGATACTCCCCATCCAGCCCCTCATATCCTCCAGGAGCCCCTTCCTCTTAGATTCCCTTCCCAAACATTTCCCCAACTCCTCATAGTTCCTGACCATGGGGACTGTCATGGAGACTACTGCCCCACCTCCATCTACTGCATGCCTATTGCTGCCTTCTACTGCCCTCCAGCCTCAACATACAGAAACAGCTGGGTTCTGGGGAAGGACTCACTTCACCTGCTTGAAACATCCTTACCCAAGGAAACCAACCCCTCTGGAGACACCCATGCCCATCTTTATGCCATTCTGGTTGTGCTACTGATTCATTCCTGCACAGCCTCCATCACAGAATCATAGAACAGTTGAGTTGGAAGGGGCCTTAGGAAGTAATTTAGTCCAAGCCCCTGCTTACAGTAGGACCATCCCCAACTAGATCATTCCAGCCAAGGATTTGTTGAGCTGGGCCTTAAAAACCCCCAAGGATGGAGATTCCACCACCTCTCAAATGAACCTGTTTCAATGCTTCACCACCCTTCTAGGGAGAAAGTTTTTCCTAATATCCAACCTAAACCTCCTTTGTAGCAACTTGAGACCATTGTTCCTTGTTCTGTCATCTGCTACCACTGAGAACAGTCTAGCTCCATCCTCTTTCAAACCTAGCTTCAGGTAATGAAAGGCTACTATTAAATCCCATCTGTCTTCTCTTCTACAGACTAAATAAACCCAGTTCCCTCGGCCTCTCCTCGTAAGTCACCTCATAAGTCATATGCCCCATGCCCCAGCCCCTGAACCATTTTTGTTACCCTCTGCTGAACTCTCTCCAACTTGTCCACATCATTTCTATAGTGGGAGGCCCAAAACTGGACACAGTACTCCAGATGTGGCCTCACCAATGCAGAATAGAGAGGAATAATTACTTCTCTTGATCTACTGGCTATGCTCCTACTAATGCAGCCCAGTATGCTGTTAGCCTTCTTGACAACAAGGGCACACTGCTGACTCGTATCCATTTTATTTTCTGCTGTAACCCCCAGGTCGTTTCCTGCAGAGCTGCTGTTTAGCCAGTCAGTCCCCAGGCTGTAGCAGTGCATGAGATTCTTCTGTCCTAAGTGCAAGAGTTTGCACTTGTCCTTATTAAACTTCACAAGATTTCTTTTGGACCAATCCTCCAACTGGGCCAAATGAGCAGAAAAACATTACCAGGATAATTGTAGAAGATAGGCTAGCTTGATTAGGGGAAGATCAAGACTTGTTAACATTGATGGCGTGAAAAGCAAAAATCAAGTAGATAAGGATGATCCATGAGGTAAATTGATTCCCTCAGCCTACCCAAATAGAAATGCTGTCTCTTTCGTTTTAAGGTTTGAGTGGAACAGGAATCAAAGGAGAAGGACGACATCCCCAACCCCACCTTGGATCTGTTCCTGTCCTTAACTAAAGAATGTTACTGATAATCATTTATTGCAGTACCCAGAACCATTGCCGCTATCTGTATCGTCTGGCCTTTCTTCCTGCTCACTTTGCACTTGTTCTTCTGGAAGCTTTGTGCTACCTTATATCTTCCTGCTAAGCATTTATCTCTTCACTTTCCAAATGGCCTGATCTATGGTTACCTAAACAATGGACAGTTTTAGGAATCAGCACTTTCAGGAACCAGTTTTGTGTGTTCAGATTATTTACATCACCTATAATCACTAAGAAGGGCTTGTCTTCCTTATAAAAATTTTCAGTGTCTTCCCCTCCTATCTGTATTGTCATTTTATTTTTTCTGGGGTTGTTGCAGCACTGGGATACAGAATGGTTCTGTTTCCCACAGCTCGCATCATTGCCCATAATTTGGGCATTTTTCTTTGCATCTTTCATGCTGCTTGCCACAGTACCAAGACTGGAGCACTGGAGACTGCATTCTTAGTTAACCTATCTTTGTTCTGCCACCTGAGTTCTTTTAAATTGACCCTGTATATTTGTTCTGCATCAACTATTGTTTTACTTCTTTCTTAGATAATTCATTTGACATTTGGAGGTACTTGTCCAGGGTCAGATCAGGCTCTCTCAACAATCTGCCCTTAGCTTAGAATCAGATGTCCAACACACAATTCTGTCTCTAAAAAGGGAATTTGTTATGTTCTCAAAATTATATGTGACCCCAATGCTTTCAGCTCTTTAACATAATTATCTGTTCCTTCTGCTGTATCCTGATTATGGATTTTAAAAATGCAGTATCTTTCCAGAGTCTCATTTTTCTGGGTTCATAGTACTCATCAAAAGCCTTCATTAGTTACTCTAATGTACTGAGCCCTTCAGATAAAAGTATACCACTTGCTTCTCTGTCCTTCAACCCAATGAGGTAATAGGAAAGGTTTACCTTCATTTTTTCATCTTTGGCTGCCATGATCAGGTCTGAACACAAGGTCAGCTCTTCCTTCCATTGTTTTCATGCTGCTGCCAGCTTATTTGACTGGAAATCCAAATGCTCAGAGGGTCTGAGTCCCTCCATGCTACCTGCTCTCTTTCTTGTGGTTCTCAGTCACTGACACCCCATTTCATGCAATAGCAAAGGGATTCCATTTGGACTGTAGCAACCTGGATCTTTATTCAAGTGTACTGTATTCAGTGCTGCTTCTTGCAGCTATGTGGTGCATTCTGTGCTCAAAGTTGTTGCACAATTCCCCAAGAATATGGAGCTTCCTGGTGTCACCTTCCCAATGACCCCATGCCCCTACAACTTCAGTTCCAACCTACAGGTTATGACATAGACTGCAAGGTTAATAAAAATGTCTGTTAATAAAATTATGTAAGTTTGTCACATATGAAGTCTCAGATCTGAGCATGGTCTATATGCTAATTGGATGGGCTGTGGTGTCCCCAAACTCACTGCTGGTTATGACCCTGCTATGCAGTAGCTATGTCTATAGGACAGGGGGGTCATTTGGTCTCCAGTCTATTCAGTCCTTAGCTACCAAGAGTGTCAAGAACGGTATATATTAGTGATAATTGTGGTGGTAATTTGGCAAAGAGGTCAGAATGGGATGTCTGAGACCATCTGTTTTATCCCATCTGGACAACCAGCAGGTAGTTTTTACCCTCTCAATAGAAAAATCACAAAAGAAACCTCACCAATTTGGAATCGTATGCTATTAGTGAAGGTTGTGAGTGCTCTAGGCTTTCAAAATTACAGCTTAAATGTACAAAATGCATGATGGGGTCATTATTTGTGAAGTCCTTCAGCACTTTTCTTAGCCTTTCAGCTGGTACACTGTCACAAGGACAATGTCACTTAGCAGTACACAATGCACACTCAAGCTGTGAAATTATTTTTCTGGATTGGCTTATGTGGAGGCGAGAAAAGAGAAGAAGAAAACACTGCACAGTCTCTACTTGCCAAATGGATATCAAGCCATTATAGAGTGTTGAAATCAAGCTTTCCCATTCAAATGAATTAAAGAAGAAAAGCCACATTCTAAAGTTTTTCAATGAGTCCAGGGCTTTCTGCTCAGGTCAAGGATCATCTCACTGGGTTTCCAGACCATACTCAAGAAGGGTTTGGTCTTTGGATAAGAAAAAGAGAAATGTTCACCACTGAGTCAGTTCATTCCCTTTGCTAAGGCTGCTAGAGTAAAAAATAGGCACTGGCAAACTTCAGTCATAAGGAGGCCTGTCATAGTATTTCTTCTTAGGACAAGGAAAACAGTCCTGTACCTTGTCCCACAGTAAAATGATTAAACTCCTATCACCTTCAGAGGGAGCAGAGTAAGGCCCAAAGTGAAGATTTCTTTTTGAAACTACCAGAAAAGAAAAAAAAATCATAGAGAACCAAAAGATGTCAAGCAATGTTAATAATAATTAAGTCATTCTGCAGTCATGCTTAGTTGTTTCCAGCTTGGCATACCTATTATTGAAATTTCTTCATTGGCATAATATAAAATGTGAGGAATTTTTCTTATATTTGAACTGGATATTTAAAATTACAGAGACAACAAAAAGTTAATCTACCTCTACCATGTGAAACAAAGCAACAGTTGCAGAGCTTTTCGGAAAATCCAGCAAGCTCCTCCTTAATGTTCTGGATTGAATATAAAATTCAATGTACAGTAACAACACAAAGGCTCTTACTCTGCATGTATATCACCCTGTGCACTATTAGTCAGATTAATTAAAGAGTGCTACATTTTATATGAAGCATCTTTGAGGTTAAGAACAGAATTCTCTAATGAATGCATCCTGATTCTCTAATGAATGATGCATGGAGATACTGGGAGCCAAAATTTGTTCTTTGCTATTACTCATTATTTTTCATTCCTTATGTAGCATTTTAAATGTACATAGTAACTTACAATAAAGAGAAGTTGTTAAATGGAGGACATAATGCCTGCCACACAGTGCTCCCAATTTAAAAGACATGAGTGGGTACAATATGGTACAAACATTTAAGTAAGGTGCAATTGAGGTATTTACATGGTTATCAAAGCTTTAGGCAGTAATTGTAACTAGAATTGTTTATAGAAGAACTACATATTTTTATCTTGCGATTAAAAGAAAGGAGGAAAGGTCTTATATATATATATTGCGTGAGACTTATGCATGGTTGGAGGCATGAATAAAAGCAGAGTGCCAAGTAAAAATACTCTCTTGGTTAATCTGCAGAGTTTAGCTACATATGTTGGATGGAACTGATCTTAATTAAACTGAGGGAAGCCAAGAATAAAAACCATAGGAGAAAAGTAATGCTGGGAGAATTAGTGCAGCTAAGAATGGGCAATGTTGACATGGATATGGAGATCTGAATATAAGGGTTGGGGATGTACAGGCACCTGTAGTCTCTTCCAGAAGTCATTAAAGTAGGGGTTCAGCTGTATCCCTTTGATAGCCATCCTAAACTGGCTGAGAAATTGGAACAAGAATGTAGCTGGAGTAAACAATAATTATGGGTTAAGATGTTCCATTTCAATTTCACTGTCTACTTATGATGTTTAAGGAGATCAAGGCATGGAGGAAAAAAGGGATCCTGTTCTCCCGTTTTCCACTGCCTAATGAAACATTGAAAATCCATTCATTTGCCATATGTGACAATTAAAAATGTAGTATCAGGGGAACCTTATTGGGTGATACTGCAGAACAGGTTTAGGCTTAACTGAGGCTAGCCAGATCCTAGACAATCATACAAAAGGTGATATGACTGCACTATTTCCATTTGACTTAGAAGTCTCCCACACCAAAGCAGAATCAAACAATGCATCCATCCAGTAGCTCAGAGGTTAAGCTGGGTTTCACTGGGAAATTGCTCATTGATCAAAGTGCCGGTCTTGTAGGGGACAAGGTTCACTATTACCAGTTCCACTCTTCATTAGGCCTGTGCAAATATGGAAGTTTGATTTGGATTCAGCCAATTCAGAGTACAGTGATTTGATTTACTGTCCAGAATCAATTCAGCCAAATTGACTTCAAAAGATTTGGCGCTGATTTGGAGAGATTTGGTGATTTGGCCATAGACTGTAATGGGGAATCACTTAAATACCTATAATTTTGTCATTTTTTGGCATATTTGAATGAAAATGACAGGGATGGTAGCCCTTTCTGAGGGCATGAGGCCTGCCGTGTTTCAAGGAAATAGGTGTAGGGGTTTCTGGGAAAGTGCACCTCAAACTGTTCAAAGCAAAACTTGTGTCATGTGTGATGGCACAGCGGGATGAAAGCAGCAGGGATGGTAGCCCCTTCTGAGGGCATGTGGCCTGCCAAGTTTCAAGGAGATAGGTGCAGAGGTTTCTGGGAAACTGCACCTCAAGTTTCCGAGAGCAAAACTCATATCGTGTGTGTGTTAAGGGGGTGTAGGTTGTAGCCGTGTTGGTCTAAGGACATAGGCAGACAAGGTGCTTTGGCTCAATCTGATATCTTTTATTAGATCAACTGAACAGTTAGAGAAATATAACTTAGCAAGCTTTCGGGTTTAAAAACCCTTCATCAGGCTGAGGAAGCATCTGCATTTGATGTGTGTGCTCTTCCTGGATGGAATGAATAGTAAAGAAGCCAGAGGCTGGTATGCATGCAAGAAAGCCAGTCAGTGAAAATATAAATTGAGGCATCAGGGGGTGAGGGACAGTCTGCGGGGAAGGGGGATGTAGCAGTGCAGGTAAAAGTGGAGAGGCACCTGGGGAGTCAGATGTTAGGCAGGTTGTAGTGTGTCATAAATCCAATGTCTATATTGAGTCCATAAGGTTTTGTATCTAGGAAGTGGATGAAGTGAAATACGTTGTTTCTACGTCTCTTCCTCAGAGCACTGTAATTGGAAAAGAACTCAGGGAAAGATCAGTCACTGGCCAGCTACAGATGTCAGTCTTCCCCCTGCCCACACTGCCCCTCCCTGTTCTTGGTTTCTGTTTCCCTGTAAGACCGTCTTCCGAATCGCCAAATCTCCAAATCTTTTTCCAAATCTTTTCCAAACCAATTCAGATGCTCTGAATCAAGAGCAGAGCAGAGCTCTTGATTCAGAGCATATGAATTGATTTGGAAAAGATTTGGAAAAATATCTTTTGAACAGATTCAGAGATGCTTTGAATCAATTCGAAACTTTTTATGGATCTCCCAATTTGATTTGGATTAACTGATTCAGCCTCCAAATCAGGCTGAATTTTCTCTGAATCAAATCAGTGACCAAACCTTCATACACCGTGCCTTCTCTTCATCTTGCATAGTAGCTGATGAAGCAAACTGTTGCTTTAAAAAAATTATGTATCTCTGATTTAGCCTACAAGGTACAACTCTACTCTGCCTGATGCCTGACTTCAGACTAACATGGCTTAACTACCTCTTAGATGCATGATACTCAGCTTTATGCCTACATCTGATCTAATATCTAATACCTGATCCAGCTGGCATTGGTGCTGCTGAGTGAGATGGCAGCAGCAGGTAATGCTCTCATCCAAACCCTACTTGTATCTACAGTATTTCATAAAGTATTTTTGGCATTTCAGATTTTGTTCCTTGTAGATTTAAGTAAAGATTCCGAGTTGTGATGATTGTGGAGATGAGTGTTTGGTTAACAATAGCCTGAGAATAGACTTAATGGTCCAGAAAGCCCCTTCCAATCCTGTGTTCTTATGGTTAAGGCTTAAACCAGATAAGATAGATCCACTCCTGACTGGATCATCTAGAAGCTATGGTAAAAATGATATTGACCAATTTGATCAAGGCTGACCTGGATCAAGCCTACTGATCCAAGCTAACTTGGATCCCACCTGTTTGTAACCTTGCATGAAACCTATTAATCTATCATTTGGGGGTCTGCTTTTAGATGAATGAGCAGTAGCTGTGGTCAAATTGGGATTTTTCCAACTAGGCTTGGTAAAAAATAAAGTCTTTCCTTTCACATGCAGATTTTACTATTGTTCTCCACAGCATTCCCATATTAAAATTAGACCACTATGAGGTTCTTTATAGGTAAATGCACCTTAAGCCTGTCTGGGAATTGAAACTAATACTGGATGCATCCACCTCTTGAGTGAGAAGTATCTTTTCAGGAGCATGTCAGCAGTGATCTACATTGGTGGCTGATACAATTTACTGCTACTCTCTCTTCATGTGATGTAGCTATGCTTGCTATCAGCAAAAGGCCTTGGACTGGACTCTCAAGATATATACTACAAAGGAGCTGCAGCCAGGTGGATATCAATCATCTGTAAGGAGTAGGACTTTATAATAAGCTCCTCCATTATCAGAAAGATTTGTTGAACTTCAGAGCTTCTGTTCTCTAAGCCCTTGAGGGACAGAAAGAATAAGAGGGGATGAGATAAGATCTGTAAGAAAATAGAGTACAGCTAATTTATTATCACTGAATTTTGTTCAGTGATTAGGCTCATTGGGATGTTATCCAACACTGAATAATTTTGGATCTATCTTTGAGACTTGGAAGGTCATCTGGAAATTTGGATGCATGCATTTTTTTAAGGAAATTTTAAATAAAATAAGGCAAAATGGCAGGAATGTGATAGACGATTGTGAAGGAGTTGTAAGGGGACAAACGTATTGGCAAGGACTGAGATACTATAGTCTCACAGTAACTGGCACATGAAATACATTGGTGTTTCTTTCAAACATTTACATAGGGTACTGAATGCACTTGCAAAAAAGATTAGCTGAAGAATTATTGCTTACAGTGGAGAAGACAGAGTTAAGCTAGAGAATATAAAAGAAATTAGTGAGAATGGTAAGGATACTGAGTTGACCTACATCCAATCCAGTACCCAATTTTTAATCTAAGATGCAGAAATTCTTGGCAAATCTTTTGGTTGGTTTTGACAGACAGAGTGCTCCAAGAATTTTTGTGTGTGTGTTTGGGGATAGGGGAGGGCCGGGGTAAAAAAGCATGTAATAATGGAGAAAAATGCCTATTTAAAAAAGGAGAAACCAAATCATTTTACACTGACTCATTTCTGCCCAACCCAGTTCCTATGACCTCATCTTTTCCAATCAAGAAAGGAAGGTTACATATGTAAATCAGATTTTTGTGTTGGACGTCATAACCTAAGCTTGCCAAACAGATTCAGACAGGAGTTCTTGCAGGCATGTTGTAAATATAGACACACTGTAGATAAACCATTGAAAGGGTTTTCAAGGTCAATTTCTTTCACCATCCCTCTCCTCCAACCAGTTCACATAGCAACACATTACATGTTTGTTGCTATGGTTCCATTTGCAACATGCCCAGTGACAACAAAGAGCTGTCTTTAGCAGAAGCTTATTTCAAATCACATAGCAGAGAAGCAGAACATCAAGCTGCTTCAAACTGCATTTGCCATTGAAAAGATGAAGAATGTGTCTCAAGGCAGTTATGTGGGTTACCATATATTTAAAACATTCCAGAACATTGTGTTACCACTATGGGATCGCTGGGGTTGTTAGTTACCACAAGAAGTAAAATGCGGCAATTTAGAAAATTATCGTATTTCACAAAAAGCACATTTTCATATTGTTTATTACTAAAACTCCTAATTGCTCCTTTTCCTCTTTCACCAAAATACCATCTTTGCTAGAAAGTATAATGTAGCAATTTGCCTTTTTTTGCTTTTTCCAGTACTGTCCACAGGAATTAATTAGCCAGTTAGTGGGCTAAACATTGCCATCATTTGCAACCGTGCAAACTCACTGACTCCAAAAGAGTTTGATTTTCCCCCACGTGCAAGGAAACCAAATTGAATTATCCCAAATGCCATCATCCCTCCACTTCTCTTTCGTTTGTAATGACATAGCAACATGGATTTTATAAGTGGGTATCAGCACACATGCCACTGTGTAGTTGTAAAGGGCAAAATGGTAAAGGGTGGTAAGGGCGAAGTGTCACTCATCACAAAGTTTTAAGGGTCCACTGTTTTTTTTTCCCCTTTGGTTCATGTAGAATGTAGCATTGATTGATATTTAACTAAGGTTTGACCAATGAAAGGCAGTATGTGCATTTGTCTACAAAAGTAAAGTATATCAGAATTATTACAAATCCTTTTGAGGATCGATAGAACAGCTCTCACACAGTATTGCCTCCAGGAAGGTCTTAGACACCAAAATGTAGCCTTTGAACTGCAAGATCAAGTAGTCCAATTACCTTGTGACCTGCATCCAACTGTACATACAAATTACCAACAATCTATTATTGACCCGTTTATGTACCTTAAAGTATTGATTTCTTTGTAAGTTGCTACAAGAATATGTTATGATGAATTGCTAATATGTTAGAATGAAAAGTTATTCACATTTGTCCGGGAGTGGCTTTTTTTTTATTATGAACTGATGAACAGGAAAGGTCTTTTCTATTCCCTTTGGATTCAAAAGACTAAATGCCATCTTACTGGCTTCTGTCTATACTCACCTTCCTCTCTGCCATTGTTCTTATTGTTACAAGCATTATTCCCATATGTACATACTAAAAAACTACATTATCTTCTTATGTGAATTTTTCTACAAATGGCTTCAGAAATACTGCTAATGACTGGATTTTTATAGTCATTTGTAATCAAGGGAACCTTTTACCTTAATTGTTCATCAAAATAGAATGTGAAGGAACATTTCTAAAACTTGAGATAATTTAAAAGAAAACAATTCCTGAATATCACTAATATACATAACTTTTATTTATTTGGGGCTTGATTATACTTCTGTGAAAGGAAAGCTATGCAGAAAATGGACTGCATAAGCAAAATAGCATGTAGATGCGAACTGCTACTTGCAACACCTGTTCACTAAATTAAGCCAGAATTCCTTGCTGCCAATGTTACATTATGTTCTGTAATATGCCAATTACTGGGATGTATGAACTCTGAATACTGTGAGATACCTTTGGGAGATCAGGAATACCCACTTCTCAGATGAGCTTCCTTCCTCCTCCTATGCATTTTACAGTCTGAGGCCAGACCACTGCTGTCCCGTTTGAATGCACCAGTGAGGGTAAGAGTTTCCTATTGCTTTATCTTATTTCACAGAACATCTGCACATCAGCTTCCCAAACTTGGTCATAAATGAACATAGCCAAATATGTGAATATATTTTTAAATAAAGAATGGTGTGTAGTTTCTTTCCAGGATCTAACTGCAAGCATGTTTTGAAATCAAGGATTTGGGAGGCGGGGTGGGAAAGAAAACAATTCCTGGAAAGATTAGGTAGTCATTTAATTGAAAGCACAAAATGTTACTCAGTAGCTGTGGCTTTAGATGATCCCAGTTCAGGCACACAAGAATAATTGAACTGCTACTTTCTGAAGGGCTGTCATAAAGGATGCAAGCAAGGAAAAAAGACACTGCACCTTACTTTTTTATATGGGCTTCTCTTATAAATATATATAATTGTGTCAACTCCCTTTCTTCTGGGGCATTGTTGTCCACCGTGACACTCCATCTGCCTCAGATCCATGCAAGGAAGAAGTTTCATTCATCATTATTGATTGCTGTAGGTCTTGAAGAGCTTTATGAAGGAGAGGCTGGTGTCAGTATAGAATAAAGAGTGTGGTCACCCTTTCTAGGCTCCTTTGTTCAGGCTTAACGGGTGCCTCAGACACTTTGTGTGTATATCTAAACTGAGCCTCGGTCAGAAAGCTGTTATGTTTGATGGGGCACAAAAAGCAGTTTTTGACGGTAAGACAATTCCATTGTTAGGTTCAAGTTTACTTTAAGGACAACATGTGAAAGTAGAGAAATGCATCTGAATATTCTATACCACAAAATTCATGGATATCTGTATTTGGGGACTTTAGTTCACCCAAAAATTAGAGAGGAGTGGGATCTGAGTTTTACAATTGGGACCTGTGACATGGATTATGAAACCCTACTACATTTTTCATTGTCATTTTTAAAAAGTGCAGCTGCCCCCCTTTGATTCCCCCCATCAAAACTGCTGCTACTGACTCAACATATCATGTTTGATTCTGTAAAAATACCATGGGATAAAGAAATATAATGTACACAACCAAAAAGATTTTTGTAGCACTTGGTAACTTTTGATTTCCAGGAATGTCTTTCTGACGTAAACTACTGGAATACCAGATCTTAGAGAACAGTGAGAAGCAGGCTGCCAGCATTATAAACCCATTCAGAATCAGAATCGTAAAAGTCCTTCTTTCTTTCACTTCTGAAATTATTGGAAGAGAATTTTAAATTATGCAGAGGGAAAGAAGGTGAGAAGCATGGGACAAGTTACCAGAAAGAAAAAAGTGAATATAGATACAGCCTCCATTTGCTACAATACTGTATTAGCTCAAATCTAAGATGAGGGTTTTTTTTCCCCAATCAACATGAGGCCAAAGCCAGAGTTGAGCCACCACCTGCCCTGAGCCAGGGTGTCTTGTGCTGCAGGAGAGGCCTCACAATGGGCAAAGCACAGGGCAGACTGTGTAGTGGCAGGGGGGGTCACACCAGGGAGACCTGCAGTATGTTGCTCTGGGGGGACTGTGGGGGAGACCACGCTCCTTGCTCCGTGCACCACCTGCCACACCCCCAGCCACTTGCCTCTCCACTTGTTGCTTGCTTTCTTCTCTGGATCCAGCTTCAGATCCATCTATGGTCCCAACTCAGCTGCACCCAGAGCTGCTGCCACTGCTTTTCCCTGGCTGGACAACGGCCGGGGCCAGAGCTACTGCCACCACTGCTATTGACTGCACTGGGGCAGAGCTAGAAGGGGAGCAGTGTTGGGGGGAAATAAGCAATAGGGGGAGCAAGGGATGGATGGGGAGCAGGTACTGGGAGTGGGGACACACAGCACAGGGGCAGAGGCAGGCATGGGGAGGCAGCAGGGGGATAGGAAATAAGGGTCCAGACAAGGGAGACAGAGGGTGGGGGGGACAAGGTTCAGGGGTCTAGCCCCTTGCCCCCCACCGCTGCTTTGGGGGGACAATTAATTAAACTCTATGCATGGCATATATATCAAATTTATGATTTTCCACATATAGATTCTAATCATTGGGGGAGTTGCCTCAAACTCAGAGTTGGCTTGAGACTCATGGCACTTGGGAGAAGCCCCTGGAGACTGGAAGAAGGCCAATGTGATGCCTATCTTTAAGAAAGGGACAAAAGAGGACCTTGGGAATTACAGACCAATCAGCTTGACTTCAAACCCAGGTAAAATCCAGGAAAAAATTATCAACAAGTCCATTACTACCAGGCTAACAGAAGAAAGTATTCTGAAGGATAGCCAACATGGCTTCATTATAGACAGCTAATGCCAGACCAATCTCATCTTCTTCTACAACTGATAACTCACCATCTGGATAAAAGAAATGATGCTGATGTCATATACTTGGATTTCAAAAAGGCCTTTGACTTAGTCACCCATGATGTCTTCATAGTTAAATTGGAAAAATACGGCCTTGACTATTTTACCGTCTGGTGGCTAGGCAACTGGCTCCATGGTAGGACCCAGAGAGTAATGATAGTTGGGAATGAGGCATTGTGGCAGGAGGTGACCAGTGGCATCCCTCAGGGCTCTGTACTCAGACCAGTGCTTTTCAACATATTCATCAACAATTTGGATTTGGGTATTAAAACTGACCTGGCAAAGTTCACTGATGACACCAAACTATGGGGGAGCATGATCACACTCCAGGACAGGCTGGCACTACAAGCTGACCTGGACAGGCTCGCAAAGTGGGCAGACCTTAACCTGATGTTGTTTAATACAGAGAAATGTAAAGTACTCCATCTAGGGAGAAATAATCCACAACATGCTTACTAGTAGCGATGCACCCCTGTGCACCCCCCATCAGCCAGTATTCCTGGGAGAGGGGGGCATGCGAGAGTGCTGGTGCCCCCTCTGAGAGCACCAGCTGGGGACTGTGCCAGGAGAAGCGGTCCCCCCACAGCCAATCCCGCCAACCCATAAGTGCTAGCAGTACGCTGCTGCCAGTCTGCCAGTTGTGGGTCAGCAGGATTGGCTACAGGGGGACCCCCCTCCCCAGTTGCTGACTGTCCAGTCAGGGGGCACAAGTGCCTCCCCTGACTCAGGAG
>NW_017729032.1:175238998-175239212 GCF_001723915.1 Gavialis gangeticus
ATCTATGCAGAGGGTCGGACTCGATGATCTATTGAGGTCCCTTCCAATGCTAACATCTATGAATCTATGCATCTTGGTGTCATCAGCAAACTTGGACAGCGTTCTTTCCACCCCCTTGTCCAAATTGCTGATGAAGATGTTAAACAGTGCAGGCCTGAGGACACAACCCATCCACAACTACTCTCTGGGTGCACCCCATCAGCCAATTTTTTAC
>NW_017729032.1:175244212-175244539 GCF_001723915.1 Gavialis gangeticus
TCACCTATGATACTTACAAGCTCAGCAGCGCTATGCTTGCCAGCATCACAACTGAACAAGATCTGGGTGTCATGATAGAAAACAAAATGGACATAAGCTATCAATGCGATACCATATCTGGCAGAGCTAACCAGACACCGGAATGCATGTACTAAGGCATCTCAAGCAAGGCTAAAGATGTTATCCTCCCACTCTATTCAGCCTTGGTGAGACTACAGCTGAATTACTGCATCCAGTTCTGGGTGCCACACTTCAGGAAGGGTGTAGAGAAGCTTGAGAGAGTCCAAAGGAGGGCCATATGCATGATTAGAGGCCTAGAGACCAGGT
>NW_017729032.1:175249539-175249842 GCF_001723915.1 Gavialis gangeticus
CACAGATGCTCCTTGATGATTCTCTCCAAGATCATCCCAAGCACCGAGGTGAGGCTTACAGCCCTATAGTTACCTGGGTCCTCCCTCCTCCCTTTCTTGAATATTGGGACCACATTGGCCAGTTTCCAATCCCCCAGCACCTGGCCAGATGACTGCGAATGCTCATACAGCCAGGCCAAGGGCTCTGTGATGACTCCTGCCAGCTCCCTGAACACCCTGGGGTGGAGGGCATCTGGACCTGCAGATTTAAAAATATCTAGCCATTCCAGAAGATCCCTAACTACATCTGCACTGACTGAAGGC
>NW_017729032.1:175254842-175255213 GCF_001723915.1 Gavialis gangeticus
CCAAAGGAGGGCCATATGCATGATTAGAGGCCTAGAGACCAGGTCCTACAAGGAGAGTCTAGAAGACTTGGGACTGTTTAGCCTGGAGAAGAGAAGACTCAGAGAGGACTTGCTGGAAGCCTATAAGTATATCAGGGCCTGGAGGAGCAGCTATTAGGGCCAAGGGGAGCAACTATTCACCAAGGCCCCCAGGGGAGGACTAGAAATAATGGGCACAAGCTGATTGAAGATTGCTTCAGACTAGACATAAGAAAAACTTCTTTACAAGTTGTGTATTGAGGGTTTGGAACAGGCTCCCTCTAAAGGTGGTCCAGTTACTCACCCCGGTGATCTTCAAAAAGCGTCTTGATGCCCATCTTACTGGGGTTATC
>NW_017729032.1:175260213-175262719 GCF_001723915.1 Gavialis gangeticus
GGACTTTTTGTTGTCCTTCATCCTGTTCTTTTTTATTAGTTTATACTACCCAAAAGTGTGCATGCCATGTGTTAAACTTCATGAAAATGTTGTACATGTTCTTTTCCTCTTTCAGATCATTCAATCTGGCTGCTTTGGTGGTGGTGGGGGTGGTGCCTGAAGGTGAAATACAACATGTGCTGGCTTGAAACCTCTGTCCAACACAGGAGTCTCTGAGAAGGCCTAACCATTTTACCAGTGGACAACAACTTTGTACGATCAGAAGTAGGGGAGGGAGGCTAAGGGTGTGAGTTTTTCTTCAGCAACATATTGCTCTAGTCCTTGCACGATTCTACATCAGCAGGCCTAAATCCTGTGATTTCTGGAAGTAAATTAAGCAAGAACTAGAGAGAAACATTAGATATAAGGAGAAAACAAAAGATGGTAACTCACCAAGCACAGAGTTTTATATTAGGTCTTCCTGACTAAAATACTGTCCATGGAGGAAAACCTATCTATATTGATCAGGTTATTAGTTGAAAGAAAATGTGTTAAGTGGGCTAAAATCAGGTACTGTGATACTACTTGTGACACTTTTGTAGGTTGCAAAAACAAGACAAGCTTCTAAAATGCCTTAAATTACTGAAGACAGCTGCGTTTATAAAACCTGTTGTAGGTCCATTAGTGTCCTTTTTATTTTTCCAGGGACAGCCTATTTGAAAGCTGGAGGCAGAGCTCATTAAAACATGCCCCTCCCCTCAAAAAAAAAAAAAAAACCTTAAAAAAAAAAAGAAAGTTGAGACAAACCTAGCTTTCCAAATCTCCCCAGGCATATTCATCAGAAATCACAAGAAGACAAACTGGGCACCTTCAAAATGGCATATTCCTATAATTACTGAGTACACAATTATTTGGGAGCTCCAGTGAACTGTGACAAGTAATGGTTGCTACTGCAGCAGCACTTCTGGCAATGTATTCCAATTTACCAGAGCTCAGCTCTATCCACTAATGCAAAACTCAGGCAGGACTATGTCTCTGCCTTTGAATTCAGCTACCCCGCATCCACTCAAGGGAATGCTGCACCACTATCCACACTGTACATCCCTGAATCACACTGATGTCTATGCAAACAGGAAGGTGCCTTGCTTCTCCCACATCCTTTCATACCTATGCAGAGTCAGACATGATGTAGGCCAAATGATGTGGGAAAGAGTGAACAAATTTTATGTGGTCATTACTACTCAACTCAAAGAAGCAGCCTGTGGGCAGACTGCAGGACCAGCTGCTATTTTTGAGACCTTATCATGACTGCCCCCTCCCCATGTTTTTGATTGGCTGAGGGGCCCAGGTGGCCCCACTCCTCGCTGCTGACTTGTTGCAAAGGCTGTCATGTGGCCCCTGCCCCTCACCGCTGATTGGTGGAGAGGCGTAGGGCTGCACGACAGGCCAATCAACAGCAAGGAGTGGGAGCAGCAGCCATTTTGAACTCACCTGTTTGCCAGTAGCACCCCGCCTCCCACTTTTCCCTGCTGGTGAGCTGCCGCTATGCCTGCCAGCTTCCTCTCGGAAGTCAGCATTCTATGTTCACTAAGTTTTCTTTTTTTTTGGTATGGATTTTGGGACAATACTGGATTTTGCATTTTCTGCCAAATCTATAAAATCTCAATTTCTGTAGGTTCCTAGTCATGACAACATCAAGTCACATCAGTGTACTCATTAGCTGCACCTTAGTAATAAAAGGAAAATGCAAAATATCTTCAGTAGACTCACATGCATTATGTTATCCCATTTGGTACATTCTTTAACTCCAGACACTGTCTAGTATCAGCACTAGAACCCCAGTACTCATTCCTGCCCAGGGCAGGGGGTCGGACTCGATGATCTGTTGAGGTCCCTTACAACCCTAGCATCTATGAATCTATGAACCTATGAGTGTGTGTATGTGTATGTATACACACACAAATTGTTTTATTTCTCTTTCCTTCTTCATTCTATGCACAACTTTGAAATATATTAATGAGGGATATTTTTTAGTCTCCCTGTTTTATGAAAGGAATAATTAATTTAGCAATTTATTACAGTATGAAGGTCTCCTATAAGATAGCTATTTCTTTTGGAGGTGACAACTGAACCAGATCATGGACAATGCCTGTAAAAAATCTCTTTAAAAGGATATTGATGATTCCATCTCAAAGGCAAGGCAGCAAGAGGGCACAGCAGCCCCCCTGGCTCTCCAGGGACCTAGCAGACCTCCTAAGGCTAAAAACAAAAGCCTACAAAGGATGGAGGAGGGGATTCATCTCCAAGGAGGATTATTCTGCACTGGTCCAGTCCTGCAAGGAGCAAACCAGGAAAGCCAAAGCTGCAAATGAATTCCAACTAGCTTCAAGCATCAAGGACAATAAAAAGTCCTTTTTCCGATATGTGGGGAGCCGGAGGAAAAGCAAGGGCAACATTGGACCCCTGCTGAACCAGATGGGGCAAATGACAACTGACACCCAGGAAAAAGCCAACCTATTAAATGGGT
>NW_017729032.1:175262849-175274684 GCF_001723915.1 Gavialis gangeticus
TTCCTGCCCTTTGGGTGGGGGGCTGGACTCAATGATCTTCCAAGGTCCCTTCCAGCCCTAATGTCTATGAAATCTATGAAATAGCTAATTACTACTATTTAAAAGAGGTGGTTGTTTTGAGTATGGGGGGTGTTGCTTTCTCCTGTGAACTTTCCATGAAGCAAAACTCGTATTTGTTCAGTTAATTTTGTAGAATTCTTAATCCTGTTAGAATCATGCTGACAAACCTGAAAAGTAGAGTATTCATAGAATCAGTGAAATATTAATACATGGTAATATTCTGTTTCCTAGCAAGGGACTCATGCACATATTTGACACAAAATTTGATTTTGTACTTTACTGAAAAACTAATTTAAAAGTCCTGTCTTTGTGGTGATCTGATTCATGATGTATGGATCTGCTAATTGCATAATGTATCTTTGAAGAATATTGCTACAATGCTTGTATAATTAAAAGATAAGTCCTGGTGGGTTCTCAGTTGGTGTTAATGGGAAGGAGAGATTGAATGCTGGCATCAGCTAGAGAATTCACCATAGCAAATGCTTGTCTGGGCTTATCTTCACAGCTTGAAGAAAGGTAAACTTTTAGCACAGGGTAACTAACATACATGATGGATTCTAAGAACAAAAAATGCAGTGAAGGAGAGGTACTTTAGTTTGATTGTAGGGTGACTCACACAGGTTAGTCCTGGTAGGGACCTACTGTTGACCCTGGTGAGTTTAACTCAGTAAAATTAAAGTTTCTCCTCGTCACTGAATTTTCTGTCTTAGGATAACTCTTACACATGAGCTAGTCTGACGTTAAAAAAATGAACCTTTCTTAGCAGTGAAAAAAGTCCTCCATTTCCTATCCCCACTGCACCCGTTGTTATTATTTGAACCAAAGTAGGTCTGAAAATTATATATCACTTTCAATTTCTTCAGCCATTATATTGATTGCCATGTAAAATTGCTCAATTATTTCAGCTTTCCCTGTCTTCTGAAGGTTATGCAACTTAAAATAGTTAGGATAACCTTTAGTCTGACCTTTGCAAGTAATCAAAACATGACTGGAAGCAGTGCCATTTAACAGAATTTAAGGGACGATGAAGTTGTGACTTCCATTCATGTTCAAAGTGATCTCTGAAAACTGAAGTCCAGCCGAGCCTTTGGAGAGATTAAATTCCAGTCTCTACAGAAGATTTTATGTTGCTTTTCACTTTAAACAGAAACCACACTAGCTCTCTGATAAACATTTTCTTCTGTTTTTTGAAAACAGAACAACAAGCTGGGTTTTTTAAAACAAGCTGAGTAAGCCAGATCACTAGTTAGAAGTCTGGTCCTCCATCCTCATGACCCCCAAACCAGAGGACTGATGACACACCTAACTGGAGCAGAAGACTGTTGCAGTGGGTCATGTGCTCAATGATTTAGTTACAATGCCCTTTGAAAGGTGTGCAGGAGAAATAACTGCAGTTAAGTAAGTCATACTGAAACAGCACAGCAAGAAGCTTGCAATACTACAGCAACTTGCTTCTGAGGCAACAGGGATTTTGGAAGGAGGGTGTGAGCTGAATTTTAGATCTTAGATCTCTGTCCTTTTGTTCAGGAGGAAATATGCAAAATTAATTTGAAGAGAAATGGGAATAAAAAGGGGAGGACCACTCTACAACGCTGAAGGTGCTAATGTGAATGGACATATTATAGAATCTAGATTTTATTAGAGGTGGCAACTTTTGTAAAAATAAAACCAAATTGGTTTGGGCTTGTTCTGCTCATGTTGCTTTCAGTGGGTGGTTGGGCCCTTCGTGGAGTGGTGGCCATGTCTAGTGATGGACGTGATCAGTCAGTGCTGGAAACAGCTATAAACTGATGTCACTGCTGTACAATTTCCTGGCTTCTGCATGGTGTTATTTGGTTGCTTTGCTATGTCCCATTTGTCACCATTCCTTAGTTTCCTCTAGGAGAATGACAAAAATATATAATTATTTTTCTTATGTAATAAACCAGCTTTGTATTGTACTTAATTTTGGAACTTTTATTTTGTTTTATTGTAGTTTTTAGTTCATCTCCTTGGCTACCAGACAATGGATCATTTAATTTAAAAAGGGCTTTAAATATTAAAATATTGAGCATTTTAAGCTCCCTATGTAAAAAGTTCAGGCAAGAAAAGCCTTATTAAGGATCCTATTTTATATGCTCCAAGTTGGGACCCACAGAATGAGTAATACTTTTACGAGTGTTAAACAATTATGGTCTCTTTGAAATCTACTTTGAACTGAGAAATACTTCAAACATCGTGCTGTAAGTCAGCTACATTGTGTTGTCCCTGATATGGAATTACTGGGCAAAACTCAGTGGTCTGTGGTATGTAAGAGGTCATACTAGATGATCATGATGATCTCTTCTGACCTTAAAAACAATGAAACTCCTTACAAAATTGGCATGGAAAGGTGAACTCAGTTCAGTAAGTTAAAGGTTCAAGAAGTGGGAGGTGTCATTTTCAGGGCAGGATTTTCAGTGGTGCCCTCTAATTCTTTTTACCAATTAACCCAGTGAATGAAAAGAATATTTTCTTCCCAGCTCCAGATCTCCCAGGTCTCTTGCAGGAGATGGAAAAATGTTTCAATGGTGAACTGTATGCGTTACATACAAAATAAATGCTTCATGGCAACAGTTTTACCAGAAGAGAGTAATATTCCATGTCCTTTCTATATAAAAATTTAGGTAATATTGGGGGAAAAAGAAACGTGATAAAATATTCAGTAAGGAAATACATATCTGTGGGTTGGGCTTGTTGTTGTTATTCTTGTTTTTAAATCTGATTTGCTTTCCAGTAGGTTTCATTGTGTCCAAGTGATGTGTCATGGGAGGTGGGAGAGAATAGGAATATGTGCTCCTGCTCTCTGAATATTCCTGTAAAGCCACTTGGCATTTCAAGAAAAATGTAAAAGGGCTGAACATGTGACACCTGATGATACAAGCAAATAAGAGAATGTTAATGGTAGTGCTGAAGTGAGGTTGCAGCTGTAATGATCCAATACATATGTGAGAGTCAAGATGTCTTCTATCCCAACAATGCAAAAAATTACATTACCCATAAAAATGTTGCCTCAGAGAATGATAATGGCTTTTAAGAATCAGATTAACTCCTCATTATTTTACTTCAAGGTGAAAGGAACAATAGAAAGAAAGAAAGAATCTCAAAATTAAGTCAGTGAGACAAAATTTCCATGCCTTCCAATTTTATGAAAGTGGAATTATCCATCCCCCCAATGGGAATTATCCCACCACCCTTTCCTCTCTACCTTCCTTATCGCTACAAGATGCTACTGGAGTTAATGGCTCATTTCTTCTTTGGGTACCCTCTGGTCCTTTAGGTGGCCACTCTACAGGAAGCCATTTTTTTTAAATTTGAGACCCAGTTCTACAATGAGCAGATCCATTCACCTTTGCATAGTCCCATATTAGTCAGGCCAGGACAAAGACTTGAAGGCATCGACCAGAATCTAAACCAAACTTTTCAAACATGGAGGTGTACTTATGATGTGATACATTACTTGATTTTTCAAGAGCTGAAAAAATCTGCAATTTATATTGGGACTGGAGAGAGACAGATATATTCAAGACCTTTGAAAATCTATTTATGTGACAATGTAGATTCATATGCTGAGGTATCCACACTAGAAAACTTTGCTTTAGTTTTCTGAAATGGGTTTTTGGACATTTAGTACTGTAATATTAAGAGCTTTGCCAAGAGCAAGAGTTTTGCACGCTGTGCTAAGAGCAAGAGTTTTGCATGCTGATTCCACGGTTGGCCGGTGTAGCTGCACATAGTCTCCTGCTCCGTGAGTGTGACCGAGCCATGAACCTAGATAGTAGATACAGTGGAATGCGGTAAACACCAGGTGCGTTGGATCACGACTCATCCCCATTTTCCTAGCCTGAGATAACGTTGTTTACTTCAGACTATATAAGCTGGATATTTTTGGGTTGCTATGGGTTCCTCCACTCTGGCAAGAGTTCCGAATTGCGCGGAGCACCGGCACAGCCTATCGCATCCCCGGGATCGGAACACTCTGGAGCCAGGGGAACCATGCAGGGTAGCAGCTGCTGCCTAAAACCAATGTGAGGTGACCATCCTCTCTGCTCTGTTCTATTGCCTGCTTCTGCGATTATCCTTAAATAAAGCTTTGCAAGGGTGAAAACAACCGTGAGTACGTCCTTTGTTCAAGCGTGGGGACTCTGCTGAACCCAGGAGTTCAGTCTAAGACAAGTACTAAATGGACAGGTTGGAACATGGGAGACAGAAAGGTAGGAGAGTGTCATTTTCTCAATTACAATTGAGCTTTTTAATGAAACATAGCAGGCAAGTCAATATTACTGCTATATGTATAAGTTAGTTTGGCTTTAAGCTGGAGTAATCAGGTTTGATAAGAATTTCAGTAATGACTGCTAATGGAATTTTGAAGGTAGACTGGTTTGCAGTTCATAAGCTCAAGTTGTCCTCTTTTCTGTTACCAAACACTGCCCATCTAACATTGGAATAAAATATGATAGAGCTTCTGTAGCAGCAACATAATATCTCAGACTTATGGCAGCTTCTTCAGGATGGTTTCTAAAGAGTAGTTACTGTCAGGCATGTCTCTCCAGTGAAAAGATGGATGTTATTCTTTGTTCAGCACAGACATGGTGTCATCAAGCTAGAGATGGACTATAAAAGGATCTTGCATGGGTTAAAACAGAGTTTGAGGTTTAAAAAATACCATCAGGAAAGAAATCAGCAAAGAAGAGCCAGTCAACCACCTGGGGCAAGGAACCAATGCATAAAGTGTATGGTGGGAGACTTGAAATAATGCTGGATTCTACAAGCCAAGAACAGTTTTAATTCTTCTAGGAGTAGAACAGTGGAATCACTGGTAGAATGAATACAATATGTTAGATTAAAGCAATTAAATACATATTTATTCCAGATAAATGCATTTGAAAATGTTTCTTATGACCTTTCCTAAAGGCCATTTTTATCATCCCAAATAGGATTTAAGACAACTTAATCAGGGTGAGGTTGGGAGGTGGGGAAGAGTGCTCTCTCAACACATGTTGAATAGTATTCTTCAAGAGAGATCACCCATGAAGGAGAATTGGTTTCATTTTCTTTCACAGTCATCCTATTAAACAAACCGTGTATAGTGCCTTTCTTTATTCCAGATCAATGACACAACATTTATTTTGTCCTGCAAATGCAAGGAGGAAACAAAAGAAAGGTAGTTGAGAAAAAAAAGCAAATTTCCTCCACTTGCCAAATTCAGTTATACATTATTCACACAAGAATACTAGAATCTGCCACAGCAGAATACTAAGATGTGGCAATTCAAACATGATAGAAAAACTGCAGATATCCAGCTTGAACTGTCCAGGTAATATCTTCTTGTGCACTCAAGAAAGAGCATATGATTATCTACTATCAAGATCTTGCAGAACAACTATTCCTTGTATATCAGCGGAGAAAGGTATACAGCTAAAATGAGGAATGACAGGTAAGAGAGAACTAATAAGTAGCCCCTCTCCCAAGCAATCATGCAGATGATGATCTCTGTCCTCTCTCCATCAGCCAGACAGTACACAGCCAAAGAAAGCCACTATTTCCTTGATACTGAAATTGCTGCAGCCCATTTTTCCCTCCAGAAAGCTGTTCACACGGAAATGCTCTATGGACTATGGAGAGGAAAAGCTGCTCATATATAAGGAAGCCATTCCATTCCCTGATATCACTGCCTGTAGTTCCTGGGAATTCAGTTATATCTCTTCACAGTATGTCTACAGTGGTGTACAGTACAGTAGTGATACAGTAGTATAGCTATGGATGGGCAAATAGGACACCAGCTGACCTAGAAAGCATGTCTCCCCATGGCAGCAGCAACTGGATGTAGGAATGCCATACTACTACTGCACCTGCAATAGTTGAAGGTGGGTAGACCATACTGTGGTAGCAGCAGCCAGGGACTTTGAGCCCCGGGAACAGGTAAGAAGGCACTTAGCACCATTCTGTACCCACCCTTCCCTGACCCCCATCCCTGATTCCTCAACTGCTCTCTGGCAGGTTTGCTCAAACCTCTGGCAGGTTTGCTCAAAACGTGCTAGTTATGTCTCTGCCTGGTGCCCTAGAGTCCAAATCCAGACCTGTAAACCTGATGGCAGTCAGTAATGTCCTGGAAAGGCCCCTCACTCCATTTTTCTACCATGGTCAAAATAATCCATAATGAATCCATTCCAGGTAACCCCCCACGTATCTGTGTCTAGATACAGAGAAGTGTGTGGAAAGAATGCTAGCTACTTCCTTATCACTCTGGTTGCTTCTATAAGAGGCCTTTCTCTTGAGTTTTACAGCCAGAGCAATCCTACAGAGTATTTTGTTTTAAACCAAAATATTGCATGCTGAGAAGAGATACTAACTGGTCTCAGGTAGGTGACAATCAACACTAAGTGACTTAAGGAAGCTTGTTTGTTCCCTTACTTTAACCTGTTTGTTCCCGTACCTTAACACTGTATCTCAACATGGTGCAGACTCCTAATAATCTGCACAATGACACAGCCCATTCCCCTGATACCGCCGGCCAGATGGAGAAACAATTAACCCAAAGATTTGGAAGCCGAGTAATTATTTAAAGGTTATACTAACAAGAGCTTGGCATGTGAATTCTGTTCTGATTGTGTTGATCATTATTTTAGCAGAAAAGCCCTGGGAGTATAGGGTTTGTGCCATTTCTTCCAGGCATTTTGCTGTTTTACAGTATGTTCCTCTTCTGTATCTATGTGGTAATCAGAGTTATATTTAGCTGAATAAAAACATTGTTGTGATGCTGCTTTGGTAGGAAAAATGGTCTTTCCTATTTGTGTTACTTATTCTAAAGAGACCTGCGGGGGCTGTGGGAGTAGCTTAAAAACACAGCAGGCTTAACAAGGGCGTCTCTGAGCTTTTTAGTAGAAAAAGTAGTGTTGGATTAGGAACCTTAATATATGATGCTCTTTCCTCTCTCACAGGGACACGACAGTGTTGTTGGCTCCTGAATTATGAAGAACAGAAACAACACAGCTAAAACAAAGGAAGAGAAATGATAGACACTAAAAAATACAACTCATGCTAACACACCTCACTGTAGAAAACAACATAAGGAGGGATATGCCTCTAAATGGAATAAGTGTGTAATGAATTCAAAGCCATTTCACTGATAATGTAAAACGCTAGGATTTATTCTAAACTCAAATAATATGGCTATACAATATATTTCAGGAGGGAAGAACAAAGATGGAAAAATCAATTCATTCTTCAGATACATATGCAGGTATAGTGAAATCTCTCTTCAGTGACCACAAGTTATTGACAGTTTGACAGAGGTGTTCTTCAATAGACAGATGGACCAGAACTATACTTAGATATATCTGAGGTTGTCATTTAAAGCAAAATGGCCTAATATACAGGTGTCACTGTATTTAAATGTAGAAGCCCCTAAGTATCTAGCACTACCACTCTGAAAACCACAAAACCTCATGATATAGGAAGATTGCTATGACAAATGACCTCACTTAGCTCTCAACCTTTACTTGCATTGCGTGCAACTGAGCTGTAATAGAAATAGCAAAGAGCATTCTAGCTAGAGGACATGGTTTGAAAGAGAGCACTTACTAATGAAACCCTGTGTTCATAGCCATAATGGCCACTTTTTGAAAAGGCTGAAACAAACATTACTAAAAGAACCAACTAATATGTTTTTCTCATTTTGAGCCATGGATATACTAGTCATTTTTTTCAGGATGATATCTGTGCACATTTTGGGGTGTGGTTACTACGGTATCTGAATTTTTCCGTATCTTTCTAGAAATGTGAATTTGTTTTGTTTACCTCGCTTCCTTCTGTTCCTTTTTTCCCACTGAATACCCCAAAATAAATAAAATCCATGGCTTCTATTTTTCCTATTTTACCTTCCTTAAACTGCATCTTTCTAATACCTTTAATGGTAAAAGGGGAAAGAAGGTGAAAAAACAAAACAATAAATATTGGTATATTTAAACATATTCCAAATTGAAAAATTCCATTTCTGAACAAAAAGTGACTTCAAAATTTCTGAAGGGGAAAAAAAGGAAGGAAAATGTAGTCTCACAAGTTTAAAGACAATGCAAAGCCTGAACCCCCAAACTCCTTGTTCAGTTTTAGAATCGGCCAAAATATTGGCTTATTTCATGACCATTTTTGAAAAATAAAGATTTTTATTTTATGAAGCATATTTTCAGTAGTTCTAGTTTTGATTAACTGTGGGGAGGGGGAATGGAATGTCATTTAAAATTTCTTTTTGCCCCTTGAAGAAATGTAGCAATTTTTTTTTCAATTAATTTAAATTAAATTGATGTTTGTCCCAGATTTTCGTATTTGTTGATTTTTCCTTGTTTATCCATTAGGGGAACTTGATAAAGCAAAACAAAACAAAGGGGGAAAAAGAGAATGGGGGCTTTTCCAATTATTTCCAAAAATCGGGGGCGGGGGGATGGAGAAAGGAGTTATTAAAATTGTTCATTTCAAAGTTTTATTGGAAAAACTAAAAATTTCAATTGTTTTCTGCAAAATATATTTTGATAGAGAGAGCCCATTTTTAATGAGTCACTTGACATACCTACTCACTGGGCACATCTACATGTGATACTACTGTGACACAATAAAACTTCAGCACAGTTCACACCAGAGTTTATTGCTCATGGGCACAGTGTTTACATGTGCACCCAAGACCACATCACATTGAGCCAGATCAGCACTTGAATAGGTGCAATGACAGTCTAAATATTATCTGAATATTTTAGAGTTCTAAAGCAGCTTGAATGCATATTCAGTACACTAGCTGCATATCATAAGGATTTATGCTTAGCATTTTTATATTTGTATGTGTATTTAGATGACAGACAATAATAGTAAAGTCCTGTACTCTGAATATTTGATTACCCAGCAGAGCAGAAGGTTCTATTCCAGTCTGTCTAGGGCTGCACATAATATGCATTAAATAAAACCTGTCTAAACTCCCTTCCTAATTTTTAATCTGTTGTAGGAAACACAGCTCAGTTGTTTGTATGCAGTACCATGTGTATTGTCCCTTAGTGATTAAAAAGAAGTTATTAATACAGTTTCACCAATGAGCCACACGTCTCTAAACAATAAAGTGCTTATGTGTTTCTTGAAAGATATTTCTTCACAATAAAATATGAAATGTTTTAGAAGACTAGAGATTGTTTAAAATGGAATAAATAGTTGTTAAATGTTCTCCTTTTATCCCCTTCCTGGATGTTTGTGTATCAATGTGGTTCTCCCTGAGCTGCAAGAATACTGATAACCAGCACTACATGTCCAACCCTAGCAATATGCTGTACTGTTATTCATGCTATTAGTGTTCCTCAATGAATCATCATGATCTCAGGTGTCCATTAATTCAGGAGTTACTGACATGACAGCAAGGGCTGAGGCTCAGTTCTTTATACTGGCACAGGCCCTGAATCTTCTGATAATGACTGACACACATTAACCCATAACTGCTTCTCCAAAGTGGTGATGGCTTATTTAAGAATTTATGGATTTTGATTCGCAGTTGGTGGGTTATCAGTATGATGGGACATGACATGGGACTGTGTGTTTCTCCTTGTATTAAGTGATATTCAGGATAATATGTCATGAAGAAGTAAAAGTCAGTAGTTACTGAAAATGGGTGACTATTGAGATGGCTTGAGGTACCATATTTTCTTCATCTTCCTTACATTATTTCTATAGATTATATTTATCTGCCATAACACAGAGGTAATACCTGAATTCATCAACTCATTTAACTACAATTCACTAAAATATTTTAAGTTCTGTATTGCAGAAAATGTTCCTATATAGTTCAACAATAGTAAATTGTTTGCTAATACATATGCGACTCAAATTCACAAGCACAGAAACGTAAAAACCGTGAAACTGCAATGCTAGGATTTTTTCCGTACTATGAATAACAACTTTTAGTCATTAACAATATTTGGTGGCCAGCTTCTTAACTTCAGAATAGTGATAAATAAATGAAGATATATTTGAGGAGAGTATGGGATTTCCAAGATTACAGTCATTTAAATCCTATTTCCTTATTTAAGCAAGCCTCTAGAACAACCATTTACATATTAAATTCTTGCCTCTTTTTTCAGTAAAGGAGATTCAGAATGAAACTATACTATGATAGACTGAGGTAGTTGTTGCATGAAGAAACATTAAAATAATTTACATACACAGGTACAGATTGGAAGAAAAATATCCGGTAAAGTGGGCATATCAATTTCTAAGTATCCAAGGATAGAAACACCAAGCAATAAGGAGAACAATTGTTCAGAATGATATGAAGGGATATAACTAATTTAGCTAGTGAAAAACTCTCCAGTGTGGGGAGAGGACAGTTAGCACAGTGGCAAATAAGGCAGGGAGCAGAAAGCAGAGCAATAGTTTGGGCAGGGGAAGGTGATCTCTGTAGTACTCAGGGAGTGCATAGGGCGAACCTGTGGCACATCTGACAAAAAGGCTGACCTCCACTGGGCTACATAACCGAATGAGTTTCTTTCGTCTCTAGCTATGAGAGAATTAGCATTGCTTAGATCACTCCAAAAATCTTGGAGCTGCTTTCTTCTGACTTACATGAAAGAGACCAGTTCTCCCATAGGTGTAATTAAATCATAACAATGAGCATGTGTTACAAACTGTGCCATGTATGTTGTTCCTGTTCTCAAAGCAAACTCACCAGTCTTCAAATAGATTTGTTGAGATTTTCTATTTGCTATACTATTTCATGTTTATTATCTGTATTGAAGTAGCACCCAAGGTCTCATTTGTGATCAGGGTTCCTTCATGGTTACTCAGGCATCCAACCTGTAAGCATTTAGTTTTCCTCTTCTGGGAAAGTGAACCCAGTGTCTCAGCAAAAAGCCATTAACTAATAGGACACAAGTCTCAAAGTAGGACCCATGCCCTCTTTTGCAAAATGCTGTAGCAGAAGCTGCTTACAGATTGTGCTATATTTCACAGAACCTAATAGTTCAATGACCTATTTTTACCTACCAGAACAAATACGCCTGAGACACAGCATATCTACATGAAACTTATCTCCACAGTAAAGTCTCAGCATCTACACATGCAGCTCTATTAGACTACCGTAAACTAATTGACTGTGCCACAAGTTAGTACTTGTAAACTTGGCCATACATTAGTACTTGTAAACACAGCAGCCTACTGCAAAGTTCTTTAGTGCACAGCAATGCATGTGTAGATGCTGACAAGGCTGGTTAGGGCATGAGGACACTTCAGTGCCGGGGCTGCCTACTGGCAAACCCTGGACTGGAGCACCCTTGTGCCCAGCCACAAGACCGCCCCCCCAGGCCTTCTGGTAGCTGGGACTGCTCCAGTCCAGCTCAACATGCTGTGTCCCAGGTGCACATATAAACATGATACCTAGAAGCAATAAACTCTAGCGCAATATGCACCAGAGTATATTGCTGCACATTCATATTCACATGTAGATTAGGGCTGTGTGAAGCTTTGGGTGCCGATTCAATTCGGAGGAGATTCGGCCTGATTTGGTGGCCAAATCTCCAAATCTGAATCAAATCAGTGGATCAATAAAAAGGTTTGAATCAATTTGAAGCTTTCTGAATCGATTCAGAAAATATTCAGAGAACTTCGATGATTTTGGCAGTCCCCACCCACTGCAGCAGGGAGCTGGAGCCAAACTTGGAGCTCATAAGTAGGAGGTGGAGGAGGGGAAGCTGGAGGAGGGGGGAGGAGACCATGGGGGGACCCCTGCCA